>NW_027045232.1:0-352333 GCF_963576615.1 Watersipora subatra | reverse complement strand
TGGCATGAAAGTTTAGGTATAACTGACATTCCTCCTCGGCGAGCACTAAAGAAAACAGGGAAATGTGACAGTTCCATAGTGCAACAGTGTATAGCGGCTCATCAGTTTACCACCTCAAAAAAATATAACAGATCTCTTGTGTTACTAACTACTAGTAAAAGAGGTTTTGTCACAGCAGTAAATAATATCAACTTGAACTGTATTTTTGTGCTACGCTAGGTAATTCTATGTGTAAACATAGAGTTACCTAGCGTAGCACAAAAAATGTATTAAAGTATAAATACCGCCGTCACTGTCTTTACCAATAAGATTTTACCATCATAGTTTTATTACTCTACTTCAACCTTCCAAATCTAATGGTTAGTTATCGATACAACATTTGCTGTACTCTAACTGTATGTAGGGCAAACCTGACATTAGCTCATTTACCATAGAACTTTGCAATTGATCAGGTACCATAAAACTTTAAAATAGAGAAAATACATATCTTTCTATCAATGCTAGCCACTTATTAAAATTTACACGCAAAATAAAAATTACTTTTAGTCAGGAAAAATGGAACAACTCTAGGAACGTACCTCAAGCTGAATCATTATTTCGCAATTCATGAATTTATACTCTTGCTGATCGGAACTGCCTGCAAAATTGTCACAATCTATCGGGTGGCGATAACTGTAGATGGTGCAGGTATAGAACTTGGCATGAAAGTTTAGGTATAACTGACATTCCTCCTCGGCGAGCACTAAAGAAAACAGGGAAATGTGACAGTTCCATAGTGCAACAGTGTATAGCGGCTCATCAGTTTACCACCTCAAAAAAATATAACAGATCTCTTGTGTTACTAACTACTAGTAAAAGAGGTTTTGTCACAGCAGTAAATAATATCAACTTGAACTGTATTTTTGTGCTACGCTAGGTAATTCTATGTGTAAACATAGAGTTACCTAGCGTAGCACAAAAAATGTATTAAAGTATAAATACCGCCGTCACTGTCTTTACCAATAAGATTTTACCATCATAGTTTTATTACTCTACTTCAACCTTCCAAATCTAATGGTTAGTTATCGATACAACATTTGCTGTACTCTAACTGTATGTAGGGCAAAACTGACATTAGCTCATTTACCATAGAACTTTGCAATTGATCAGGTACCATAAAACTTTAAAATAGAGAAAATACATATCTTTCTATCAATGCTAGCCACTTATTAAAATTTACACGCAAAATAAAAATCACCTTTAGTCAGGAAAAATGGAAAAACTTTAGAAACGTACTTCAAGCCTAATCATTATTTCGCAATTCATGAATTTACACTCTTGCTGATCAGAACTGCCTTCAAAATTGTCACAACCTATCGTGTGGCGATAACTGTAGATGGTGCAGGTATAGAACTTGGCATGAAAGCTTAGGTATAACTGACATTCCTCCACGGCGAGCACTAAAGAAAACAGGGAAATGTGACAGTTCCATAGTGCAACAGTGTATAGCAGCTCATCAGTTTACCACCTAAAAAAAAATATAACAGATCTCTTGTGTTAGTAACTACTAGTATTAGATGTTTTGTCACAGCAGTAAGTAATAGCCTATCAACTTGAGCTGTATTTTTGTGCTACGCTAGCAAACTCTATGTGTAAACATAGAGTTACCTAGCGTAGCACAAAAAAAGTATTAAAGTACAAATACAGCCGTCACTGTCTTTACCAATAAGATTTTACCATCATAGTTTTATTACTCTACTTCAACCTTCTAAATATAATGGTTAGTTATCGATACACCATTTGCTGTACTCTAACTGAGTGAAGGGCGAACCTGACAATAGCTCAGTTACTATAGAACTTTGCAAATGATCAGGTACCATAGAACCTTACAATTGATCAAGTACCAAAAACCTTACGATACATCAGGTACTACAGAGCCTTACAATATATCAGGTACCATAAAGCTTCATAATAGATAAGATACCATAGAACCTAACAATATATCAGGTACAATAGATGATTGTTTGACTTATAGAATAAAGAAGTAACTTGTACTGGTAAATATCAGCATTACTTACAAGAGCTTAACACTTTCACTATATCTGAACCAATAATATTTGATTTAGCACCTACAAGTTAAGTAAAAGTGAACAAACTAAACATAGTCAAAATAGAATAATATGACAAGCAAATTCAACACTCATGTTTATTTGAAAACAACTGTTTTAAAACTATCTTGTGATGTCAATTCTACATTGTCAGGTTGACTGGTACCTTTGCAGTAGAGAACAGCGAGCTGACTTTTTGGATTCATCAGATCTTGTTGGAAGTTGAGCTTTTTACCAGTAGGTGTTACTGGTATGACAGTAAGCGGGTGTATGGTAACTGGTATGGTAAGCGTGTGACCTCATTAAGGTTGATAACAGCTTGTCCTCGCTGTCAAAGGCATGCAGAAGCATAAGGTTCCAAATGTCCTCTGCTACTCTGAATTAAAGAAAAAATAACCATGTCATAAAAACCAATCATATGTTAACTAGTTTCAAAAGAATTCTCAACTTTAACCAGATGTGAAGCAATTGAACAGTTTCTTTTTCAGTGAATAATTTAGTGAGCATACTCAATGAATAATATGCAACATGTGCATTCTATGCTATCATATGAGTCGTGTCCTTTTGTCTGTCTGAAACCACAATTACAGGTTTAGAAAAACATTACATTGCGTAGGATTCGAATTTGCAACCTTCAATCCACTACACCCAAATAGAATAGATACCATAGAACCTTACAATATATCAGATACCATTGAACCTGATAATATATCAGATATCATAAAACTTTACAATCGGTCAGGTACCATAAAACTTTAAAATAGAGAAAATACATATCCTTCTATCAATGCTAGCCACTTATTAAAGTTTACACGCAAAATAAAAATTACTTTTAGTCAGGAAAAATGGAACAACTCTAGGAACGTACCTCAAGCTGAATCATTATTTCGCAATTCATGAATTTATACTCTTGCTGATCGGAACTGCCTGCAAAATTGTCACAATCTATCGGGTGGCGATAACTGTAGATGGTGCAGGTATAGAACTTGGCATGAAAGTTTAGGTATAACTGACATTCCTCCTCGGCGAGCACTAAAGAAAACAGGGAAATGTGACAGTTCCATAGTGCAACAGTGTATAGCGGCTCATCAGTTTACCACCTCAAAAAAATATAACAGATCTCTTGTGTTACTAACTACTAGTAAAAGAGGTTTTGTCACAGCAATAAATAATATCAACTTGAACTGTATTTTTGTGCTACGCTAGGTAATTCTATGTGTAAACATAGAGTTACCTAGCGTAGCACAAAAAATGTATTAAAGTATAAATACCGCCGTCACTGTCTTTACCAATAAGATTTTACCATCATAGTTTTATTACTCTACTTCAACCTTCCAAATCTAATGGTTAGTTATCGATACAACATTTGCTGTACTCTAACTGTATGTAGGGCAAACCTGACATTAGCTCATTTACCATAGAACTTTGCAATTTATCAGGTACCATAAAACTTTAAAATAGAGAAAATACATATCTTTCTATCAATGCTAGCCACTTATTAAAATTTACACGCAAAATAAAAATTACTTTTAGTCAGGAAAAATGGAACAACTCTAGGAACGTACCTCAAGCTGAATCATTATTTCGCAATTCATGAATTTATACTCTTGCTGATCGGAACTGCCTGCAAAATTGTCACAATCTATCGGGTGGCGATAACTGTAGATGGTGCAGGTATAGAACTTGGCATGAAAGTTTAGGTATAACTGACATTCCTCCTCGGCGAGCACTAAAGAAAACAGGGAAATGTGACAGTTCCATAGTGCAACAGTGTATAGCGGCTCATCAGTTTACCACCTCAAAAAATATAACAGATCTCTTGTGTTACTAACTACTAGTAAAAGAGGTTTTGTCACAGCAGTAAATAATATCAACTTGAACTGTATTTTTGTGCTACGCTAGGTAATTCTATGTGTAAACATAGAGTTACCTAGCGTAGCACAAAAAATGTATTAAAGTATAAATACCGCCGTCACTGTCTTTACCAATAAGATTTTACCATCATAGTTTTATTACTCTACTTCAACCTTCCAAATCTGATGGTTAGTTATCGATACAACATTTGCTGTACTCTAACTGTATGTAGGGCAAACCTGACATTAGCTCATTTACCATAGAACTTTGCAATTGATCAGGTACCATAGCACCTTACAATAGAGAAAATAAATAGCTTTCTATCAATGCTAGTCACTTTTATATGTTTACACGCAAAATAAAAATCACCTTTAGTCAGGAAAAATGGAAAAACTTTAGAAACGTACTTCAAGCCTAATCATTATTTCGCAATTCATGAATTTATACTCTTGCTGATCGGAACTGCCTGCAAAATTGTCACAATCTATCGGGTGGCGATAACTGTAGATGGTGCAGGTATAGAACTTGGCATGAAAGCTTAGGTATAACTGACATTCCTCCACGGCGAGCACTAAAGAAAACAGGGAAATGTGACAGTTCCATAGTGCAACAGTGTATAGCAGCTCATCAGTTTACCACCTAAAAAAAATATAACAGATCTCTTGTGTTAGTAACTACTAGTATTAGATGTTTTGTCACAGCAGTAAGTAATAGCCTATCAACTTGAGCTGTATTTTTGTGCTACGCTAGCAAACTCTATGTGTAAACATAGAGTTACCTAGCGTAGCACAAAAAAAGTATTAAAGTACAAATACAGCCGTCACTGTCTTTACCAATAAGATTTTACCATCATAGTTTTATTACTCTACTTCAACCTTCTAAATATAATGGTTAGTTATCGATACACCATTTGCTGTACTCTAACTGAGTGAAGGGCGAACCTGACAATAGCTCAGTTACTATAGAACTTTGCAAATGATCAGGTACCATAGAACCTTACAATTGATCAAGTACCAAAAACCTTACGATACATCAGGTACTACAGAGCCTTACAATATATCAGGTACCATAAAGCTTCATAATAGATAAGATACCATAGAACCTAACAATATATCAGGTACAATAGATGATTGTTTGACTTATAGAATAAAGAAGTAACTTGTACTGGTAAATATCAGCATTACTTACAAGAGCTTAACACTTTCACTATATCTGAACCAATAATATTTGATTTAGCACCTACAAGTTAAGTAAAAGTGAACAAACTAAACATAGTCAAAATAGAATAATATGACAAGCAAATTCAACACTCATGTTTATTTGAAAACAACTGTTTTAAAACTATCTTGTGATGTCAATTCTACATTGTCAGGTTGACTGGTACCTTTGCAGTAGAGAACAGCGAGCTGACTTTTTGGATTCATCAGATCTTGTTGGAAGTTGAGCTTTTTACCAGTAGGTGTTACTGGTATGACAGTAAGCGGGTGTATGGTAACTGGTATGGTAAGCGTGTGACCTCATTAAGGTTGATAACAGCTTGTCCTCGCTGTCAAAGGCATGCAGAAGCATAAGGTTCCAAATGTCCTCTGCTACTCTGAATTAAAGAAAAAATAACCATGTCATAAAAACCAATCATATGTTAACTAGTTTCAAAAGAATTCTCAACTTTAACCAGATGTGAAGCAATTGAACAGTTTCTTTTTCAGTGAATAATTTAGTGAGCATACTCAATGAATAATATGCAACATGTGCATTCTATGCTATCATATGAGTCGTGTCCTTTTGTCTGTCTGAAACCACAATTACAGGTTTAGAAAAACATTACATTGCGTAGGATTCGAATTTGCAACCTTCAATCCACTACACCCAAATAGAATAGATACCATAGAACCTTACAATATATCAGATACCATTGAACCTGATAATATATCAGATATCATAAAACTTTACAATCGGTCAGGTACCATAAAACTTTAAAATAGAGAAAATACATATCCTTCTATCAATGCTAGCCACTTATTAAAATTTACACGCAAAATAAAAATTACTTTTAGTCAGGAAAAATGGAACAACTCTAGGAACGTACCTCAAGCTGAATCATTATTTCGCAATTCATGAATTTATACTCTTGCTGATCGGAACTGCCTGCAAAATTGTCACAATCTATCGGGTGGCGATAACTGTAGATGGTGCAGGTATAGAACTTGGCATGAAAGTTTAGGTATAACTGACATTCCTCCTCGGCGAGCACTAAAGAAAACAGGGAAATGTGACAGTTCCATAGTGCAACAGTGTATAGCGGCTCATCAGTTTACCACCTCAAAAAAATATAACAGATCTCTTGTGTTACTAACTACTAGTAAAAGAGGTTTTGTCACAGCAATAAATAATATCAACTTGAACTGTATTTTTGTGCTACGCTAGGTAATTCTATGTGTAAACATAGAGTTACCTAGCGTAGCACAAAAAATGTATTAAAGTATAAATACCGCCGTCACTGTCTTTACCAATAAGATTTTACCATCATAGTTTTATTACTCTACTTCAACCTTCCAAATCTAATGGTTAGTTATCGATACAACATTTGCTGTACTCTAACTGTATGTAGGGCAAACCTGACATTAGCTCATTTACCATAGAACTTTGCAATTGATCAGGTACCATAAAACTTTAAAATAGAGAAAATACATATCTTTCTATCAATGCTAGCCACTTATTAAAAATTACACGCAAAATAAAAATTACTTTTAGTCAGGAAAAATGGAACAACTCTAGGAACGTACCTCAAGCTGAATCATTATTTCGCAATTCATGAATTTATACTCTTGCTGATCGGAACTGCCTGCAAAATTGTCACAATCTATCGGGTGGCGATAACTGTAGATGGTGCAGGTATAGAACTTGGCATGAAAGTTTAGGTATAACTGACATTCCTCCTCGGCGAGCACTAAAGAAAACAGGGAAATGTGACAGTTCCATAGTGCAACAGTGTATAGCGGCTCATCAGTTTACCACCTCAAAAAATATAACAGATCTCTTGTGTTACTAACTACTAGTAAAAGAGGTTTTGTCACAGCAGTAAATAATATCAACTTGAACTGTATTTTTGTGCTACGCTAGGTAATTCTATGTGTAAACATAGAGTTACCTAGCGTAGCACAAAAAATGTATTAAAGTATAAATACCGCCGTCACTGTCTTTACCAATAAGATTTTACCATCATAGTTTTATTACTCTACTTCAACCTTCCAAATCTGATGGTTAGTTATCGATACAACATTTGCTGTACTCTAACTGTATGTAGGGCAAACCTGACATTAGCTCATTTACCATAGAACTTTGCAATTGATCAGGTACCATAGCACCTTACAATAGAGAAAATAAATAGCTTTCTATCAATGCTAGTCACTTTTATATGTTTACACGCAAAATAAAAATCACCTTTAGTCAGGAAAAATGGAAAAACTTTAGAAACGTACTTCAAGCCTAATCATTATTTCGCAATTCATGAATTTACACTCTTGCTGATCAGAACTGCCTTCAAAATTGTCACAACCTATCGTGTGGCGATAACTGTAGATGGTGCAGGTATAGAACTTGGCATGAAAGTTTAGGTATAACTGACATTCCTCCACGGCGAGCACTAAAGAAAACAGGGAAATGTGACAGTTCCATAGTGCAACAGTGTATAGCAGCTCATCAGTTTACCACCTAAAAAAAAATATAACAGATCTCTTGTGTTAGTAACTACTAGTATTAGATGTTTTGTCACAGCAGTAAGTAATAGCCTATCAACTTGAGCTGTATTTTTGTGCTACGCTAGCAAACTCTATGTGTAAACATAGAGTTACCTAGCGTAGCACAAAAAAAGTATTAAAGTACAAATACAGCCGTCACTGTCTTTACCAATAGGATTTTACCATCATAGTTTTTTTACTCTACTTCAACCTTCTAAATATAATGGTTAGTTATCGATACACCATTTGCTGTACTCTAACTGAGTGAAGGGCGAACCTGACAATAGCTCAGTTACTATAGAACTTTGCAAATGATCAGGTACCATAGAATCTTACAATTGATCAAGTACCAAAAACCTTACGATACATCAGGTACTACAGAGCCTTACAATATATCAGGTACCATAAAGCTTCATAATAGATAAGATACCATAGAACCTAACAATATATCAGGTACAATAGATGATTGTTTGACTTATAGAATAAAGAAGTAACTTGTACTGGTAAATATCAGCATTACTTACAAGAGCTTAACACTTTCACTATATCTGAACCAATAATATTTGAATTAGCACCTACAAGTTAAGTAAAAGTGAACAAACTAAACATAGTCAAAATAGAATAATATGACAAGCAAATTCAACACTCATGTTTATTTGAAAACAACTGTTTTAAAACTATCTTGTGATGTCAATTCTACATTGTCAGGTTGACTGGTACCTTTGCAGTAGAGAACAGCGAGCTGACTTTTTGGATTTATCAGATCTTGTTGGAAGTTGAGCTTTTTACCAGTAGGTGTTACTGGTATGACAGTAAGCGGGTGTATGGTAACTGGTATGGTAAGCGTGTGACCTCATTAAGGTTGATAACAGCTTGTCCTCGCTGTCAAAGGCATGCAGAAGCATAAGGTTCCAAATGTCCTCTGCTACTCTGAATTAAAGAAAAAATAACCATGTCATAAAAACCAATCATATGTTAACTAGTTTCAAAAGAATTCTCAACTTTAACCAGATGTGAAGCAATTGAACAGTTTCTTTTTCAGTGAATAATTTAGTGAGCATACTCAATGAATAATATGCAACATGTGCATTCTATGCTATCATATGAGTCGTGTCCTTTTGTCTGTCTGAAACCACAATTACAGGTTTAGAAAAACATTACATTGCGTAGGATTCGAATTTGCAACCTTCAATCCACTACACCCAAATAGAATAGATACCATAGAACCTTACAATATATCAGATACCATTGAACCTGATAATATATCAGATATCATAAAACTTTACAATCGGTCAGGTACCATAAAACTTTAAAATAGAGAAAATACATATCTTTCTATCAATGCTAGCCACTTATTAAAATTTACACGCAAAATAAAAATTACTTTTAGTCAGGAAAAATGGAACAACTCTAGGAACGTACCTCAAGCTGAATCATTATTTCGCAATTCATGAATTTACACTCTTGCTGATCAGAACTGCCTTCAAAATTGTCACAACCTATCGTCTGGCGATAACTGTAGATGGTGCAGGTATAGAACTTGGCATGAAAGTTTAGGTATAACTGACATTCCTCCACGGCGAGCACTAAAGAAAACAGGGAAATGTGACAGTTCCATAGTGCAACAGTGTATAGCAGCTCATCAGTTTACCACCTGAAAAAAAATATAACAGATCTCTTGTGTTACTAACTACTAGTATTAGATGTTTTGTCACAGCAGTAAGTAATAGCCTATCAACTTGAGCTGTATTTTTGTGCTACGCTAGCAAACTCTATGTGTAAACATAGAGTTACCTAGCGTAGCACAAAAAAAGTATTAAAGTACAAATACAGCCGTCACTGTCTTTACCAATAAGATTTTACCATCATAGTTTTATTACTCTACTTCAACCTTCTAAATATAATGGTTAGTTATCGATACACCATTTGCTGTACTCTAACTGAGTGAAGGGCGAACCTGACAATAGCTCAGTTACTATAGAACTTTGCAAATGATCAGGTACCATAGAACCTTACAATTGATCAAGTACCAAAAACCTTACGATACATCAGGTACTACAGAGCCTTACAATATATCAGGTACCATAAAGCTTCATAATAGATAAGATACCATAGAACCTAACAATATATCAGGTACAATAGATGATTGTTTGACTTATAGAATAAAGAAGTAACTTGTACTGGTAAATATCAGCATTACTTACAAGAGCTTAACACTTTCACTATATCTGAACCAATAATATTTGAATTAGCACCTACAAGTTAAGTAAAAGTGCACAAACTAAACATAGTCAAAATAGAATAATATGACAAGCAAATTCAACACTCATGTTTATTTGAAAACAACTGTTTTAAAACTATCTTGTGATGTCAATTCTACATTGTCAGGTTGACTGGTACCTTTGCAGTAGAGAACAGCGAGCTGACTTTTTGGATTTATCAGATCTTGTGGGAAGTTGAGCTTTTTACCAGTAGGTGTTACTGGTATGACAGTAAGCGGGTGTATGGTAACTGGTATGGTAAGCGTGTGACCTCATTAAGGTTGATAACAGCTTGTCCTCGCTGTCAAAGGCATGCAGAAGCATAAGGTTCCAAATGTCCTCTGCTACTCTGAATTAAAGAAAAAATAACCATGTCATAAAAACCAATCATATGTTAACTAGTTTCAAAAGAATTCTCAACTTTAACCAGATGTGAAGCAATTGAACAGTTTCTTTTTCAGTGAATAATTTAGTGAGCATACTCAATGAATAATATGCAACATGTGCATTCTATGCTATCATATGAGTCGTGTCCTTTTGTCTGTCTGAAACCACAATTACAGGTTTAGAAAAACATTACATTGCGTAGGATTCGAATTTGCAACCTTCAATCCACTACACCGAAATAGAATAGATACCATAGAACCTTACAATATATCAGATACCATTGAACCTGATAATATATCAGATATCATAAAACTTTACAATCGGTCAGGTACCATAAAACTTTAAAATAGAGAAAATACATATCTTTCTATCAATGCTAGCCACTTATTAAAATTTACACGCAAAATAAAAATTCCTTTTAGTCAGGAAAAATGGAACAACTCTAGGAACGTACCTCAAGCTGAATCATTATTTCGCAATTCATGAATTTATACTCTTGCTGATCGGAACTGCCTGCAAAATTGTCACAATCTATCGGGTGGCGATAACTGTAGATGGTGCAGGTATAGAACTTGGCATGAAAGTTTAGGTATAACTGACATTCCTCCTCGGCGAGCACTAAAGAAAACAGGGAAATGTGACAGTTCCATAGTGCAACAGTGTATAGCGGCTCATCAGTTTACCACCTCAAAAAATATAACAGATCTCTTGTGTTACTAACTACTAGTAAAAGAGGTTTTGTCACAGCAGTAAATAATATCAACTTGAACTGTATTTTTGTGCTACGCTAGGTAATTCTATGTGTAAACATAGAGTTACCTAGCGTAGCACAAAAAATGTATTAAAGTATAAATACCGCCGTCACTGTCTTTACCAATAAGATTTTACCATCATAGTTTTATTACTCTACTTCAACCTTCCAAATCTAATGGTTAGTTATCGATACAACATTTGCTGTACTCTAACTGTATGTAGGGCAAACCTGACATTAGCTCATTTACCATAGAACTTTGCAATTGATCAGGTACCATAAAACTTTAAAATAGAGAAAATACATATCTTTCTATCAATGCTAGCCACTTATTAAAATTTACACGCAAAATAAAAATTACTTTTAGTCAGGAAAAATGGAACAACTCTAGGAACGTACCTCAAGCTGAATCATTATTTCGCAATTCATGAATTTATACTCTTGCTGATCGGAACTGCCTGCAAAATTGTCACAATCTATCGGGTGGCGATAACTGTAGATGGTGCAGGTATAGAACTTGGCATGAAAGTTTAGGTATAACTGACATTCCTCCTCGGCGAGCACTAAAGAAAACAGGGAAATGTGACAGTTCCATAGTGCAACAGTGTATAGCGGCTCATCAGTTTACCACCTCAAAAAAATATAACAGATCTCTTGTGTTACTAACTACTAGTAAAAGAGGTTTTGTCACAGCAGTAAATAATATCAACTTGAACTGTATTTTGTGCTACGCTAGGTAATTCTATGTGTAAACATAGAGTTACCTAGCGTAGCACAAAAAAAGTATTAAAGTATAAATACCGCCGTCACTGTCTTTACCAATAAGATTTTACCATCATAGTTTTATTACTCTACTTCAACCTTCCAAATCTAATGGTTAGTTATCGATACAACATTTGCTGTACTCTAACTGTATGTAGGGCAAACCTGACATTAGCTCATTTACCATAGAACTTTGCAATTGATCAGGTACCATAGCACCTTACAATAGAGAAAATACATAGCTTTCTATCAATGCTAGTCACTTTTATATGTTTACACGCAAAATAAAAATCACCTTTAGTCAGGAAAAATGGAAAAACTTTAGAAACGTACCTCAAGCCTAATCATTATTTCGCAATTCATGAATTTACACTCTTGCTGATCAGAACTGCCTTCAAAATTGTCACAACCTATCGTGTGGCGATAACTGTAGATGGTGCAGGTATAGAACTTGGCATGAAAGTTTAGGTATAACTGACATTCCTCCACGGCGAGCACTAAAGAAAACAGGGAAATGTGACAGTTCCATAGTGCAACAGTGTATAGCAGCTCATCAGTTTACCACCTGAAAAAAAATATAACAGATCTCTTGTGTTACTAACTACTAGTATTAGATGTTTTGTCACAGCAGTAAGTAATAGCCTATCAACTTGAGCTGTATTTTTGTGCTACGCTAGCAAACTCTATGTGTAAACATAGAGTTACCTAGCGTAGCACAAAAAAAGTATTAAAGTACAAATACAGCCGTCACTGTCTTTACCAATAAGATTTTACCATCATAGTTTTATTACTCTACTTCAACCTTCTAAATATAATGGTTAGTTATTGATACACCATTTGCTGTACTCTAACTGAGTGAAGGGCGAACCTGACAATAGCTCAGTTACTATAGAACTTTGCAAATGATCAGGTACCATAGAACCTTACAATTGATCAAGTACCAAAAACCTTACGATACATCAGGTACTACAGAGCCTTACAATATATCAGGTACCATAAAGCTTCATAATAGATAAGATACCATAGAACCTAACAATATATCAGGTACAATAGATGATTGTTTGACTTATAGAATAAAGAAGTAACTTGTACTGGTAAATATCAGCATTACTTACAAGAGCTTAACACTTTCACTATATCTGAACCAATAATATTTGAATTAGCACCTACAAGTTAAGTAAAAGTGCACAAACTAAACATAGTCAAAATAGAATAATATGACAAGCAAATTCAACACTCATGTTTATTTGAAAACAACTGTTTTAAAACTATCTTGTGATGTCAATTCTACATTGTCAGGTTGACTGGTACCTTTGCAGTAGAGAACAGCGAGCTGACTTTTTGGATTTATCAAATCTTGTGGGAAGTTGAGCGTTTTACCAGTAGGCGTTACTGGTATGACAGTAAGCGGGTGTATGGTAACTGGTATGGTAAGCGTGTGACCTCATTAAGGTTGATAACAGCTTGTGCTCGCTGTCAAAGGCATGCAGAAGCATAAGGTTCCAAATGTCCTCTGCTACTCTGAATTAAAGAAAAAATAACCATGTCATAAAAACCAATCATATGTTAACTAGTTTCAAAAGAATTCTCAACTTTAACCAGATGTGAAGCAATTGAACAGTTTCTTTTTCAGTGAATAATTTAGTGAGCATACTCAATGAATAATATGCAACATGTGCATTCTATGCTATCATATGAGTCGTGTCCTTTTGTCTGTCTGAAACCACAATTACAGGTTTAGAAAAACATTACATTGCGTAGGATTCGAATTTGCAACCTTCAATCCACTACACCCAAATAGAATAGATACCATAGAACCTTACAATATATCAGATACCATTGAACCTGATAATATATCAGATATCATAAAACTTTACAATCGGTCAGGTACCATAAAACTTTAAAATAGAGAAAATACATATCTTTCTATCAATGCTAGCCACTTATTAAAATTTACACGCAAAATAAAAATTACTTTTAGTCAGGAAAAATGGAACAACTCTAGGAACGTACCTCAAGCTGAATCATTATTTCGCAATTCATGAATTTACACTCTTGCTGATCAGAACTGCCTTCAAAATTGTCACAACCTATCGTCTGGCGATAACTGTAGATGGTGCAGGTATAGAACTTGGCATGAAAGTTTAGGTATAACTGACATTCCTCCACGGCGAGCACTAAAGAAAACAGGGAAATGTGACAGTTCCATAGTGCAACAGTGTATAGCAGCTCATCAGTGTACCACCTCAAAAACATATAACAGATCTCTTGTGTTACTAACTACTAGTATTAGATGTTTTGTCACAGCAGTAAGTAATAGCCTATCAACTTGAGCTGTATTTTTGTGCTACGCTAGCAAACTCTATGTGTAAACATAGAGTTACCTAGCGTAGCACAAAAAAAGTATTAAAGTACAAATACAGCCGTCACTGTCTTTACCAATAAGATTTTACCATCATAGTTTTATTACTCTACTTCAACCTTCTAAATATAATGGTTAGTTATCGATACACCATTTGCTGTACTCTAACTGAGTGAAGGGCGAACCTGACAATAGCTCAGTTACTATAGAACTTTGCAAATGATCAGGTACCATAGAACCTTACAATTGATCAAGTACCAAAAACCTTACGATACATCAGGTACTACAGAGCCTTACAATATATCAGGTACCATAAAGCTTCATAATAGATAAGATACCATAGAACCTAACAATATATCAGGTACAATAGATGATTGTTTGACTTATAGAATAAAGAAGTAACTTGTACTGGTAAATATCAGCATTACTTACAAGAGCTTAACACTTTCACTATATCTGAACCAATAATATTTGAATTAGCACCTACAAGTTAAGTAAAAGTGCACAAACTAAACATAGTCAAAATAGAATAATATGACAAGCAAATTCAACACTCATGTTTATTTGAAAACAACTGTTTTAAAACTATCTTGTGATGTCAATTCTACATTGTCAGGTTGACTGGTACCTTTGCAGTAGAGAACAGCGAGCTGACTTTTTGGATTTATCAAATTTTGTGGGAAGTTGAGCTTTTTACCAGTAGGCGTTACTGGTATGACAGTAAGCGGGTGTATGGTAACTGGTATGGTAAGCGTGTGACCTCATTAAGGTTGATAACAGCTTGTGCTCGCTGTCAAAGGCATGCAGAAGCATAAGGTTCCAAATGTCCTCTGCTACTCTGAATTAAAGAAAAAATAACCATGTCATAAAAACCAATCATATGTTAACTAGTTTCAAAAGAATTCTCAACTTTAACCAGATGTGAAGCAATTGAACAGTTTCTTTTTCAGTGAATAATTTAGTGAGCATACTCAATGAATAATATGCAACATGTGCATTCTATGCTATCATATGAGTCGTGTCCTTTTGTCTGTCTGAAACCACAATTACAGGTTTAGAAAAACATTACATTGCGTAGGATTCGAATTTGCAACCTTCAATCCACTACACCCAAATAGAATAGATACCATAGAACCTTACAATATATCAGATACCATTGAACCTGATAATATATCAGATATCATAAAACTTTACAATCGGTCAGGTACCATAAAACTTTAAAATAGAGAAAATACATATCTTTCTATCAATGCTAGCCACTTATTAAAATTTACACGCAAAATAAAAATTACTTTTAGTCAGGAAAAATGGAACAACTCTAGGAACGTACCTCAAGCTGAATGATTATTTCGCAATTCATGAATATATACTCTTGCTGATCGGAACTGCCTGCAAAATTGTCACAATCTATCGGGTGGCGATAACTGTAGATGGTGCAGGTATAGAACTTGGCATGAAAGTTTAGGTATAACTGACATTCCTCCACGGCGAGCACTAAAGAAAACAGGGAAATGTGACAGTTCCATAGTGCAACAGTGTATAGCGGCTCATCAGTTTACCACCTCAAAAAAATATAACAGATCTCTTGTGTTACTAACTACTAGTATTAGATGTTTTGTCACAGCAGTAAGTAATAGCCTATCAACTTGAGCTGTATTTTTGTGCTACGCTAGCAAACTCTATGTGTAAACGTAGAGTTACCTAGCGTAGCACAAAAAAAGTATTAAAGTACAAATACAGCCGTCACTGTCTTTACCAATAAGATTTTACCATCATAGTTTTATTACTCTACTTCAACCTTCTAAATGTAATGGTTAGTTATCGATACACCATTTGCTGTACTCTAACTGAGTGAAGGGCGAACCTGACAATAGCTCAGTTACTATAGAACTTTGCAAATGATCAGGTACCATAGAACCTTACAATTGATCAAGTACCAAAAACCTTACGATACATCAGGTACTACAGAGCCTTACAATATGTTACACGCAAAATAAAAATCACCTTTAGTCAGGAAAAATGGAAAAACTTTAGAAACGTACCTCAAGCCTAATCATTATTTCGCAATTCATGAATTTACACTCTTGCTGATCAGAACTGCCTTCAAAATTGTCACAACCTATCGTGTAGCGATAACTGGAGATGGTGCAGGTATAGAACTTGGCATGAAAGTTTAGGTATAACTGACATTCCTCCACGGCGAGCACTAAAGAAAACAGGGAAGTGTGACAGTTCCATAGTGCAACAGTGTATAGCGGCTCATCAGTTTACCACCTCAAAAAAATATAACAGATCTCTTGTGTTACTAACTACTAGTAAAAGAGGTTTTGTCACAGCAGTAAATAATATCAACTTGAACTGTATTTTTGTGCTACGCTAGGTAATTCTATGTGTAAACATAGAGTTACCTAGCGTAGCACAAAAAATGTATTAAAGTATAAATACCGCCGTCACTGTCTTTACCAATAAGATTTTACCATCATAGTTTTATTACTCTACTTCAACCTTCCAAATCTAATGGTTAGTTATCGATACAACATTTGCTGTACTCTAACTGTATGTAGGGCAAACCTGACATTAGCTCATTTACCATAGAACTTTGCAATTGATCAGGTACCATAAAACTTTAAAATAGAGAAAATACATATCTTTCTATCAATGCTAGCCACTTATTAAAGTTTACACGCAAAATAAAAATTACTTTTAGTCAGGAAAAATGGAACAACTCTAGGAACGTACCTCAAGCTGAATCATTATTTCGCAATTCATAAATTTATACTCTTGCTGATCGGAACTGCCTGCAAAATTGTCACAATCTATCGGGTGGCGATAACTGTAGATGGTGCAGGTATAGAACTTGGCATGAAAGTTTAGGTATAACTGACATTCCTCCTCGGCGAGCACTAAAGAAAACAGGGAAATGTGACAGTTCCATAGTGCAACAGTGTATAGCGGCTCATCAGTTTACCACCTCAAAAAAATATAACAAATCTCTTGTGTTACTAACTACTAGGAAAAGAGGTTTTGTCACAGCAGTAAATAATATCAACTTGAACTGTATTTTTGTGCTACGCTAGGTAATTCTATGTGTAAACATAGAGTTACCTAGCGTAGCACAAAAAATGTATTAAAGTATAAATACCGCCGTCACTGTCTTTACCAATAAGATTTTACCATCATAGTTTTTTTACTCTACTTCAACCTTTCAAATCTAATGGTTAGTTATCGATACAACATTTGCTGTACTCTAACTGTATGTAGGGCAAACCTGACATTAGCTCATTTACCATAGAACTTTGCAATTGATCAGGTACCATAAAACTTTCAAATAGAGAAAATACATATCATTCTTTCAATGCTAGTCACTTTTATATGTTTACACGCAAAATAAAAATCACCTTTAGTCAGGAAAAATGGAAAAACTTTAGAAACGTACCTCAAGCCTAATCATTATTTCGCAATTCATGAATTTACACTCTTGCTGATCAGAACTGCCTTCAAAATTGTCACAACCTATCGTGTGGCGATAACTGTAGATGGTGCAGGTATAGAACTTGGCATGAAAGTTTAGGTATAACTGACATTCCTCCACGGCGAGCACTAAAGAAAACAGGGAAATGTGACAGTTCCATAGTGCAACAGTGTATAGCAGCTCATCAGTTTACCACCTGAAAAAAAATATAACAGATCTCTTGTGTTACTAACTACTAGTATTAGATGTTTTGTCACAGCAGTAAGTAATAGCCTATCAACTTGAGCTGTATTTTTGTGCTACGCTAGCAAACTCTATGTGTAAACATAGAGTTACCTAGCGTAGCACAAAAAATGTATTAAAGTACAAATACAGCCGTCACTGTCTTTACCAATAGGATTTTACCATCATAGTTTTATTACTCTACTTCAACCTTCTAAATATAATGGTTAGTTATCGATACACCATTTGCTGTACTCTAACTGAGTGAAGGGCGAACCTGACAATAGCTCAGTTACTATAGGACTTTGCAAATGATCAGGTACCATAGAGCCTTACAATTGATCAAGTACCAAAAACCTTACGATACATCAGGTACTACAGAGCCTTACAATATATCAGGTACCATAAAGCTTCATAATAGATAAGATACCATAGAACCTAACAATATATAAGGTACAATAGATGATTGTTTGACTTATAGAATAAAGAAGTAACTTGTACTGGTAAATATCAGCATTACTTACAAGAGCTTAACACTTTCACTATATCTGAACCAATAATATTTGAATTAGCACCTACAAGTTAAGTAAAAGTGCACAAACTAAACATAGTCAAAATAGAATAATATGACAAGCAAATTCAACACTCATGTTTATTTGAAAACAACTGTTTTAAAACTATTTTGTGATGTCAATTCTACATTGTCAGGTTGACTGGTACCTTTGCAGTAGAGAACAGCGAGCTGACTTTTTGGATTTATCAGATCTTGTGGGAAGGTGAGCTTTTTACCAGTAGGTGTTACTGGTATGACAGTAAGCGGGTGTATGGTAACTGGTATGGTAAGCGTGTGACCTCATTAAGGTTGATAACAGCTTGTCCTCGCTGTCAAAGGCATGCAGAAGCATAAGGTTCCAAATGTCCTCTGCTACTCTGAATTAAAGAAAAAATAACCATGTCATAAAAACCAATCATATGTTAACTAGTTTCAAAAGAATTCTCAACTTTAACCAGATGTGAAGCAATTGAACAGTTTCTTTTTCAGTGAATAATTTAGTGAGCATACTCAATGAATAATATGCAACATGTGCATTCTATGCTATCATATGAGTCGTGTCCTTTTGTCTGTCTGAAACCACAATTACAGGTTTAGAAAAACATTACATTGCGTAGGATTCGAATTTGCAACCTTCAATCCACTACACCCAAATAGAATAGATACCATAGAACCTTACAATATATCAGATACCATTGAACCTGATAATATATCAGATATCATAAAACTTTACAATCGGTCAGGTACCATAAAACTTTAAAATAGAGAAAATACATATCTTTCTATCAATGCTAGCCACTTATTAAAATTTACACGCAAAATAAAAATTACTTTTAGTCAGGAAAAATGGAACAACTCTAGGAACGTACCTCAAGCTGAATCATTATTTCGCAATTCATGAATTTACACTCTTGCTGATCGGAACTGCCTTCAAAATTGTCACAACCTATCGTCTGGCGATAACTGTAGATGGTGCAGGTATAGAACTTGGCTTGAAAGTTTAGGTATAACTGACATTCCTCCACGGCGAGCACTAAAGAAAACAGGGAAATGTGACAGTTCCATAGTGCAACAGTGTATAGCGGCTCATCAGTTTACCACCTGAAAAAAAATATAACAGATCTCTTGTGTTACTAACTACTAGTATTAGATGTTTTGTCACAGCAGTAAGTAATAGCCTATCAACTTGAGCTGTATTTTTGTGCTACGCTAGCAAACTCTATGTGTAAACATAGAGTTACCTAGCGTAGCACAAAAAAAGTATTAAAGTACAAATACAGCCGTCACTGTCTTTACCAATAAGATTTTACCATCATAGTTTTATTACTCTACTTCAACCTTCTAAATATAATGGTTAGTTATCGATACACCATTTGCTGTACTCTAACTGAGTGAAGGGCGAACCTGACAATAGCTCAGTTACTATAGAACTTTGCAAATGATCAGGTACCATAGAGCCTTACAATTGATCAAGTACCAAAAACCTTACGATACATCAGGTACTACAGAGCCTTACAATATATCAGGTACCATAAAGCTTCATAATAGATAAGATACCATAGAACCTAACAATATATCAGGTACAATAGATGATTGTTTGACTTATAGAATAAAGAAGTAACTTGTACTGGTAAATATCAGCATTACTTACAAGAGCTTAACACTTTCACTATATCTGAACCAATAATATTTGAATTAGCACCTACAAGTTAAGTAAAAGTGCACAAACTAAACATAGTCAAAATAGAATAATATGACAAGCAAATTCAACACTCATGTTTATTTGAAAACAACTGTTTTAAAACTATTTTGTGATGTCAATTCTACATTGTCAGGTTGACTGGTACCTTTGCAGTAGAGAACAGCGAGCTGACTTTTTGGATTTATCAGATCTTGTGGGAAGGTGAGCTTTTTACCAGTAGGTGTTACTGGTATGACAGTAAGCGGGTGTATGGTAACTGGTATGGTAAGCGTGTGACCTCATTAAGGTTGATAACAGCTTGTCCTCGCTGTCAAAGGCATGCAGAAGCATAAGGTTCCAAATGTCCTCTGCTACTCTGAATTAAAGAAAAAATAACCATGTCATAAAAACCAATCATATGTTAACTAGTTTCAAAAGAATTCTCAACTTTAACCAGATGTGAAGCAATTGAACAGTTTCTTTTTCAGTGAATAATTTAGTGAGCATACTCAATGAATAATATGCAACATGTGCATTCTATGCTATCATATGAGTCGTGTCCTTTTGTCTGTCTGAAACCACAATTACAGGTTTAGAAAAACATTACATTGCGTAGGATTCGAATTTGCAACCTTCAATCCATTACACCCAAATAGAATAGATACCATAGAACCTTACAATATATCAAATACCATTGAACCTAATAATATATCAGATATCATAAAACTTTACAATCGGTCAGGTACCATAAAACTTTAAAATAGAGAAAATACATATCTTTCTATCAATGCTAGCCACTTATTAAAATTTACACGCAAAATAAAAATTACTTTTAGTCAGGAAAAATGGAACAACTCTAGGAACGTACCTCAAGCTGAATCATTATTTCGCAATTCATGAATTTACACTCTTGCTGATCAGAACTGCCTTCAAAATTGTCACAACCTATCGTCTGGCGATAACTGTAGATGGTGCAGGTATAGAACTTGGCTTGAAAGTTTAGGTATAACTGACATTCCTCCACGGCGAGCACTAAAGAAAACAGGGAAATGTGACAGTTCCATAGTGCAACAGTGTATAGCGGCTCATCAGTTTACCACCTGAAAAAAAATATAACAGATCTCTTGTGTTACTAACTACTAGTATTAGATGTTTTGTCACAGCAGTAAGTAATAGCCTATCAACTTGAGCTGTATTTTTGTGCTACGCTAGCAAACTCTATGTGTAAACATAGAGTTACCTAGCGTAGCACAAAAAAAGTATTAAAGTACAAATACAGCCGTCACTGTCTTTACCAATAAGATTTTACCATCATAGTTTTATTACTCTACTTCAACCTTCTAAATATAATGGTTAGTTATCGATACACCATTTGCTGTACTCTAACTGAGTGAAGGGCGAACCTGACAATAGCTCAGTTACTATAGAACTTTGCAAATGATCAGGTACCATAGAGCCTTACAATTGATCAAGTACCAAAAACCTTACGATACATCAGGTACTACAGAGCCTTACAATATATCAGGTACCATAAAGCTTCATAATAGATAAGATACCATAGAACCTAACAATATATCAGGTACAATAGATGATTGTTTGACTTATAGAATAAAGAAGTAACTTGTACTGGTAAATATCAGCATTACTTACAAGAGCTTAACACTTTCACTATATCTGAACCAATAATATTTGAATTAGCACCTACAAGTTAAGTAAAAGTGCACAAACTAAACATAGTCAAAATAGAATAATATGACAAGCAAATTCAACACTCATGTTTATTTGAAAACAACTGTTTTAAAACTATTTTGTGATGTCAATTCTACATTGTCAGGTTGACTGGTACCTTTGCAGTAGAGAACAGCGAGCTGACTTTTTGGATTTATCAGATCTTGTGGGAAGGTGAGCTTTTTACCAGTAGGTGTTACTGGTATGACAGTAAGCGGGTGTATGGTAACTGGTATGGTAAGCGTGTGACCTCATTAAGGTTGATAACAGCTTGTCCTCGCTGTCAAAGGCATGCAGAAGCATAAGGTTCCAAATGTCCTCTGCTACTCTGAATTAAAGAAAAAATAACCATGTCATAAAAACCAATCATATGTTAACTAGTTTCAAAAGAATTCTCAACTTTAACCAGATGTGAAGCAATTGAACAGTTTCTTTTTCAGTGAATAATTTAGTGAGCATACTCAATGAATAATATGCAACATGTGCATTCTATGCTATCATATGAGTCGTGTCCTTTTGTCTGTCTGAAACCACAATTACAGGTTTAGAAAAACATTACATTGCGTAGGATTCGAATTTGCAACCTTCAATCCACTACACCCAAATAGAATAGATACCATAGAACCTTACAATATATCAGATACCATTGAACCTGATAATATATCAGATATCATAAAACTTTACAATCGGTCAGGTACCATAAAACTTTAAAATAGAGAAAATACATATCTTTCTATCAATGCTAGCCACTTATTAAAATTTACACGCAAAATAAAAATTACTTTTAGTCAGGAAAAATGGAACAACTCTAGGAACGTACCTCAAGCTGAATCATTATTTCGCAATTCATGAATTTACACTCTTGCTGATCGGAACTGCCTTCAAAATTGTCACAACCTATCGTCTGGCGATAACTGTAGATGGTGCAGGTATAGAACTTGGCTTGAAAGTTTAGGTATAACTGACATTCCTCCACGGCGAGCACTAAAGAAAACAGGGAAATGTGACAGTTCCATAGTGCAACAGTGTATAGCGGCTCATCAGTTTACCACCTGAAAAAAAATATAACAGATCTCTTGTGTTACTAACTACTAGTATTAGATGTTTTGTCACAGCAGTAAGTAATAGCCTATCAACTTGAGCTGTATTTTTGTGCTACGCTAGCAAACTCTATGTGTAAACATAGAGTTACCTAGCGTAGCACAAAAAAAGTATTAAAGTACAAATACAGTCGTCACTGTCTTTACCAATAAGATTTTACCATCATAGTTTTATTACTCTACTTCAACCTTCTAAATATAATGGTTAGTTATCGATACACCATTTGCTGTACTCTAACTGAGTGAAGGGCGAACCTGACAATAGCTCAGTTACTATAGAACTTTGCAAATGATCAGGTACCATAGAGCCTTACAATTGATCAAGTACCAAAAACCTTACGATACATCAGGTACTACAGAGCCTTACAATATATCAGGTACCATAAAGCTTCATAATAGATAAGATACCATAGAACCTAACAATATATCAGGTACAATAGATGATTGTTTGACTTATAGAATAAAGAAGTAACTTGTACTGGTAAATATCAGCATTACTTACAAGAGCTTAACACTTTCACTATATCTGAACCAATAATATTTGAATTAGCACCTACAAGTTAAGTAAAAGTGCACAAACTAAACATAGTCAAAATAGAATAATATGACAAGCAAATTCAACACTCATGTTTATTTGAAAACAACTGTTTTAAAACTATCTTGTGATGTCAATTGTACATTGTCAGGTTGACTGGTACCTTTGCAGTAGAGAACAGCGAGCTGACTTTTTGGATTTATCAGATCTTGTGGGAAGTTGAGCTTTTTACCAGTAGGTGTTACTGGTATGACAGTAAGCGGGTGTATGGTAACTGGTATGGTAAGCGTGTGACCTCATTAAGGTTGATAACAGCTTGTCCTCGCTATCAAAGGCATGCAGAAGCATAAGGTTCCAAATGTCCTCTGCTACTCTGAATTAAAGAAAAAATAACCATGTCATAAAAACCAATCATATGTTAACTAGTTTCAAAAGAATTCTCAACTTTAACCAGATGTGAAGCAATTGAACAGTTTCTTTTTCAGTGAATAATTTAGTGAGCATACTCAATGAATAATATGCAACATGTGCATTCTATGCTATCATATGAGTCGTGTCCTTTTGTCTGTCTGAAACCACAATTACAGGTTTAGAAAAACATTACATTGCGTAGGATTCGAATTTGCAACCTTCAATCCATTACACCCAAATAGAATAGATACCATAGAACCTTACAATATATCAAAGACCATTGAACCTAATAATATATCAGATATCATAAAACTTTACAATCGGTCAGGTACCATAAAACTTTAAAATAGAGAAAATACATATCTTTCTATCAATGCTAGCCACTTATTAAAATTTACACGCAAAATAAAAATTACTTTTAGTCAGGAAAAATGGAACAACTCTAGGAACGTACCTCAAGCTGAATCATTATTTCGCAATTCATGAATTTACACTCTTGCTGATCAGAACTGCCTTCAAAATTGTCACAACCTATCGTCTGGCGATAACTGTAGATGGTGCAGGTATAGAACTTGGCATGAAAGTTTAGGTATAACTGACATTCCTCCTCGGCGAGCACTAAAGAAAACAGGGAAATGTGACAGTTCCATAGTGCAACAGTGTATAGCGGCTCATCAGTTTACCACCTCAAAAAAATATAACAGATCTCTTGTGTTACTAACTACTAGTAAAAGAGGTTTTGTCACAGCAGTAAATAATATCAACTTGAACTGTATTTTAGTGCTACGCTAGGTAATTCTATGTGTAAACATAGAGTTACCTAGCGTAGCACAAAAAAAGTATTAAAGTATAAATACCGCCGTCACTGTCTTTACCAATAAGATTTTACCATCATAGTTTTATTACTTTACTTCAACCTTCCAAATCTAATGGTTAGTTATCGATACAACATTTGCTGTACTCTAACTGTATGTAGGGCAAACCTGACATTAGCTCATTTACCATAGAACTTTGCAATTGATCAGGTACCATAGCACCTTACAATAGAGAAAATACATAGCTTTCTATCAATGCTAGTCACTTTTATATGTTTACACGCAAAATAAAAATCACCTTTAGTCAGGAAAAATGGAAAAACTTTAGAAACGTACCTCAAGCCTAATCATTATTTCGCAATTCATGAATTTACACTCTTGCTGATCAGAACTGCCTTCAGAATTGTCACAACCTATCGTGTGGCGATAACTGGAGATGGTGCAGGTATAGAACTTGGCATGAAAGTTTAGGTATAACTGACATTCCTCCTCGGCGAGCGCTAAAGAAAACAGGGAAGTGTGACAGTTCCATAGTGCAACAGTGTATAGCGGCTCATCAGTTTACCACCTCAAAAAAATATAACAGATCTCTTGTGTTACTAACTACTAGTAAAAGAGGTTTTGTCACAGCAGTAAATAATATCAACTTGAACTGTATTTTTGTGCTACGCTAGGTAATTCTATGTGTAAACATAGAGTTACCTAGCGTAGCACAAAAAATGTATTAAAGTATAAATACCGCCGTCACTGTCTTTACCAATAAGATTTTACCATCATAGTTTTATTACTCTACTTCAACCTTCCAAATCTAATGGTTAGTTATCGATACAACATTTGCTGTACTCTAACTGTATGTAGGGCAAACTTGACATTAGCTCATTTACCATAGAACTTTGCAATTGATCAGGTACCATAAAACTTTAAAATAGAGAAAATACATATCTTTCTATCAATGCTAGCCACTCATTAAAATTTACACGCAAAATAAAAATTACTTTTAGTCAGGAAAAATGGAACAACTCTAGGAACGTACCTCAAGCTGAATCATTATTTCGCAATTCATGAATTTATACTCTTGCTGATCGGAACTGCCTGCAAAATTGTCACAATCTATCGGGTGGCGATAACTGTAGATGGTGCAGGTATAGAACTTGGCATGAAAGTTTAGGTATAACTGACATTCCTCCTCGGCGAGCACTAAAGAAAACAGGGAAATGTGACAGTTCCATAGTGCAACAGTGTATAGCGGCTCATCAGTTTACCACCTCAAAAAAATATAACAGATCTCTTGTGTTACTAACTACTAGTAAAAGAGGTTTTGTCACAGCAGTAAATAATATCAACTTGAACTGTATTTTTGTGCTACGCTAGGTAATTCTATGTGTAAACATAGAGTTACCTAGCGTAGCACAAAAAATGTATTAAAGTATAAATACCGCCGTCACTGTCTTTACCAATAAGATTTTACCATCATAGTTTTTTTACTCTACTTCAACCTTTCAAATCTAATGGTTAGTTATCGATACAACATTTGCTGTACTCTAACTGTATGTAGGGCAAACCTGACATTAGCTCATTTACCATAGAACTTTGCAATTGATCAGGTACCATAAAACTTTCAAATAGAGAAAATACATATCTTTCTTTCAATGCTAGTCACTTTTATATGTTTACACGCAAAATAAAAATCACCTTTAGTCAGGAAAAATGGAAAAACTTTAGAAACGTACCTCAAGCCTAATCATTATTTCGCAATTCATGAATTTACACTCTTGCTGATCAGAACTGCCTTCAAAATTGTCACAACCTATCGTGTGGCGATAACTGTAGATGGTGCAGGTATAGAACTTGGCATGAAAGTTTAGGTATAACTGACATTCCTCCACGGCGAGCACTAAAGAAAACAGGGAAATGTGACAGTTCCATAGTGCAACAGTGTATAGCAGCTCATCAGTTTACCACCTGAAAAAAAATATAACAGATCTCTTGTGTTACTAACTACTAGTATTAGATGTTTTGTCACAGCAGTAAGTAATAGCCTATCAACTTGAGCTGTATTTTTGTGCTACGCTAGCAAACTCTATGTGTAAACATAGAGTTACCTAGCGTAGCACAAAAAAAGTATTAAAGTACAAATACAGCCGTCACTGTCTTTACCAATAAGATTTTACCATCATAGTTTTATTACTCTACTTCAACCTTCTAAATATAATGGTTAGTTATCGATACACCATTTGCTGTAATCTAACTGAGTGAAGGGCGAACCTGACAATAGCTCAGTTACTATAGAACTTTGCAAATGATCAGGTACCATAGAGCCTTACAATTGATCAAGTACCAAAAACCTTACGATACATCAGGTACTACAGAGCCTTACAATATATCAGGTACCATAAAGCTTCATAATAGATAAGATACCATAGAACCTAACAATATATCAGGTACAATAGATGATTGTTTGACTTATAGAATAAAGAAGTAACTTGTACTGGTAAATATCAGCATTACTTACAAGAGCTTAACACTTTCACTATATCTGAACCAATAATATTTGAATTAGCACCTACAAGTTAAGTAAAAGTGCACAAACTAAACATAGTCAAAATAGAATAATATGACAAGCAAATTCAACACTCATGTTTATTTGAAAACAACTGTTTTAAAACTATCTTGTGATGTCAATTCTACATTGTCAGGTTGACTGGTACCTTTGCAGTAGAGAACAGCGAGCTGACTTTTTGGATTTATCAGATCTTGTGGGAAGTTGAGCTTTTTACCAGTAGGTGTTACTGGTATGACAGTAAGCGGGTGTATGGTAACTGGTATGGTAAGCGTGTGACCTCATTAAGGTTGATAACAGCTTGTCCTCGCTATCAAAGGCATGCAGAAGCATAAGGTTCCAAATGTCCTCTGCTACTCTGAATTAAAGAAAAAATAACCATGTCATAAAAACCAATCATATGTTAACTAGTTTCAAAAGAATTCTCAACTTTAACCAGATGTGAAGCAATTGAACAGTTTCTTTTTCAGTGAATAATTTAGTGAGCATACTCAATGAATAATATGCAACATGTGCATTCTATGCTATCATATGAGTCGTGTCCTTTTGTCTGTCTGAAACCACAATTACAGGTTTAGAAAAACATTACATTGCGTAGGATTCGAATTTGCAACCTTCAATCCATTACACCCAAATAGAATAGATACCATAGAACCTTACAATATATCAAATACCATTGAACCTAATAATATATCAGATATCATAAAACTTTACAATCGGTCAGGTACCATAAAACTTTAAAATAGAGAAAATACATATCTTTCTATCAATGCTAGCCACTTATTAAAATTTACACGCAAAATAAAAATTACTTTTAGTCAGGAAAAATGGAACAACTCTAGGAACGTACCTCAAGCTGAATCATTATTTCGCAATTCATGAATTTACACTCTTGCTGATCAGAACTGCCTTCAAAATTGTCACAACCTATCGTCTGGCGATAACTGTAGATGGTGCAGGTATAGAACTTGGCATGAAAGTTTAGGTATAACTGACATTCCTCCTCGGCGAGCACTAAAGAAAACAGGGAAATGTGACAGTTCCATAGTGCAACAGTGTATAGCGGCTCATCAGTTTACCACCTCAAAAAAATATAACAGATCTCTTGTGTTACTAACTACTAGTAAAAGAGGTTTTGTCACAGCAGTAAATAATATCAACTTGAACTGTATTTTAGTGCTACGCTAGGTAATTCTATGTGTAAACATAGAGTTACCTAGCGTAGCACAAAAAAAGTATTAAAGTATAAATACCGCCGTCACTGTCTTTACCAATAAGATTTTACCATCATAGTTTTATTACTCTACTTCAACCTTCCAAATCTAATGGTTAGTTATCGATACAACATTTGCTGTACTCTAACTGTATGTAGGGCAAACCTGACATTAGCTCATTTACCATAGAACTTTGCAATTGATCAGGTACCATAGCACCTTACAATAGAGAAAATACATAGCTTTCTATCAATGCTAGTCACTTTTATATGTTTACACGCAAAATAAAAATCACCTTTAGTCAGGAAAAATGGAAAAACTT
Organism: Watersipora subatra; assembly: GCF_963576615.1. Taxonomy (NCBI): domain Eukaryota; kingdom Metazoa; phylum Bryozoa; class Gymnolaemata; order Cheilostomatida; family Watersiporidae; genus Watersipora; species Watersipora subatra. The sequence continues at coordinate 323,519 of NW_027045232.1, read as the reverse complement.
TAGAAACGTACCTCAAGCCTAATCATTATTTCGCAATTCATGAATTTACACTCTTGCTGATCAGAACTGCCTTCAGAATTGTCACAACCTATCGTGTGGCGATAACTGGAGATGGTGCAGGTATAGAACTTGGCATGAAAGTTTAGGTATAACTGACATTCCTCCTCGGCGAGCACTAAAGAAAACAGGGAAGTGTGACAGTTCCATAGTGCAACAGTGTATAGCGGCTCATCAGTTTACCACCTCAAAAAAATATAACAGATCTCTTGTGTTACTAACTACTAGTAAAAGAGGTTTTGTCACAGCAGTAAATAATATCAACTTGAACTGTATTTTTGTGCTACGCTAGGTAATTCTATGTGTAAACATAGAGTTACCTAGCGTAGCACAAAAAATGTATTAAAGTATAAATACCGCCGTCACTGTCTTTACCAATAAGATTTTACCATCATAGTTTTATTACTTTACTTCAACCTTCCAAATCTAATGGTTAGTTATCGATACAACATTTGCTGTACTCTAACTGTATGTAGGGCAAACTTGACATTAGCTCATTTACCATAGAACTTTGCAATTGATCAGGTACCATAAAACTTTAAAATAGAGAAAATACATATCTTTCTATCAATGCTAGCCACTCATTAAAATTTACACGCAAAATAAAAATTACTTTTAGTCAGGAAAAATGGAACAACTCTAGGAACGTACCTCAAGCTGAATCATTATTTCGCAATTCATGAATTTATACTCTTGCTGATCGGAACTGCCTGCAAAATTGTCACAATCTATCGGGTGGCGATAACTGTAGATGGTGCAGGTATAGAACTTGGCATGAAAGTTTAGGTATAACTGACATTCCTCCTCGGCGAGCACTAAAGAAAACAGGGAAATGTGACAGTTCCATAGTGCAACAGTGTATAGCGGCTCATCAGTTTACCACCTCAAAAAAATATAACAGATCTCTTGTGTTACTAACTACTAGTAAAAGAGGTTTTGTCACAGCAGTAAATAATATCAACTTGAACTGTATTTTTGTGCTACGCTAGGTAATTCTATGTGTAAACATAGAGTTACCTAGCGTAGCACAAAAAATGTATTAAAGTATAAATACCGCCGTCACTGTCTTTACCAATAAGATTTTACCATCATAGTTTTTTTACTCTACTTCAACCTTTCAAATCTAATGGTTAGTTATCGATACAACATTTGCTGTACTCTAACTGTATGTAGGGCAAACCTGACATTAGCTCATTTACCATAGAACTTTGCAATTGATCAGGTACCATAAAACTTTCAAATAGAGAAAATACATATCTTTCTTTCAATGCTAGTCACTTTTATATGTTTACACGCAAAATAAAAATCACCTTTAGTCAGGAAAAATGGAAAAACTTTAGAAACGTACCTCAAGCCTAATCATTATTTCGCAATTCATGAATTTACACTCTTGCTGATCAGAACTGCCTTCAAAATTGTCACAACCTATCGTGTGGCGATAACTGTAGATGGTGCAGGTATAGAACTTGGCATGAAAGTTTAGGTATAACTGACATTCCTCCACGGCGAGCACTAAAGAAAACAGGGAAATGTGACAGTTCCATAGTGCAACAGTGTATAGCAGCTCATCAGTTTACCACCTGAAAAAAAATATAACAGATCTCTTGTGTTACTAACTACTAGTATTAGATGTTTTGTCACAGCAGTAAGTAATAGCCTATCAACTTGAGCTGTATTTTTGTGCTACGCTAGCAAACTCTATGTGTAAACATAGAGTTACCTAGCGTAGCACAAAAAATGTATTAAAGTACAAATACAGCCGTCACTGTCTTTACCAATAGGATTTTACCATCATAGTTTTATTACTCTACTTCAACCTTCTAAATATAATGGTTAGTTATCGATACACCATTTGCTGTACTCTAACTGAGTGAAGGGCGAACCTGACAATAGCTCAGTTACTATAGGACTTTGCAAATGATCAGGTACCATAGAGCCTTACAATTGATCAAGTACCAAAAACCTTACGATACATCAGGTACTACAGAGCCTTACAATATATCAGGTACCATAAAGCTTCATAATAGATAAGATACCATAGAACCTAACAATATATAAGGTACAATAGATGATTGTTTGACTTATAGAATAAAGAAGTAACTTGTACTGGTAAATATCAGCATTACTTACAAGAGCTTAACACTTTCACTATATCTGAACCAATAATATTTGAATTAGCACCTACAAGTTAAGTAAAAGTGCACAAACTAAACATAGTCAAAATAGAATAATATGACAAGCAAATTCAACACTCATGTTTATTTGAAAACAACTGTTTTAAAACTATCTTGTGATGTCAATTCTACATTGTCAGGTTGACTGGTACCTTTGCAGTAGAGAACAGCGAGCTGACATTTTGGATTTATCAGATCTTGTGGGAAGTTGAGCTTTTTACCAGTAGGTGTTACTGGTATGACAGTAAGCGGGTGTATGGTAACTGGTATGGTAAGCGTGTGACCTCATTAAGGTTGATAACAGCTTGTCCTCGCTGTCAAAGGCATGCAGAAGCATAAGGTTCCAAATGTCCTCTGCTACTCTGAATTAAAGAAAAAATAACCATGTCATAAAAACCAATCATATGTTAACTAGTTTCAAAAGAATTCTCAACTTTAACCAGATGTGAAGCAATTGAACAGTTTCTTTTTCAGTGAATAATTTAGTGAGCATACTCAATGAATAATATGCAACATGTGCATTCTATGCTATCATATGAGTCGTGTCCTTTTGTCTGTCTGAAACCACAATTACAGGTTTAGAAAAACATTATATTGCGTAGGATTCGAATTTGCAACCTTCAATCCATTACACCCAAATAGAATAGTTACCATAGAACCTTACAATATATCAAATACCATTGAACCTGATAATATATCAGATATCATAAAACTTTACAATCGGTCAGGTACCATAAAACTTTAAAATAGAGAAAATACATATCTTTCTATCAATGCTAGCCACTTATTAAAATTTACACGCAAAATAAAAATTACTTTTAGTCAGGAAAAATGGAACAACTCTAGGAACGTACCTCAAGCTGAATCATTATTTCGCAATTCATGAATTTATACTCTTGCTGATCGGAACTGCCTGCAAAATTGTCACAATCTATCGGGTGGCGATAACTGTAGATGGTGCAGGTATAGAACTTGGCATGAAAGTTTAGGTATAACTGACATTCCTCCTCGGCGAGCACTAAAGAAAACAGGGAAATGTGACAGTTCCATAGTGCAACAGTGTATAGCGGCTCATCAGTTTACCACCTCAAAAAAATATAACAGATCTCTTGTGTTACTAACTACTAGTAAAAGAGGTTTTGTCACAGCAGTAAATAATATCAACTTGAACTGTATTTTTGTGCTACGCTAGGTAATTCTATGTGTAAACATAGAGTTACCTAGCGTAGCACAAAAAATGTATTAAAGTATAAATACCGCCGTCACTGTCTTTACCAATAAGATTTTACCATCATAGTTTTTTTACTCTACTTCAACCTTTCAAATCTAATGGTTAGTTATCGATACAACATTTGCTGTACTCTAACTGTATGTAGGGCAAACCTGACATTAGCTCATTTACCATAGAACTTTGCAATTGATCAGGTACCATAAAACTTTCAAATAGAGAAAATACATATCTTTCTTTCAATGCTAGTCACTTTTATATGTTTACACGCAAAATAAAAATCACCTTTAGTCAGGAAAAATGGAAAAACTTTAGAAACGTACCTCAAGCCTAATCATTATTTCGCAATTCATGAATTTACACTCTTGCTGATCAGAACTGCCTTCAAAATTGTCACAACCTATCGTGTGGCGATAACTGTAGATGGTGCAGGTATAGAACTTGGCATGAAAGTTTACGTATAACTGACATTCCTCCACGGCGAGCACTAAAGAAAACAGGGAAATGTGACAGTTCCATAGTGCAACAGTGTATAGCAGCTCATCAGTTTACCACCTGAAAAAAAATATAACAGATCTCTTGTGTTACTAACTACTAGTATTAGATGTTTTGTCACAGCAGTAAGTAATAGCCTATCAACTTGAGCTGTATTTTTGTGCTACGCTAGCAAACTCTATGTGTAAACATAGAGTTACCTAGCGTAGCACAAAAAATGTATTAAAGTACAAATACAGCCGTCACTGTCTTTACCAATAGGATTTTACCATCATAGTTTTATTACTCTACTTCAACCTTCTAAATATAATGGTTAGTTATCGATACACCATTTGCTGTACTCTAACTGAGTGAAGGGCGAACCTGACAATAGCTCAGTTACTATAGGACTTTGCAAATGATCAGGTACCATAGAGCCTTACAATTGATCAAGTACCAAAAACCTTACGATACATCAGGTACTACAGAGCCTTACAATATATCAGGTACCATAAAGCTTCATAATAGATAAGATACCATAGAACCTAACAATATATAAGGTACAATAGATGATTGTTTGACTTATAGAATAAAGAAGTAACTTGTACTGGTAAATATCAGCATTACTTACAAGAGCTTAACACTTTCACTATATCTGAACCAATAATATTTGAATTAGCACCTACAAGTTAAGTAAAAGTGCACAAACTAAACATAGTCAAAATAGAATAATATGACAAGCAAATTCAACACTCATGTTTATTTGAAAACAACTGTTTTAAAACTATCTTGTGATGTCAATTCTACATTGTCAGGTTGACTGGTACCTTTGCAGTAGAGAACAGCGAGCTGACTTTTTGGATTTATCAGATCTTGTGGGAAGTTGAGCTTTTTACCAGTAGGTGTTACTGGTATGACAGTAAGCGGGTGTATGGTAACTGGTATGGTAAGCGTGTGACCTCATTAAGGTTGATAACAGCTTGTCCTCGCTATCAAAGGCATGCAGAAGCATAAGGTTCCAAATGTCCTCTGCTACTCTGAATTAAAGAAAAAATAACCATGTCATAAAAACCAATCATATGTTAACTAGTTTCAAAAGAATTCTCAACTTTAACCAGATGTGAAGCAATTGAACAGTTTCTTTTTCAGTGAATAATTTAGTGAGCATACTCAATGAATAATATGCAACATGTGCATTCTATGCTATCATATGAGTCGTGTCCTTTTGTCTGTCTGAAACCACAATTACAGGTTTAGAAAAACATTACATTGCGTAGGATTCGAATTTGCAACCTTCAATCCATTACACCCAAATAGAATAGATACCATAGAACCTTACAATATATCAAATACCATTGAACCTAATAATATATCAGATATCATAAAACTTTACAATCGGTCAGGTACCATAAAACTTTAAAATAGAGAAAATACATATCTTTCTATCAATGCTAGCCACTTATTAAAATTTACACGCAAAATAAAAATTACTTTTAGTCAGGAAAAATGGAACAACTCTAGGAACGTACCTCAAGCTGAATCATTATTTCGCAATTCATGAATTTACACTCTTGCTGATCAGAACTGCCTTCAAAATTGTCACAACCTATCGTCTGGCGATAACTGTAGATGGTGCAGGTATAGAACTTGGCATGAAAGTTTAGGTATAACTGACATTCCTCCTCGGCGAGCACTAAAGAAAACAGGGAAATGTGACAGTTCCATAGTGCAACAGTGTATAGCGGCTCATCAGTTTACCACCTCAAAAAAATATAACAGATCTCTTGTGTTACTAACTACTAGTAAAAGAGGTTTTGTCACAGCAGTAAATAATATCAACTTGAACTGTATTTTAGTGCTACGCTAGGTAATTCTATGTGTAAACATAGAGTTACCTAGCGTAGCACAAAAAAAGTATTAAAGTATAAATACCGCCGTCACTGTCTTTACCAATAAGATTTTACCATCATAGTTTTATTACTCTACTTCAACCTTCCAAATCTAATGGTTAGTTATCGATACAACATTTGCTGTACTCTAACTGTATGTAGGGCAAACCTGACATTAGCTCATTTACCATAGAACTTTGCAATTGATCAGGTACCATAGCACCTTACAATAGAGAAAATACATAGCTTTCTATCAATGCTAGTCACTTTTATATGTTTACACGCAAAATAAAAATCACCTTTAGTCAGGAAAAATGGAAAAACTTTAGAAACGTACCTCAAGCCTAATCATTATTTCGCAATTCATGAATTTACACTCTTGCTGATCAGAACTGCCTTCAGAATTGTCACAACCTATCGTGTGGCGATAACTGGAGATGGTGCAGGTATAGAACTTGGCATGAAAGTTTAGGTATAACTGACATTCCTCCTCGGCGAGCACTAAAGAAAACAGGGAAGTGTGACAGTTCCATAGTGCAACAGTGTATAGCGGCTCATCAGTTTACCACCTCAAAAAAATATAACAGATCTCTTGTGTTACTAACTACTAGTAAAAGAGGTTTTGTCACAGCAGTAAATAATATCAACTTGAACTGTATTTTTGTGCTACGCTAGGTAATTCTATGTGTAAACATAGAGTTACCTAGCGTAGCACAAAAAATGTATTAAAGTATAAATACCGCCGTCACTGTCTTTACCAATAAGATTTTACCATCATAGTTTTATTACTTTACTTCAACCTTCCAAATCTAATGGTTAGTTATCGATACAACATTTGCTGTACTCTAACTGTATGTAGGGCAAACTTGACATTAGCTCATTTACCATAGAACTTTGCAATTGATCAGGTACCATAAAACTTTAAAATAGAGAAAATACATATCTTTCTATCAATGCTAGCCACTCATTAAAATTTACACGCAAAATAAAAATTACTTTTAGTCAGGAAAAATGGAACAACTCTAGGAACGTACCTCAAGCTGAATCATTATTTCGCAATTCATGAATTTATACTCTTGCTGATCGGAACTGCCTGCAAAATTGTCACAATCTATCGGGTGGCGATAACTGTAGATGGTGCAGGTATAGAACTTGGCATGAAAGTTTAGGTATAACTGACATTCCTCCTCGGCGAGCACTAAAGAAAACAGGGAAATGTGACAGTTCCATAGTGCAACAGTGTATAGCGGCTCATCAGTTTACCACCTCAAAAAAATATAACAGATCTCTTGTGTTACTAACTACTAGTAAAAGAGGTTTTGTCACAGCAGTAAATAATATCAACTTGAACTGTATTTTTGTGCTACGCTAGGTAATTCTATGTGTAAACATAGAGTTACCTAGCGTAGCACAAAAAATGTATTAAAGTATAAATACCGCCGTCACTGTCTTTACCAATAAGATTTTACCATCATAGTTTTTTTACTCTACTTCAACCTTTCAAATCTAATGGTTAGTTATCGATACAACATTTGCTGTACTCTAACTGTATGTAGGGCAAACCTGACATTAGCTCATTTACCATAGAACTTTGCAATTGATCAGGTACCATAAAACTTTCAAATAGAGAAAATACATATCTTTCTTTCAATGCTAGTCACTTTTATATGTTTACACGCAAAATAAAAATCACCTTTAGTCAGGAAAAATGGAAAAACTTTAGAAACGTACCTCAAGCCTAATCATTATTTCGCAATTCATGAATTTACACTCTTGCTGATCAGAACTGCCTTCAAAATTGTCACAACCTATCGTGTGGCGATAACTGTAGATGGTGCAGGTATAGAACTTGGCATGAAAGTTTAGGTATAACTGACATTCCTCCACGGCGAGCACTAAAGAAAACAGGGAAATGTGACAGTTCCATAGTGCAACAGTGTATAGCAGCTCATCAGTTTACCACCTGAAAAAAAATATAACAGATCTCTTGTGTTACTAACTACTAGTATTAGATGTTTTGTCACAGCAGTAAGTAATAGCCTATCAACTTGAGCTGTATTTTTGTGCTACGCTAGCAAACTCTATGTGTAAACATAGAGTTACCTAGCGTAGCACAAAAAATGTATTAAAGTACAAATACAGCCGTCACTGTCTTTACCAATAGGATTTTACCATCATAGTTTTATTACTCTACTTCAACCTTCTAAATATAATGGTTAGTTATCGATACACCATTTGCTGTACTCTAACTGAGTGAAGGGCGAACCTGACAATAGCTCAGTTACTATAGGACTTTGCAAATGATCAGGTACCATAGAGCCTTACAATTGATCAAGTACCAAAAACCTTACGATACATCAGGTACTACAGAGCCTTACAATATATCAGGTACCATAAAGCTTCATAATAGATAAGATACCATAGAACCTAACAATATATAAGGTACAATAGATGATTGTTTGACTTATAGAATAAAGAAGTAACTTGTACTGGTAAATATCAGCATTACTTACAAGAGCTTAACACTTTCACTATATCTGAACCAATAATATTTGAATTAGCACCTACAAGTTAAGTAAAAGTGCACAAACTAAACATAGTCAAAATAGAATAATATGACAAGCAAATTCAACACTCATGTTTATTTGAAAACAACTGTTTTAAAACTATCTTGTGATGTCAATTCTACATTGTCAGGTTGACTGGTACCTTTGCAGTAGAGAACAGCGAGCTGACATTTTGGATTTATCAGATCTTGTGGGAAGTTGAGCTTTTTACCAGTAGGTGTTACTGGTATGACAGTAAGCGGGTGTATGGTAACTGGTATGGTAAGCGTGTGACCTCATTAAGGTTGATAACAGCTTGTCCTCGCTGTCAAAGGCATGCAGAAGCATAAGGTTCCAAATGTCCTCTGCTACTCTGAATTAAAGAAAAAATAACCATGTCATAAAAACCAATCATATGTTAACTAGTTTCAAAAGAATTCTCAACTTTAACCAGATGTGAAGCAATTGAACAGTTTCTTTTTCAGTGAATAATTTAGTGAGCATACTCAATGAATAATATGCAACATGTGCATTCTATGCTATCATATGAGTCGTGTCCTTTTGTCTGTCTGAAACCACAATTACAGGTTTAGAAAAACATTATATTGCGTAGGATTCGAATTTGCAACCTTCAATCCATTACACCCAAATAGAATAGTTACCATAGAACCTTACAATATATCAAATACCATTGAACCTGATAATATATCAGATATCATAAAACTTTACAATCGGTCAGGTACCATAAAACTTTAAAATAGAGAAAATACATATCTTTCTATCAATGCTAGCCACTTATTAAAATTTACACGCAAAATAAAAATTACTTTTAGTCAGGAAAAATGGAACAACTCTAGGAACGTACCTCAAGCTGAATCATTATTTCGCAATTCATGAATTTATACTCTTGCTGATCGGAACTGCCTGCAAAATTGTCACAATCTATCGGGTGGCGATAACTGTAGATGGTGCAGGTATAGAACTTGGCATGAAAGTTTAGGTATAACTGACATTCCTCCTCGGCGAGCACTAAAGAAAACAGGGAAATGTGACAGTTCCATAGTGCAACAGTGTATAGCGGCTCATCAGTTTACCACCTCAAAAAAATATAACAGATCTCTTGTGTTACTAACTACTAGTAAAAGAGGTTTTGTCACAGCAGTAAATAATATCAACTTGAACTGTATTTTTGTGCTACGCTAGGTAATTCTATGTGTAAACATAGAGTTACCTAGCGTAGCACAAAAAATGTATTAAAGTATAAATACCGCCGTCACTGTCTTTACCAATAAGATTTTACCATCATAGTTTTTTTACTCTACTTCAACCTTTCAAATCTAATGGTTAGTTATCGATACAACATTTGCTGTACTCTAACTGTATGTAGGGCAAACCTGACATTAGCTCATTTACCATAGAACTTTGCAATTGATCAGGTACCATAAAACTTTCAAATAGAGAAAATACATATCTTTCTTTCAATGCTAGTCACTTTTATATGTTTACACGCAAAATAAAAATCACCTTTAGTCAGGAAAAATGGAAAAACTTTAGAAACGTACCTCAAGCCTAATCATTATTTCGCAATTCATGAATTTACACTCTTGCTGATCAGAACTGCCTTCAAAATTGTCACAACCTATCGTGTGGCGATAACTGTAGATGGTGCAGGTATAGAACTTGGCATGAAAGTTTACGTATAACTGACATTCCTCCACGGCGAGCACTAAAGAAAACAGGGAAATGTGACAGTTCCATAGTGCAACAGTGTATAGCAGCTCATCAGTTTACCACCTGAAAAAAAATATAACAGATCTCTTGTGTTACTAACTACTAGTATTAGATGTTTTGTCACAGCAGTAAGTAATAGCCTATCAACTTGAGCTGTATTTTTGTGCTACGCTAGCAAACTCTATGTGTAAACATAGAGTTACCTAGCGTAGCACAAAAAATGTATTAAAGTACAAATACAGCCGTCACTGTCTTTACCAATAGGATTTTACCATCATAGTTTTATTACTCTACTTCAACCTTCTAAATATAATGGTTAGTTATCGATACACCATTTGCTGTACTCTAACTGAGTGAAGGGCGAACCTGACAATAGCTCAGTTACTATAGGACTTTGCAAATGATCAGGTACCATAGAGCCTTACAATTGATCAAGTACCAAAAACCTTACGATACATCAGGTACTACAGAGCCTTACAATATATCAGGTACCATAAAGCTTCATAATAGATAAGATACCATAGAACCTAACAATATATAAGGTACAATAGATGATTGTTTGACTTATAGAATAAAGAAGTAACTTGTACTGGTAAATATCAGCATTACTTACAAGAGCTTAACACTTTCACTATATCTGAACCAATAATATTTGAATTAGCACCTACAAGTTAAGTAAAAGTGCACAAACTAAACATAGTCAAAATAGAATAATATGACAAGCAAATTCAACACTCATGTTTATTTGAAAACAACTGTTTTAAAACTATCTTGTGATGTCAATTCTACATTGTCAGGTTGACTGGTACCTTTGCAGTAGAGAACAGCGAGCTGACTTTTTGGATTTATCAGATCTTTTGGGAAGTTGAGATTTACCAGTAGGTGTTACTGGTATGCAAGCGTGTGACCTCATTAAGGTTGATAACAGCTTGTCCTCGCTGTCAAAGGCATGCAGAAGCATAAGGTTCCAAATGTCCTCTGCTACTCTGACTTAAAGAAAAAATAACCATGTCATAAAAACCAATCATATGTGACAGCGCGTATCATTTTCAATACAAACGCGGCATTTCATATAGCGCACAATAGGCTCTCAAAGTGAAACTGGTCCATGCAGCTTAGACTTTTGGAATTTGAGGTCATGACTTTTCTAGGGCGAATCACATGTCAGGAATCAGTTTCTGAGGCGTATGATTAGCTAAGATGCTTAATTGGACTGTTTTGCAGACTTTGAAGTGGTTGCTAAGGATAACAAAAATAGCGATATTTCATTTCCGGTTATTCAGTCTATGTATCGCGTTTTAAAATGTCTTACTGATTTATCGTTGGTGGTGACTTTTGGAAAGAATTTGACGAGGTCGATGTGAATTATTTAGATTTACAGGGTAGAGAAGGAAGTATTAGTGATTTTCGAAACAGTAAGATCGATTTAGATCTTGAGAATGATGGATTAGATGAAAATTTTCCGCCAAGTTTTACTGATAACGGTCGTAGTTTAGAGATCCTGTCGTCACGACAATATCTAACAGAAGGTTCGAAGCTTGGTACCAACACTCCTTTGACTGGACCTCATGTTGCTCACTATGGCTTTGATTATGCACAGCAGGTAGGTCAAAAACATTGTTTTAAACATTTCTTGTTGCTTGTTGCAAAACGCAAATCTTATTTCATGTTTTCGTCAATAACGCACACGCAGTCCAAAATATAACATTAATTAGTGGACTATTACAAGGTATAAAGCTATGAACGTAGTGTTTTAAGTTGAAACATTGCTGAGTTTTAACAATTAGCAATTGCAAATGCTAATTAAGAATTATAAAAACGATCAAATTTATAAGCAAAAATATACATTTAAAAAATAAAATATAAATAGTAAATGTACTTGCATGTCTATAGAAAAACAACAAATTTTCTTTCTGTTTAATTCTTAGGTCCACTACCCTGCCAACCCACAGCAACCTGGGCCACTCTATTTCAAAACCACTTGGACGTGTGCGCTATTTGGAGTGGTCTGTGACACCTTCCCTGCACAAGTGAGTTATCTGATTGATGAGACTGCTTGTTCGACAAAAGGAGCCAACAGCGTCATATCTTATATTCATCAGTATCTAGAAACCTATTGCCTTGATGAAGAGAAAGCTTTGTTCCACGCTGACAACTGTTGGTATGCAAGCAACAACCAATGTTTTGAAGTTTCATGTTTGTATTGAAAATGTATTGATACAATTATGTATATCAAACCTTTTTTAATGGCCAGAATAAAAACAACGCAGTAATACAGTACTTGGCTTGGCGCGTTGCAAGCGGGCTGTACAAGGAGATTGAACTTAATTTTCTCGTCGCAGGTTACATGAAGTTCAGCTGCGATTACTGCTTTGGCTTGCTAAAAAGGAAATACAGAACTAACAGAGTTCCTCTCTTTCTGATATAGGTGAGGTATGTTTCTCATTTTGTCAATTAGTGAAATGAGAATTTTCAAATCTTGCTTGCGCTATTTATACAGAAACTATCTAAAGGTTCTTGGTTACTTAATCTGAGTTTTATTTAATTAGGTAGTGCTTGGCTTGGCTTGCCTAAACAGTGCTCAGCTTGTCATGGATGATCATGGCAATGTGCTTGTTCCAATAAAGGACTGAAGTGGATTTTTTCATGCAAAAAGCAAAAAGATCAGCCAAATTAAGAGCTACCACCAGTTTATCCTATTGGCGGAAAGATTAGGCCTACTTTGTTTTGTGTTCTTTGCCATCCTGAATTTTGGCTTTGAAAGTACAACATAGAGAAATTCAATAATGTTGTACAATAAATGTAATACTAATAGACAGTGTGTGCAGTAATCGTTGTTTTGCTGCAGGCAGTGTCCAAGTAAAAAAGCATGCCAATAGCGTGGAGAGTGAAGATATACAGCTTATGTCTGCAGAGTCAGCCAGGTCAGGGTGGCCTGAAATCATTCCGCCTCCTTGTCTGACTGTTGAACGTCAGCAATATATTTTCAAAGAAATCAGGGAGTTATGTGATGAGAGCAAAAGAGATATTGTGTGCCCAGCGCCTATTCAACAGCCATCACAGCTCAATACGTCAGCTCAATACATCACAGCTCAACCGCCGCAGAAACCAAAAAGACTACTAAAAAGTCTACTAAGGCTAGCTCTATCGCCCCGATACGGAAACGTAAACGTCAATCATAGACAGTAGCAGCAGTGCTACTAGTTTATTTTGTTATTAATATTATATTATATTCATGTTATTTTGATAATATTTTAATCAATCTTAACTTGCTTTAACTTGAATCTAATTTAGCTACTAAACAAGTAACATTGATCTCAAATTGTCTCCTCGGGCTCAGAAGCCTGGATCGTCTACCCTAAAGACGCTAACTCATTCATCTCAGTAAAAGTTTTGTGAGTGCATTGGATTATTATTCTAACACTGATACATTTGCATCAATTTTATGCTCAAAATAATCAATTCAATGTGCAACACAATTTGGTAGTAACTCCTTTACTGTGCATCAATGTGCTCCTTTTCAATGACACAACATGTGACCTTGACCTCACTGTTTTATGTATTCGAGCTGAAGTGACATCATCGGGACCCATTTCATATCGTTCGCCATGTTCTCTTCCCTATAGATCTCAACATTCATGAAAATATAATGTCTGTAGCGTGCAGTTGCTATGACATTCCAAAACGTCAACAAATACTACGGTTTAAAATTCAATCCATCAACTTTAAAGACGAATTTCTCAATTTGTGGTGTCGACCATATTGACCAACACCTTCTAAGATAAAAACCTGTATCTCAGGTTAAGTTGCTTCGATTTCAATTCCGAAAACAGTTTTGAAAAGCTGAGAAACTGCTCTATTACATTGGGCTAAAAAACTATTTTGTGATCTGACCTCATTTGTATTGAAAATGACACGACCTGTCACATATGTTAACTAGTTTCAAAAGAATTCTCAACTTTAACCAGATGTGAAGCAATTGAACAGTTTCTTTTTCAGTGAATAATTTAGTGAGCATACTCAATGAATAATATGCAACATGTGCATTCTATGCTATCATATGAGTCGTGTCCTTTTGTCTCTCTGAAACCACAATTACAGGTTTAGAAAAACATTACATTGCGTAGGATTCGAATTTGCAACCTTCAACCCGCTACACCCAAATAGAATAGATACCATAGAACCTTACAATATATCAGATACCATTGAACCTGATAATATATCAGATATCATAAAACTTTACAATCGGTCAGGTACCATAAAACTTTAAAATAGAGAAAATACATATCTTTCTATCAATGCTAGCCACTTATTAAAATTTACACGCAAAATAAAAATTACTTTTAGTCAGGAAAAATGGAACAACTCTAGGAACGTACCTCAAGCTGAATCATTATTTCGCAATTCATGAATTTATACTCTTGCTGATCGGAACTGCCTGCAAAATTGTCACAATCTATCGGGTGGCGATAACTGTAGATGGTGCAGGTATAGAACTTGGCATGAAAGTTTAGGTATAACTGACATTCCTCCTCGGCGAGCACTAAAGAAAACAGGGAAATGTGACAGTTCCATAGTGCAACAGTGTATAGCGGCTCATCAGTTTACCACCTCAAAAAAATATAACAGATCTCTTGTGTTACTAACTACTAGTAAAAGAGGTTTTGTCACAGCAGTAAATAATATCAACTTGAACTGTATTTTTGTGCTACGCTAGGTAATTCTATGCGTAAACATAGAGTTACCTAGCGTAGCACAAAAAAAGTATTAAAGTGTAAATACCGCCGTCACTGTCTTTACCAATAAGATTTTACCATCATAGTTTTATTACTCTACTTCAACCTTCCAAATCTAATGGTTAGTTATCGATACAACATTTGCTGTACTCTAACTGTATGTAGGGCAAACCTGACATTAGCTCATTTACTATAGAACTTTGCAATTGATCAGGTACCATAGCACCTTACAATAGAGAAAATACATAGCTTTCTATCAATGCTAGTCACTTTTATATGTTTACACGCAAAATAAAAATCACCTTTAGTCAGGAAAAATGGAAAAACTTTAGAAACGTACCTCAAGCCTAATCATTATTTCGCAATTCATGAATTTACACTCTTGCTGATCAGAACTGCCTTCAAAATTGTCACAACCTATCGTGTGGCGATAACTGTAGATGGTGCAGGTATAGAACTTGGCATGAAAGTTTAGGTATAACTGACATTCCTCCACGGCGAGCACTAAAGAAAACAGGGAAATGTGACAGTTCCATAGTGCAACAGTGTATAGCAGCTCATCAGTTTACCACCTGAAAAAAACTATAACAGATCTCTTGTGTTACTAACTACTAGTATTAGATGTTTTGTCACAGCTGTAAGTAATAGCCTATCAACTTGAGCTGTATTTTTGTGCTACGCTAGCAAACTCTATGTGTAAACATAGAGTTACCTAGCGTAGCACAAAAAATGTGTTAAAGTACAAATACAGCCGTCACTGTCTTTACCAATAAGATTTTACCATCATAGTTTTATTACTCTACTTCAACCTTCTAAATATAATGGTTAGTTATCGATACACCATTTGCTGTACTCTAACTGAGTGAAGGGCGAACCTGACAATAGCTCAGTTACTATAGGACTTTGCAAATGATCAGGTACCATAGAGCCTTACAATTGATCAAGTACCAAAAACCTTACGATATATCAGGTACTACAGAGCCTTACAATATATCAGGTACCATAAAGCTTCATAATAGATAAGATACCATAGAACCTAACAATATATCAGGTACAATAGATGATTGTTTGACTTATAGAATAAAGAAGTAACTTGTACTGGTAAATATCAGCATTACTTACAAGGGCTTAACACTTTCACTATATCTGAACCAATAATATTTGAATTAGCACCTACAAGTTAAGTAAAAGTGCACAAACTAAACATAGTCAAAATAGAATAATATGACAAGCAAATTCAACACTCATGTTTATTTGAAAACAACTGTTTTAAAACTATCTTGTGATGTCAATTCTACATTGTCAGGTTGACTGGTACCTTTGCAGTAGAGAACAGCGAGCTGACTTTTTGGATTTATCAGATCATGTGGGAAGTTGAGCTTTTTACCAGTAGGTGTTACTGGTATGCAAGCGTGTGACCTCATTGAGGTTGATAACAGCTTGTCCTCGCTGTCAATGGCATGCAGAAGTATAAGGTTCCGGATGTCCTCTGTTACTCTTAATTAAAGAAAAAATAACCATTATAAACTGTTAAAAAAGAAATTTCTAATAGTCCAGTATTATGTACTTTTGAAATAAATGCTAAACATAGAGTTTCTGCCGATGCTAGTAGAAATGCACTAGGCACAATTTTGTTACAGTATAACGAAGAAGATGCGTGGCAACCTGTAGAATATGCTTCTAGGAAACTGACTGAAACTGACAGTAGATATGCCATAGTTGAAAAGGAAGCTTTAGCTACGGTATGGGCATGTGAGAAGTTTGATTAATATTTAGTTGGTAGAAAATTTGAAATAGAAACTGACCACAAGCCTTTAATTGCAATTTTAGGTGAAAAGGATTTGTCTAAGCTACCTGTAAGAGGACAACGTTTTAAGTTAAGACTAATGAAATATGATTATGACATTTTTCACACTCCTGGAAAAGATATGTTTATTGCTGATTTGCTTAGCCGTCCGAACAGTGGGGCTGTTTGTGATGAGGTAAGTAAAACTGTTTGTAATAAGCTAGAAGCTTATGTCAACTCGATAGTTTGCTCTTCTGAATATGGGGATGTTAAAGAAGAGAAACTAAGAGAAGAGGTTAGTAAAGATTCAGACGCTCTCAAGTGTATAGAGTATTTTTAATCTGGTTGGCAATCTGAATTGGATGATTTTCATAAAGAACTGATAGGTTTATATGGATCGTGAGAGATTAAGTAGTTATAATAATATATTGTTATATGACTCTAGGCTGTATATTCCTAAGTCATTAGGACTAAAGTATTTAGAAATTTGTCATGAAAGTCATCAGGGCATAATGAAACGTCGTAGACGAGCTCAGTGCCATTTTTGGTTGTCTGGTTATAGTAAGGAAATTGCAGATTATATAAATAGATGTAATGTTTGCATTACGCATAGTAAAGTCAAACACCAGCCTATGGTGATAGGTTCGGATATACTTATGTTTGATAACGAATATTATCTGATAGCTATAGACTATTATTCAAAGTGGATAGAATGTCTGCATATAGAATCTCAAACTGCTAGAGAGATAATTCGAGTACTCAAGTATCTGTTTTCTTGATTTGGTATACCCAACGTTATCAGGTTTGATAATGGAACTTGTCATGCTAGTAAACAATTTAAAAACTTTTGAGAGAAAATGGGTTTCATTCTAACTACTAGTAGCCCACGGTATCCTTGTTCTAATGGTTTAGCAAAAAGTGCCGTAAAATTGTTAAAGGATTATGGGAGAAAAGTCGAGATAAAGATGTGGCTTTGTCTGCATATAGGACTACACTTTTGGCTTCAGGATATACGCCAAGTGATCTGATTTTTAGTCAAGCTATTAGATCAAACTTGAGCTTCCCATTAGAAAGTGATGAAGACTATGAACTGTTTGAAGAAAATGAAGTTAGCCGCAAAAACAAAATTAGGAAACATTGGGATAAAAAGTATAGTTTCTAAGTTAGACCAGTTAAAAGCTGGTCAAATGGTTTATGCAAAAGCCTCTACTGATGTAGGTTCAAAAGGTATAGTTTTGAGAAAGGATAAATCTTCTGAAAGTTACTGGGTCAATGTAGGCATGAGTGAAATCTGCAGAAATAGAAAACATTTGTTTTTGTTGAAATCTGATGACGAAAATACATCGTTTGACTCTTCTGATGATATTGTCTTCCCTTGGGTAGCTACTCCTAAAAAAATGACAACTCTGAAGTAGTAGAAAATGCCAACGGTTTATCTGAAAGTCAGGAGAACATGATCCCTGATTTAGAGCTTCTTGAACAAGGGCAGGAAACACCTGGTGTGGCTGAGCACGTGGAGGAAACTCCCGACATCGGTGAACACGAGGAGGAGACTTCTGTTGTTGAGAATAGACTTGTTCTAGAAAATAGTAATGTTTGCCTAGAAGAAATTCTAGAAATGGAATTGTGCCTCTTAGTAAAAGACCTGCCGTCACTATCTCAGGTCGAGTTAGTAAACCACCTAAGAAATACGATATGGAATATTATAAATGTTTTTGTTATAGTTTCAGATTGATATCTGACAAATCTTACTTCTCACTGGACTATCACTTATGAATAGTGCTGGCGATTCGCCGGGAGGTGGTGGTGCCGAGAGCAGCCGTGTAAGTAGAGGCAGGGGTGGGGTGTGAAGGTGACAAAGGATTCGGAGGGTAACACGGTGTTTAGTAAGCAGAAGGTGAGCGAGTCGGGTAAGAATGAGGGCGAAGGTAAGAAAGAAGTGTACGGTAAGCCAGGTAACATTAAGTGTGTTGTCTGCAAAAGCATTAAAGACCATTAGGCTGCTCAGTGTCCTGGATTTATTTGTTATAAATGTAAAGTTCAAGGACATTATGCTGTAGGTTTCAAAAAGATATTGTGTAGATTTCGTGGGAAGTTAGACCATGGACTTGAAGGTTGTAATTTTTGTGGGTCTTCCTATAGAGATATTGCAGCGGGTATTAAGCGTAGGGTGGAGGAGGGTAACAATAGGGGACCGGACTCTAAGTTGAAGAAGCCTAGTTCGAGTTTACCCTCTGTTGCTAAGATGGATAGTTTTGCAGAACAGATGGAGACAGAGTATGTTTCGACTGAGACTACCATCAGGCAGAGGAAAGCTATGATGTTGCATAGGAGGAGGCAAGTAGAGGAGCAGTACAAGCACGCATTGTCTGCTATAAAGAAAGACATAAGAGAGTTGGAGGAGGAGATTAAGAGTGAGGAGTATAGAGAGGCTCTGTTGCACTTGTCTGCTGTAAAGCAAAAGAGGGCTCAGAGGAGGGGTGCAAGGGACGCGAGTTCTGTAACGATTACCGGAAAGGAGAGTAAGGTTGAGGAATCCAAAGAGGAGATCCAATCTGAAACCTCCGTTGTGAGAGTAGTCCCTAGCAGAGATGCTAGTTTTGAGAAGAGTAAGGTTGAGGAACCCAAAAAGGAGGTCCAACCTGAAAGCTCCGGAAAGAGTGGCAATGACGACCAGCTCGCTGGTTCCGAGCTAAAAGTTCAGAGTGGCAACAACGACCAGTTCGCTGGTTCTGAGTCAAAAGTTTAGAGTGGAAATGACGACCAGCTTGCTGGTTCCGAGCCAAAAGTTTCAGATAACCCGGTGGTAATGGAGGCGAAACCTGAGAAGGCCAATTGGTATGGGGATATTGTCAGTATGAAGGTGATTTGGGTAAATGAAGATGAGATAGATTGAGACGGACTGGGTTGCGAGTAAAACTGTTAAATTTGCGATAACTGATGACTGAAGAAAAGACGAGTAATTAAACAGAATATTGGGTGAGTAGAAAGATTTTTATCTCATCTTCGATACGGTAACTATGATTTGAAGCTTTTGTGACTAACTAACCTGCTTGGCTTGATAACCCCGCGTCATTGAATTTAACTCTCTTCTTGAGAGATTATTTGTTCTGCTGATTGTGGTTGCACTTGGGTGAATTTGAGTGTATTGGAGTCAAAGTTTGTATTTTGGATTAGGCAGTGTAGTCTTGAGAAAAAAAGAGCATGTTATATATTCATACCGTAACATGTTCAGCAATAAAGAGCCACAGCTAAATCAGGGGTTCCCAACCAAGAGGGAATTGCCCCCTGGGGGGAATTTTGAACATACAGGATGGAACAAAGAGGTGTTTGACTTTTTAGAGTTTTGTTGGTACCCTTTAGTGTAAGCTCGAGTGCCTTCCTCTAACAATTTCCACTTTCCACCATAAGTAAAACTAATCAACTGCTGTAATGTTTTTGAATAATAATTGTGAAATTTTATAACGTAAATTCTGGTCAACTTGTTTATTATCAGCTAGCTGCCAATCCATAAATGTAATGATATAACCACAAGTGCAAACCAGTCTGCAATCAAGTCCAAAGCCTTATCGCTGCCGATTCTTATTCAAATGGACAACCACAAGCTGCTCTAATTGTTTACCTTGGTAAGATTCACCACTCTTCAGCATCCTCCTACCTTTAAAAATAGCTGTTTTTAGTTTTGCCCCACAAAGTAAAAGAAATAAATGAAATCACTGCTGCTCTTATGTTGTCACTATTTGTTATACGATTATTTCCCTCCAATTTTATATAAATTTTAAGCAACCGTTGTCTCATTCATTTCATATTATACTCTCAGAAAGTGTAGACTTTTTAATAACTAAAAAGAAATAAAACTGATTGTATACCTAACTCTCTCCTGGAAAGGAGTGAAAAAGGTATGTCTATCTATACGTATTCCTTTATTTTTTAGATTAATGTTGTTTATCTATGTCTTTAGTTTCTGCAATTCTTGTCAACATTTAACATTATGTTTTATTAGCTAAATGTCATATGTTAATCAAGTTTTAAAAACCTAATTTCACGGTGTTAAGATGTAAATATACCACAACAAATGCATCTATACATCTGTTCGGAACTTCATTCCTAATTTTGGGAGGGCAGTTACAACTGCCATGCTGACATGTTCAGCTACATCCAGGCATGAATGCTTTGCTTATACAGTGTACCCTCGAGATATGATTACCCTGATATACGATTCTTTCACCTTACGAAGTCGAATATTGTGAGATCTTTACCTCGCTATACGAGTTTTATTTCACCATACGATTTTGAAAGAAGTTTTGCCCGTGTTAAAATTTGGCGGTCGGTGTGCTCATAACGCATGGCGAAATAAAAAAGACACCAAAATATAGTTTGCCGAATACATTTTCAGAACGTTTAGAAGAGACACGATGATCGACTTCTCTCACGGCATCATTCCGCGTGGAAAGTTTCGTGTGAAATTCACAAGAGGGCAAATATTCATTTGCAGCGTTATAATATATTTTACTATAAACTATGATATATGAACTATAAACTATAAATATGATCGTAGCCAATCAGCATTTGCAATTATTATCAAAACAAGAACTCCATTAAAGCAAGCACAAGAAGGAGCTTACGACTGAAGATTCAAAGCAGTTAGAAGGCCATGCACTCGACCAGCATTCCAAATGAGCAAACATTTAGCAAGGACGAGGAAGTAGAAGATACAGCAATCCCCACATCGGCAGAAATATTTCAAGTGATTAATTTAGTTATATGGACTGGTATATTAAAACAATGCATGTATAATATTTTATCTCTTGTGTGACAGGTTTTTCATATTTTATTCATTTTATTTGTTTCCTTCTGATTTTATGTTTTATTTCCTTGTTTAACCATGTCTTTGCAGGTAGGCTTGTTATCTCCTACGTGAATACAATTCATCATATGTATGTAACTCATATATCTAACTACTCAAGATAGTTGACGCATCCACTTTACTTTCTGAAACTTGTTAAAGCCCTGTCCTCTACGGTATAAATACGTACAAACTTTGTACGTATGGCTACATTGATTCTTGTGCACATTTCATACAAAAAAAATACTGTAGCACTCTCTCTGGATCCTTCTACAAGAGTTAGCTAGTTAGCAGTTTTTTTTTAAACTAGGAGAAAAATTGGACAGGACTAGACAACTTCTTTAGACTGCTAAAAACTCCATTTCATTAAATATTAAATTAATCTTCAAGTGTACAGCAACATAATTAGCATTGATACGTTTTTCCCTCATTTCTGCTTCATTTGCTATATGTGCCAGCTAGAGTCAAGTTACTCCAAAGGTATGTATGTCCTGCATAGTAAATAAAATCTCATTTTTGTCGGTAACCATTAAATGGTCAGGCGTGTGAGAGGCCGCTTTCGATAACTGCATCGCTCGGCCTTTCTTATTAATTTTGGTTAAAAAAAATGTCTCAACCAGACATGCTAAATTTTATAATGAAAGTGAAGACAGAAACTTATGAATGATAAAACTTTGTGATAAACAGTTGAAATTCAGTAAAATAGTTCAAAATACATACTAAAACTCAGTTTAAAGTGTAAGTTTTGCAAGCCAAACTTATTCGAAGTGAATTCAATGCTTATGTTATGTGTACATTTTGAAGGTAAGAACTTCTTACTGTACAATCTGCATTTGGTAAACAGATTATACGTAATTTTGCGTTTTACAGTATTGCAGATTATAATCACTAGGTGCTCTTAATATAATGTAGCTACTGTATGTAACTATAGTTACTAAAGTTAACATACCATTTTGTTACTAAATTTCAATATGTACCGCATTTTTATAAAAATTTGGACGATTTTTACCTTTTTTTTCTTTGTATAATTACAATGGTTTCTATACCCGGACATACAATTTTTTCACCATACGATGCCAATCTTGGAACGGATTAACATCGTATCTCGAGGGTGCACTGTAGTACGATAAGGCAACCAGGGGAATTCCCCTATGGTTGGGAACTCCTGTAGTATGATGTTTAGTAGTGCTGCATTTTTATTGGCTGCTTGTACCAAGTAATAGTGGATGTTAATTACAGTAATTACTCTACAGTCAACAGGGAAGCTGCAGTACAGTACATTCTGATTTTCATCAGGTCAGTACCATAAGTCCTCATGCTCAAGCCGTGGGCTTATGCTCACAAACAGATGACTCATGACGGAAAAATAACTCTCAAATAAGCTGTCAGTGGTATCTAGCCGCCCTTACCAACAAGCCCCATATGCTCACAGAACACGCGGCTAACGACTGAAGTTTTGTCATCATTGACTCTTTCGGGAGCGAGTGTTGAGACGGGTTTCGCTATACTTGTGTCCTTTTGAATAAGAAAACAGGCTACATCAGTGCATGTGAAAAGAATTTTCGTTCACTTCCATGTTCAAATTAAAATTCCTGAACCCTTGCATCAAGAACTCACTTGCCATGTCTCAGCTAGATCATTATTGCACTGTTGGAGGGCTTCATCTTTATGAAAAGATGCCGGTCAAGAATGAAAAGGTGTTAATAATCTATGACTGTGGTGAGCTAAACATACCTCATCATCTTCATAGATAAAAATTTCGTTTGGAATTTAAATTTACTTTTAAAAAATACCGAAAAAACACCCAAGAATTTGAGTGTCATGAATTCAAACTAAACAAATTCTTCATTGATAATTCACTGATAATTCATCTCGACTTGGGCGATAAATTCTTCTTTAGTGTAAAGTATTCCTTAAACATGTTCTTGAAAATAAACAAGTAGGTTGCCAAGACCCCATACATAAAAGTTTATTATGAATGCGCTTCTATGGTTATAGTGCGGCAACTGAGCAGAGACCGCATTTATCGAGAAGCCGCCCTGAGCTCCACATAAGTTTTAAAAGAATGGCCTTAGCCACGCCTGTCTATGACCTTGAACCAGAAGCCATGCCCAACGACAAGCCGCGCGACTTGAGCACGAGAACTTACGGTATATATTATATAATTTGCATTTGTGTATTTGGGATGTAATACAGTGTGTAATATTGTTCTTACTACAGATTTCATGTTAAAATGCGGCCTAAATATTGAACTAATAATATCTTTCATTACAGAATGAGTACTAGCAAGAAACAAAAATATGATGCAAGCTACATGCAATATTTATTTCAATGTCTAGTTAGCAAGGGTGAAGAAAAGCCAAATGTATGTAATGCATAAAAGTATTGGGCAATGATTCAATACGACCTAACAAATTGAAGCATCATCTCTCCTCAGCAAAGGAACAAAACTTCTTTGAGCGACATGGAAAACCGTTCAAGCAGATGAGGCTAGACACAATTGGGGCTTTTCATGAATGAAACTCCAAACTACTGGAAGCCTCCGTACAAGGTAGCATATGAAATCGCTAATCAGAAAAAACCCCATACCATTGGAGAAGATTTATTAAAGCCATGTACACTGATGATGGCGAAACCTATATTGGGAAAGGAGGCTGAGAAGAAGCTGGCTGCAGTGTCATTGTCTAATAACACAGTGCAGAGAAGAAATTGCAGCATGGTCAATGACATTAACGATCAGGTTGTCCAGCAGATAATGTTATCTCCATTTGGGCTCTTTGCTATTCAGTTGGATGAGTCAACTGATGTAGCTTCATGCTCACAGTTAATGGTGTATGCCCGCTATGTACACAACGAAGAAATAAAAAAGGATTTTCTGTTTCGTGTACCTCTGGAAACCACAACCAAAGCTAAAGACATTTTTAATGTTGTCTCCAACTTTTTTGATGAAGTAGATCTAAAATGGGAAAATGTTATTAGCTGTTGTACAGATGGGGCACCAGCTATGCTAGGCACAAAATCAGGCTTTCAAGCTCTTGTAAAAAAGTTTCACTTAATGTAGAGAGCACTCACTGTATGCTGCACCGGCATGCATTGGCAGTTAGAACCCTTCCTTCATCTCTTTCCATTGTCTTACAGGAGGTAATCGAATTAATTAACTACATGAAGAGCAATGCACTGCACACAAGGCTATTTAAGGTACTTTGCAAAGACATGGATGTTGAGCACCAAACACGTTTGTATCACACACATGTTTGTTGGTTATCACGAGGTAATGTCACAGCTCGAGTTTACAGCCTCCGAAATGAACTGATATTGTTTACCGAGCAACAGGGAAAAGAGAGTTTCCATAAGCATCTCACAGACAACAACTGGATTATTCAGATTGCATATCTAGTAGATATTTTTGAGCAGTTTAATTAACTAAATCTGAAGATGCAGGGTCCTAATACTGACATGATCATATTTATCAACCAGCTGAATGCTTTTCAAGCAAAGCTGATGAGCTAGAAGAGGAAAGTCTGCTGTGGAAACTTTGCAATGTTTAAAGCTTAGACAACTTGCTGGACAGTGGCAACTTGGATCTTCCTCCTGAAATCCAGGACGAGATTGCAGAACATCTAGAACACCTTCACACAGAGTCCAAAAGATATTTCCCTAAAATACCTAGCGAAGACTTGGATCTGACCATCCATTTCAGTGTGAAGTCAACATGGTACCAGATGACTGTCAGAAAAAGTTTCTAGAGTTAAAACTTGAGTCGGCTGCAAAACTTTCATTTGGAATAACGTCCATTGCTGACTTTTAGCCAACAATGACCGCATGTTATCCCAAGGTAGTGAAAATTGAACTCCACAAACTGCTGCCATTTGTGACTACATAACTGTGCGAGTCAGGCTTCTCAACATTACACGTACTTCCCATTCAGTCTAAAACTTGTGATCAATTGATCGTACAAAATGATCAGCGCTGTGCTCTGTCCAAAACAAAGCCTCTCGTTGAAGTACTGTGCGCGAATGAGCGGCAACAGAATTCTCAATAATTACATAGTTACATGTTGTATAAAAATATTTTGTTATGTGTTTGCAAATATACAATAAAGTCTCATTATAATTTGTATTAGTCTTCCTTTTTAGCCATGAAGTATGTGTGGAGGAATTCAAATTTCTGAACATGTCTGAGGGGGAACATAGTAAAAAAGGTTGGGAACCCCTGGGCTAAATAGACTACTAGAAGTTATAGCTACTAGAAGCTACGGCTTAGTCGGCTATTAGGCTGCGGCTTAAACGCCTAGGAGACACGTGACCCCCATGGATATATAGTGACTGGAGACAAAGCTGACAAAGGCCTCTTGTGATCTTGAGTCAACGGTGAGTGCTTAATCGCTCCCCCGAGCAATATAACAATATACCTTACAAAAATATACCAAAAATAACACCGCATGAACGATAAGCAAACAATGACAACGATGGTCCAGCACTGCAAGCAAATGTGATGAAAAGGTACAGCAACAATTTCAAAATCTCACAATATCTTAGTAAATCCACCATTGAATTTCCCTCTGACAATTTCTATATTTGACAGTGCCCTAACAAGACAATCTACTTCTAAACTACTTGGCTTCATCATCAACGACGCTTTATCATGGCTAGACCACATCTCATTCATTTCAAATAAAATATAATCTAACCTAAGTTTATTTTATAACATTCGTCATCTTATGAACTTTGATACTGCCAGACTATATCACTATAATTTTATCCATTCCTATCTTATATATGGCCTGCATGTGTTTTACCCTACAACACCTGTAAAATATACCAACACACTATTTATTTTACAAAAAAGCTTTACGACTTATATGCAAAGACCTAAACATACCCCATAAAAACCAGCACTTACCATCTACCAACTTAATAACAAGCACTGCCGGTGTTCTTCCCTTACCTAAGCTATCACATTACTTCACCTGCCTCGCTGCTCATTAAATACTCCACGATAACTGCCCTAAATATCTCAGCTATAGCTTTCAAACCGTAAACCATAGTCACAAAACCAGAAACAGATTCAAATTACCTAGTGCCATAAGCCACAACAAACTCAACAGCAACCTGCTAAATTCATTTAATAATCTCTGCACTCATTTAAGAACTCTTCCTCTGCAATCTTTTAAAAAAAAACTCAAACTACATCTACTTTCCTCTGACCAATAATACCATTCACCATATAGCCTTACCTATTTTAACCATTTCATATTACACTTTGTTTTCATGACTAGAAAACTTGTCATTTATTTGTATACTATTTTCACTGAGCTATTATTTGTCCACTTTTTGTTTAAACAATACTCATATCAATCTTCAAGCTTGTGTTCTACATATTTTATGCATTCAGTTCTAATATTATTATATTAGTTAGACTATTCACTAGTTTTTTAGTTAGACTATAGTTTCTTTGCAGTCCTTTTTATTTTTTTTGTTGTACACCGCTTTTTAGTTAGTTTACTTGCCGTGGTACCTTGTGGAAAACATATTGTAAAATATGACTATTGATTACCACAATAAAGATTGCTCATATGTAACAAGGCGAGGTTTAAATGACACGTACGCCATTGACACGCGATAAACAAAACAAGATATAATGACTTAATACAAAGTTGTAGGGCTACTTGACCTTTGTTTTACTTACACTATGGAAAAGTTTATTGCACAGTGGAAACCGTTCATAATACTAGCTGTGAATGGTTTGCTAATAGCCTGGCCACGGTTATTATGAGCGATTTGTTTTTGTATAAACGTACAACAATGGACACGTTATGACGGCAGAGTTCCTTGACATTTACGTTACGCTAACTATTTTTTGACACATAAGCTCGCAAGTGCAATCACATACACGCTCTATGTCATTAACTAATTAAGTAGGCGGAGCTTAGTAACGAAGCTGTTTGAATCGGTCAGGTATAATTGCAGTGGCTCAAAACCTGGTCAGTTTCTGGGTCGTTTTGTAGGGGTGGAGCTTAATCCGGAAATACAAAAGTTTTAAAGTTAGCCGAACCACTGCAAACGTTTAGTTGTTGAGAAATCGAGTAGTTATCTTTTTGTTTAACAAAATATCACGTAAGCATCTTTTCCAAGCAAATTTTTAATTACAAATATGAGTTCTTTTAGCAAAATAACATAGAGTATTTACATAGCTGTTTATCGTAGTTTTTTCTTGTTAAGAATAAATGGTAACACGCTCACAAAACGGAAAAAATCTTCTCAAAAATACACCATTAATTATTCTGTATTCGTTTATATTTGAAAAATAGTTTTATATTTTTTTAATATGAATACACTTTTGTAAAGCGGTATTACATAAAATATTGAAAAGTTACGATTATGTTCTGAACAAATAAAATGCACATTAAAACGGTTGTCCCCTTTGTTACCATTCTGAGAGCCTAAAATGATTCTATTTTATTTCACTGTAAATATTAGTATTAGCATCTCGTTAGGCATTGATTGTAAAAATGAAGGCAACAGAAGACATCAGTTTCTTATCTTTACTGTATTTGCTGCAAGCACACACTTTTTTAACAACTAACTTTATATTACTACCAAGTCTCAACTGTAGCACATTTTGAAACAACGACAGTATGTAGCTACCTAAGGAACAACCATTTAATTGTGTATTTCAAATTTTATTTGAACTTGTTACTACAATGGTGCGCTGTCAGTAGCACCGCCAGGCCTAGGCTGTATCTCATCTGTTTGGTTCACAAAAAGTGTAGGAGAGGAGGCAAGGTAAAGCAAGTTTTTTTAGTCTTCTGCAATGCAGGGCAGTTATATTTTCGGACTAGACAGCCTGTCTGTGATCAGTAGTCTTCAGTAGTCAGAGTCGCTTACTGCTTGCAATTTGTCTTAAAAAATTAATTGAAATGCACTGCATATTCATATTGCTTCAACCCTAAAAGAAGACCTCAGTGGGTCATCATGTATTCATAACTGACTTTTTGTATTCATCATTTGATCTTAATTATAGGCCTACCTATAGGCCTCCTGTGCCTGTAGTCAGCAATCATGTCGGTAGGTTATCGAAGCCTCGAGAGCTGAATGACATGATCGCTGACGACAGTCAACTTCTACGAGGAGCCTGAGGGCCTACCAAATATATTTTTTAATTGCAGTGCATTTAAGCATTATGCCGCTCCTTCTTGCCTCATTGTTAGACGAGGCTGAGCAAGCCATCAAAGCCCATGAAATCGAATATGGCAACAAGTTTTACACAAACCATGAGGACGGCATATTCAACAAGCATGAATGACTTTTTGGAGGTAATCTCATATCCTTAAAGCACTTTTTTTCCACTGCGTAATTTGTGATCTTGTGCTGAAAATGAACATTTTATACCTCGGATATTTTAGTGTAACCTTGATTGCGAAGTGTAACCTTGATTGTAAAATGTAGGCCTATGCTTGGTTGTTGTGCAATAGAAGTACATGTCAATAGTAGCTTATATGTTTTTATGCTGCAGTTTTATGAAGCCCTTTTTGGTTTGTTTTTGTACCATGTGATCTATGGCGTCACAGGCCCTACTTGAAGCAGAGTTGACACAATTTTCATCAGTTCACTAGCAACTCACTCTGGATACACACCATCTACCTCTCAGCAATAAAGGATTACTCTCTATAGACACTCAACTCTTAAGCTTAATTTGACGAAGTGGATATTCGTGTATATACAGACATGCAGTGGATTACAATCAAGCTTATAGTGCAGCCTTGATTAGAAGATATACATGGGCTTCAGTGTACAAGCATTGGCATGCAATTGAAATGACATTAAAAATCATTGTATATATTAATAACTACCATCAAGCAAGCTATAAATGTATCAAGCATCATATACATGCAGCAGTTAGTTCCCAATTGAGTGTTAGCAATCAAGTAAGGCTAAAAATCTACAACGTCTTCAGCCAATGAATCTAAAAAATCTGTACCATGTTTCTTAATTTTAAAATTTTATCTGCTCTAATTTAGCAAGGTGAAGATATTTGGAGAGGTAAGAACGTCATTCATGACAGTCAAGGCTATTTATGTATGTATGGCGAAGAAAAAGAGTATGGCGAAGAAAAAGAGTATGGCTGCATGTACGGCCCTGAAAGACAGCAAATCCAGAAGGAAAAGTACAAAGAACAGCGGAGGGTAAGTTACCGGTATACACCAAGAATATTTTACTCAGCCTATTATAAGGGATATTTTTGGACAGCAAAACTCGGTCATTGTATGTCCAATATATTTAGACAGGGCTATCCTTCCATGTCTTTGCAAATGCACAGATAGTATAGTATGGATTTTACATAGAGATGATAAATAATATTTATTACTTTTATGGATTTTAATTTGTCTTATTTCTGAAATAGCTATCTTGTAACAAAAGCATGCGTGCACATTTATATTCTTGTAAGCCGAAATCAGAGAATGCAGTAAATCTAAGTCTACACTACTGTGAGGGTTGCGACATGTCTAAGCTGTATTCGATACTTTGCTTTCGGTCTCACAGTACATCAAAGTTCAAAAACATTTTCTCTTATTTTAATTCAACTACACTCTCATAGAAATTTGGTAGAATTACAAAAAAACAAGGACTTGATTGGAATGCTCAGATACAATATCCTTGACCCAATAGCCAGTGAAGTTTATGGCAATCTGTCTCATTTTTCTTGAGAATTTCTCATCCCGAGGCCTCACACATGCGCCAGATAGTATTATATCGCAGTTCACCCCTTTGGTTAAACTTGGATGTAATATTTTATTTTACATTTAATATTTCACACCTAAAATTCGCAAAAACAATCATTAAAAGCAAGATAAAATGAATGCTTATTTTGGAGCCCTGGCAACAAAGCCTTTGTTTGGACTCTTTTGCCAATTTGAATTTAGTTAAATTGTGCCCACAAATATAAATATGCTATGCATGTGCATAAATTCATATATGTTGTCACATGGTGTCGATATACATAATTTACGTATTGTTTACATTTTTAGTCACAGAATCCAACCAAGAGACCGCATCCTCAAGACAATGCATCTGATAGTAACACGGAGGTACTCACTCACATAACCAGCAATAAAATTTTAGGCAAATCGTGCAATATTAATTATGGTTAAATGTGGAATTTCATTGGTAGGCGGATCTTCAAGCCATTTATAGCCCTAGATTAGTAGCTAGAAAAACGTGAAGTTATAGTAGGATAATGCAGAAGAACCCCTTGTGTAGGCAGGATTAGGTTTTAGAAACAAATTATTTGCTGCCAACTTCGATATTTGTTAAGTTGCCTGTTCACACCCAGCCGAACGTTCAATGTCTCGAGCATTCTGATTTATAGCTCAAGATAAGGAGGAAATGCAGTGCTTGCTCAGAACGGGTACGTAGTAAGAGCAGAGGCTATGCGAGCTTCCATAGATGTGGGGAGCATCTACGAAACGCCACAAACGACAGCATTATATATGTAACTCAGACACCTGATGTTACTTTCATACCTAACAGTCCGGTGAGTGGTAATATTCAGTAACTCAGTTTTAAAATTAGAACCCTGTTGCATGATGCTTTTGTGTCACTTTAGTGTAAGTGCTCAGTGTCTGAATTGGAGAGAGTTGTGCAGCGATGCTCCCAAATCTTTGATTCCAGATTTGTAAAGCATATCAAATTGCTGGCATGCGTTTTGCTCCAAATCAAATCACTTAGAAGGGTGACTGCTCAGCTTTCAAATAAAATGAAATTAAAACCATCATCCACTATGTAATTGATGGGTTTAATTTGATTTAATTTACAAACTGGGTAATCCATTTTTATGGTGCTTTGATGCCAATCTCATGATTGGTGATTTGATGTTATTAGCAAATCTCTAATTAGGATTTGGGAGCATCTCTGGAGTTGTTATCAACTCTTTGAGAAATTGATAACAAGGTGCCGCAACACCATCCGATTCATAGACTGAGTACTTGGACTAATTTCGCTGTTGTCTTCTACAAGTCAACTCTATGGGCTAAGTCGGTTGAGCAATGTAGGATCGGAGAAGATATATGAAGCCAGGAAATAATTATGAAATAAAACTACTGTAAAAACAGTAATAAAGTCAGGAACTAGCAAAAGCAGATTTGCCCGGTTCTTTGAGATCGCCAAATTAACTTCCAGCTAATCACAATGTCCAATGTAACTTTCCAATCTACTTCATTAAATTAACAAATAATATTCCTGTCCAAGTCAAAAATCGTCGCAAATAATGCCACTTGAATACTGCATTCACAGTACTTTACGAGTTCAAGGAGATGTAAATACACATGCTATGATTGTTTTTATTTTAGATCAAGGATCTCCAAGAGGAGTTTGCAGGGAGTAAGAAATGACAGAGCATAAATGCTTCCTGAGGCTTTCTAATACATGCAATATCTAAATAGGCATAAACAAGTTTGTTCCCTATAGCTGTGGGTGAACTGGCAATGAAGGGAGGTCATGCCAGAGGGCATCTGGCGTGCCCTCCACCTCATTGCCAATTCATCTGCAGCCATAGAGAACAAACTTGTTCTAGATAGGAATACTTTTATATGCAACAACTCGAACTGTTTCAGCTTGTACTGTGCTCAATTTTGAGTGTATATATTGATCAAATTAAAACATACCTACATACATAAAACATACAGGATTTTCAACACTGATTTTTTTTAAATAACCCAGACCTATATTCACTTATTTTCACATACCTACATGTAGTATATGTAGCCCTTTTCTACTGTGTTATTCTGTTCTCATTTGTGCTTGTTAAAGGCCTTTTATGACTTTGGTGCTGATGTGGTAGTAATTAAGTTATGCGCAACATTTTCTTTTTATATAAAATAAAATTATTAAACTTTACAATTTATCATGATAGATTTGTCCGATAACTAAAACAACCTACTTCCCATCATTGTTCCAGTGGTCCATCACCAGACATTTTGTCATTGCGCATCGACTTTTCAAACAATATATGTTGTACAACGTCAGCAATGCCAATAGACATACATCATGCTAAAGGTTTTGTGTGTGTGCTGCCCTCTGATTTTCCAGAATTGGCTACATTGTGCTTGTGGAGGTAACGGCAAAGCTGCTAACAATGATGCACAACAATTGCCACATGCATTATTTATATTGGAGCAAGAAAATACATCATCATGCCAACAGTAAGAAAATATTTTTTGCCCAACAAATCAAGAAAACTTTTTTGGTCACACAATGCTGTACATAAATAATAAATATATAAGCAAATTGACAAATGAATACCTACAGAGTGCGGTCATGTTCAAAATCTAAATAAAGTTAGTTGTTGGAGAAGTCGGTGTTTGTAGTAAAGATAAGATAGACTAATGTCTTCTGTTGCCTTTTCACAATCTTTGTCTTACGATACGCTAACATAAATAGTTACACTAAAATGAAATAGAATCTTCTTTAGCTCTCAGAATGGTAGCAAAGTAGACAATTGTTTCAATGTGCATTTTATTTGGTTAGAACATAATCACAAATATTCAATAACTTATATAATACTGCGTTACATACATGTAAGTGCAATCATATTACAACGTATGTAAGATATTTTTCATACACACTGT
Source organism: Watersipora subatra (assembly GCF_963576615.1). Taxonomy (NCBI): domain Eukaryota; kingdom Metazoa; phylum Bryozoa; class Gymnolaemata; order Cheilostomatida; family Watersiporidae; genus Watersipora; species Watersipora subatra. The sequence continues at coordinate 290,426 of NW_027045232.1, read as the reverse complement.
ATAAACGAACACAGAATAATTAATGATGTATTTTTGAGAAGACTTTTTTCCGTTTCGTGAGCATGCTACTATTTCGTCTTAACACGATAAAACTACGATAAACAACTATGTGAATACGTTATGCTAGTTTGATGAAAGATCTCATATTTTTGATTAAAGATTTGTCTAAAATGATGTTTATGCTTTATTTTGTTACAAAAAATAAAAAGATTACAGACTCAATTTCTAACCGACTTGTGCTTGTGGAGGTAACGGCACTTGCGTAAAACCTCGTCGCTTAGTGCCGACAAAACATTTGCATTTCCGGATTAAGCTCCACCTTTACAAAACGACCCAGAAACTGACCAGGTTTTGAGCCACTGCAATTATACCTGACCGTTTGAATCCAGTCTGCCATCGTAATAACGGGAGGCTGTGTAATGCGAGGGATTGTTTGTATGTCACAGATGACATTTGCTTCAGGTGTGCTATTTTTTCAGTTGTTTGGTAAGCCTTACTGGCGACAAGGGCTACATGAATTAACCTAAAAGACTTGATTTACAATATTGATCTGACTTTTTCTACAGATAAGGAAAATTAAATTTGCTTTCGTTATTCTCATTGATCTTTTACTTGAAAATTTAGTCATACTAACGACTAACAAACAATAAGTTCAATAGTAATTTCAATGATCATTTTGTTCGTTTAAAATTTGATCACACGGCTATAATCAAAAATAGTAAATAGTGAATTTTCAATAGCTTTTTATGCATTATATCATTTCGAAAAACCAGAAGATTTCAAGAGATCAGATGGTTAGTTTGTATAAAAAGTGTTGAGAAAGTCGGTGTCGACCAGCCACTGGTGAGTTTGTTCGGCGTCCGAGTTGTCTTACAAGGGATAAGTAAGAGCTTTCATGCACAACCTCAATCGCTGCAAGCAACACCACCGGTTGCTCAGTATGGCTCCGCATTCTTCATATTTTACAGTAAGGATGAAAAGGTAGATAGCAATCAAATACATCTGGATAATATCAAACATAATACTGAAATGGGTGTACATTAGTAAGTACCCAAATAGTTACACAAGCAAATGCAAACATTTACATGGTGTATATTCGAACCCCGCTGTGCAGAGGTCTATCATTGTTACCACAGTGTGGTCTTTTAGGTGACTTAAAAAGTACCTTTCTTTGTAGTTGTCAATTTCGCTACTCTTTGCTTCATTGTTCACAGGTTTTTCATTCTCTCTTTTATCTCTACCAGCATTTTGGGTTGCCATTGTTTTTTTATAGAAAGTCTTGTTTTCTGTCATTTGATTTTTTATGCAAGCTGATTTTTGTATTATTAATTGAAACATTTCTAGTCATTGGGATAGTTTTAAGTCTTGTAGTTTGTTTAAATTCATTGCTTTGCTCAGTTTGCTTACAGAATAAAATTATGTGCGCAAATGTTTGTAACGGAAATTTTAGTTCCTGTAAAAGATACCGTAGATTGTGATATCAGTTAATGTAAATACATAAGCTGATAAAACTGTATCATCTATTAAACCATAACTGTCACGAACAACTTTTATTGTATTTACTAGGTAAATCAGACACGCTGATTTCGATTTTGTACTCAAAATAAAGATTAGTCCACTAACCTTCAAAGTCATTTAGGCTTTTTTAAAGCGTTTCAATATCCGTTTCGAAAACAACACAATCGGCATTACAAGCTCCGCCCATAAATATGTGACGAAACCTAGCTTTTTCAGAAACGGAAGTTAGGAAAGTTTAGTCCGATTTAAAATAATAGAGATGGGTGTCTTAAAACCCATTATTGTCTAAATCCAGCCTGTAAAATATTTTCAGTTTTTTTATTAAAGGGATATAAACTATTTAAAATTGCTCGCAGCTTGTTACATGACGTTTAAATGGGCTGGACGCCGAGAAAAAGGAGCTCAAAAAGCGCGGTTTTATCACGAGCTAGCGTTGTCATCGCGCTTTTTAAATACGCAATGCTGAATAGCTTATCTATCTTTCAGAAAAAACTGATATTATTTTTAAAGCTGGATTTAGATATTAATAGATTTTAAAACACCCATCTCTATTATTCTAAATCGGTCTAAACATCTTTACGTAACTTCTGTTCCTAAAAAGCTAGGTTACATCAAGTATTTACGGGCGGAGCTTGTTATGCCGATCGTGTTGTTTTCGAGACCGATATTAAAACGCTATAAAAAATCCTTTATTACTCTGAAAGTTAGTGGCCTAATCTTTATTTTGATTACAAAATCGGAATCAGCATGTCTGATTTACCGAGTAAATACGATAAAAGTTGTTCGTGGCAGTTATGGTTTAAGTTGATAAGAAAAGCTGTGATAAGAGCTTTTCAGAAAGATGAAACTTCTTAGCTTGATTGCACTAATACGAATTCTGCCTTGAGACAAATTGAAATGATTTAAGTGTATGTAACAAGTTAATTGTTAAGAATTTGTTCTGAATTTTTTACAGAATCATATTTTATTATTAGTTTATGCTATGATTTCCTGTCATAGATAAAAGTATGCTTGTTTGTGCCTTTATAACGGGAAGATTCAGGTTAAACTATAATCATTGTTTAACCATTTCCCATAGATGTTGGTGAAATAATTGCTGTCACTGTTTAAACATCCGCTCTGGGTTGCTATTGGATGTCAGGTGAAACAAACAAACAGACAATTAGGGGTATAAAGAAGTATACAATTTGATAATAACATGTAAAATATTTTAGGGTGCAGACTGTTTAGTTGTAAGGATTTGTCTTTGTTAATAATTTTAAAGTATGACCTAGTACATGAAAACACTGAAACTACAAACTTAATATTTGAGTGTCTGATCACAACCTTCTATATTTTAACATGAAAACATTAACTGCCAGAAGAAAATAGTAGTAATAGTAATAAAGACAAGCATTTAATACTAATTACAAAAGAACCAGCATTTCTAAGCTATGAAAAAGTTTGGGCGCCTTTTAATTGGAAGCAGTAGTTTGTGCTGTGAGAAATGGGCTAATCACTACTGAGAATTCAGATGTTGTGTAAAATTGAAGTGTGGTGGTAAAACAAGAACTTCTTAGTAGATAATATCTGGTGAAATGCAACGCTATAGGTTTATTGCCTATTTTAAGCCCATTAAGGAGGCTGCTATAAAAATATGACCATGTACACGTTTATTTTATACAATGAATAATCTATCATATTCAAGTGCGGATTAGCTGCTCTGATAAAACACATTCACAACAGCTAATATGGTAACAAGACACAACACTCACTTATCATGGCCTGTTTAAAAGTACAGTGATGACACAAACTGTTACTGTATTAATAATCAGAGATAACATTACAGATTAGTGGTTGAGTAATATTGTTGTGTAACTTTAAACATGTACTGGTTTTTATCAACTTTTTAAATTGTAAAAATAGACAGAGCTTTGGGAAATTTTGACTAGAAATAGTTGCAATATTATATAATCATATTAAAACGTTCATTTTTAAACTTGACTATCTTTGAGCATGAAGGCAAAGCAAGTGTTTATAAGATGGAAGCAATTCTCAAGCATTAAAACTGACACATCTTCTAAGCTTATTGTTTAAAACTTGTGTTTTGAACAAACAATTTGAGAATAGCTAATTCTACGAACCCTACGACTTTGATGAATTCGAGTTTTCTAATGGACCCGTTTGTGTAAAAAAACATTTTGCTAGCTCACAAGCTGGTTAGTAGAATTCTATAACCTCCACTTAAAAGTTAATGCTGGGCGTATAAATACGAAGCAACCTTTTTCGAACTTTGTGGAATATGTTTCCACCTCACATTATGATTATCTGCCATTTTTGGCAATCAAAGCCTTCAGTTTGACATCTGGATGATAGAAAATGTGTAAAAATATATTGCAATTATACATTGCTCATCCTCGGTATTGACATCACATATAATATGTCTGTGTTTTACCAAACAAGTGACCTTGTGTCACAGCATAGAGCTTCCATCATAATTATTTTGTGTTTTCCAAACTGTTTTGATTTTTCAAGTTCAAAATCTTTGGTGAACAAGGATATATCATTATTATAATTGGAGAAATTAAAATCATTTTAAAATGCTGTCATTTAACATTCAAGGTTTTGTTGAAGGTCGTTTCATAATCACGAAGCACTTTTGCTGTGTAGAATTAACCAATCGAAAAGGAAGTTTAAAGCAATAAAACAACGAGTTAGCTGTATTTTTGATGCTCTCCATCTGGCTAGTTCATTGTTACAGCAAAGCTGAGTCCATTATCACATGAAACATCTGGTTTCAGTTTAAAGAACACATCTTCTAAACCTTTTACCACCATAAGCCAATGAGTTATATGGCAATGCCTGTCTTTCCTATTTGCACAGACGTTTTCTATAAGTATCAAACAGAATAAAGAATATCAAGCTAAAATCAGATAATTATAACTTTAGTGTCAATAAAGGTAATGAATGTTTGAGATAAGATAACAATTTCCTTTCCCACATCGAATCAAATTTGTAAAATAATATCCATTAAAATCTTTGTCTATATGTCAGTGTGTAGTTATTTAAAAAAAGTATGATAAAAAAACATTTTAAAAAAGCCAGGTGATGTACAAATAGTATCTCTTTGGGATTTTTTGTGACAGAACTGATACTAGAGGAAATGCACTTTTTTTAGCATTCAATTATTTTCACATTAGGTACTCATATAGTCATATGTTTAATTAATTATGGATTATTAATCGAATAATTAAACGACAAATTTTAATAATTTGCCAAGTATGTTTTTAAACCCTATGATTTACTTCTACTGAAAATTCACAAACTGTCTTGAGAATTACTGTTAATAATAGATGTAAGTTAGTTGCTTATTAATTTATATATATTCCCAACCAAGGTTGAGTTTGGTTGTTAAAATTGTCTTCTATTGCTTTATACACAATCAATATTATTCATAATGATTATGATATGTATTTCCAACAAAATAGTTGGTCCAACCTCATCTGTAACATGTGAATACCAGATTTGTGTTTGTCCAAAACTTGGACAAGTTAAGGCAAAATAAGTCTAAAGAACGAGATTTTAGTCATTTTGCTAAGCCAATCATAAGCTAGTACTGAACACTAAGTGTCAGTACCTATCTACAACTGTCTACAAAGCTTCAGTTCTTTAGTCCTAGTTTATAGTATTAATATACTTACCTTGATAAATTATAGTACAGAGTATTTGCTCATAGAACAACTTACTTTTGTGGCTTCACACGTCCTCTGGTATTGAATGATCTGTACCACATTATTGTGGTAAGTTCAATTCCTTCTAGAACAGCCTGGCAGGTTACCATATTAAATTGTTTTTATTGAGATAGTCAGTAAATATATTTTAATTTCCAAAAATGAATGAACATACATTAAAAGAAATATAATCATCTCAGACCATTAGCCTTATGAATAGGCATAATTGTATATATTTGTATCGATTGACCAAATCATTCACAGATTAATATAAGTTGTACAATCATTCTACTGAGAGTTATTATTTTACTTTTTTAGTAATAATAATGTTGCACACTGTAATAATATTAATTGCTCGTCTGAGATGAACGTGCTTGCGGTAGAAGCTAAACTGGCTTTGAAAATGTCCAAGCAATTCCTGCAAAACATTTCGGACATTTTTGTGGTTGGTAAAACCAATTTATGCTGATTAACTGTACAGTATATCGGAATACATTAAAAGGTTTACACCTTTAAATAAACTTTAAAGGTTGACTCGCAACAAAGTTCACATTACAGTTATTTGGTATCAAAAGATTCACCATGTCTTACTCTGCTGTGTTGTAGGTGCAAAATATGGGGAAATCTGATTACAAGCTCTTATAAGCTCAAAAACGAACAGTTAATCGCCGTCATCACAAAACGCTGTAAGTTGGAATTAGTTTATTTCTCTGACGTATTCAAACAATTTGATTATTGTTTTGACATGTGATGTTATCACGTTAATTGAACGGCTAATAAAAAGTTCAATATAAAACGTTTTGTAACACTAGTTTATGACAAACACTTCGGGGGTTCTACCGAAAAGCCCGTGTCAAATCTAGATGCTCGCTACTTTGCAGTTCTGTTTCGGATTGGTCTAATCGTCTAGTCGTAATCTGATCATGTGACCCATACTTCCTGCCAAGCAGCGCAAATAATTTTATGCAGCATTTTTCGACTATCACAGGTAATCAACAGGCTCGTCATGTTTATCAGAGGATGATATGCACTCCTAGGAGCTAAGGTTAAAAGATTAAGCAAATTTTTACGTTAGGTTTTGAAATATCGATGCTCAAAATGACAGCATTACAATGATTATGTAATTGACGCGTAATGACAATATGCATGGTTCTATTGAATGCTTGAAGTATATTTGTGAAAATTTTTTGACGAATAAGGTTGCATGAAAGTGTAACCGGGAGCCATCTCGTTCAACTACGTCCCATTTGAGCCGTTTTGCAAAGGGATTTTAATCCACAGCGTTTTTGTAATGGCCGCAATTAACCGTTTGTTTTTGAGCTCTCAAGAGCTTGTAATCACATTTCCACATATTTTGCATCTATAACACAGCAGAGTAAGACATAGTGAATCTTTTGATACCAAATAACTGTAATGGAAATTTTGTTGCTAGTCAACCTTTAAAGACCGTGCTGTTCAAAAGCTTTGAACTTTGGATGCACCTTAATGAAATATTAGGTTTTAACAAGTATGTAAGTATGTCCTAGTGAAAAAAAATTAATTTGAGAACAAAAAAGTGAAGTAGATTCTGTCAGCTTTACGTGCAAGGTCATACAGTGAGAACTCTACTTGTTTACCTATAGTTTCATTTCCTGTTTATGATCAGTTGCTATCTATATTCAACATGTCCATGTATTTGTATATATATCATATCTGTATCTACACTTGTGTCAAACTATCTATTGTTTTAACGAATTTATTGTGTGCTTACCAAGTAGTTTTATATGCCTCCAAGTTTCTCTTTATATCACAACAAACACTCTATTGTTAGCTTTAGTAAACTAAGTGAAGTCTCTGTTACAATTTGGTGATAGATTTATCTGAAATATTTCAAAACGTTCAAATGTCGTATGTAGAATTGTGTATGTGATACATAGTTTGTACACTTTTGCTAATATGTGCATGCTTATATGAAATGACACATAGTTGTCACGGTAGCGCATAGTAGTAACACGTACCACAGTTTCAATATGGTAGTCATTGTAAAATCAGGTTTCGCCAGCCAAATCTAGATTCAGCTAAACTCCACATATGAAAAGCCAGCAGTCCTTACACAGGGCTAACAAAGGTGACACGAAGCCATGCCTCAATGTTATGTAATGCGTGTACATCTTACTCTGGTTATTGTCACTGCTCTTATTATAAAAATACTTTTATAATAGTTTATAGTAATAAACTGCTCCAAACTGACATAGACCCACATCATCTCTTGTAAGTTTAACTTTATTAATAATAATATTTATATCTTTAGTTAGTTGTAACTAGTTTAGGCCTTTGTATCATTATAAGCACTGGGTATACATGCTGTCACTCTATTTGTATTTACTTTGTAGATCAGAACAGGAGAAGGTAGTGTTTGATATCACAGGTTGTCTCCATCTTTCTATAACCAAAATGATGCACTTTATAGCTGGCTGTATAGGATGTATGTACTGTATGTCATTACTATACTTGAGTAGATACTGATAGTATTGGATAAGGTTACATCTTTGACAGTCAACTTTGTTTGTAGATATACCCATAGATCCTCTCTATAAATCTTGACAACTCTGAACATTCAGTTGTCCAGTCGTTCGTTCGATACGCCAGGCCTGTCTGAAGAATGATGGCTCTGACCAATAGATGTTGTCATGACAGACGAGCCAAGTGATGCGGGCTAGTGATCTTTAACCAGTTTCTTAGGTGCCGATATTAGTCCGAACAACTAGGGTTGCCTATAGTAACATAATCTGCTGCCTCCAATTTTAAAACATGCAGAAGCTAAAAAGGGTATTAGAACTCTGAGGTGAACTTTAGTGTTCCCTTTAAGTGCAACTCTTTGATATGCTGGCCGTTGATCACATCACTGTCTTAGTTAGTCCCATGCTATCCCATGCATAAGGGCCATTCCATGGGGATGGTCCAATGTGTGTGCTGACCTGTCACAGATATGGTTAAAACTAATTCTATGTTAAAGAGCATGTCAAACTTGGTGGGAATCTAAATTTCTTAGCCTCTCAACATTTAGTGGCGCTGCCGGCATCACCTCAAATTTTGCCATTCAGGAGGGGCAACTCCGAGTCGGATTTGTTAGGTTTTTTGATAACAAATATCTCGAAAACTATATCTTCTAATAATCTGAATTTTTAGTTGTCTTCTTCCACATGTGATCTATCATTTTAATTTAAAAACTTTTCTGTCGGAGGCTGTCATTTAGGGTCAGAGGTCGCTAAAGTAGGTCAGCGGGCCTTATTTTTATCAAGTTTTGTAGATTCAAGCTATTTTAGCGTCACGTAAAACTCAAATTTTTTTTCATTTTCTGACAATGTAACTCTTGATATATGCTTATTAATGTATTTTTTACATAAAAATAATTTATATTTGTCAGATTTCATTCTCGTGCAAACATGATATTACTATGGTCATAGCTGGTCACATAGTATCACAATCATAACTGGTCACAAGCCATCATTTGACCATGATAGCTTGTGACCACATATGACCATGATACCACGTGACCAACTAAGGAGTTCTACCATGTGACCAGCTATGACTGTTTTACCTTACATCATGCTATGTGGCCGAATGCTCCTGCATCATTGCTGGTCACTTCGATCATATGGTATCACAATCATAGCTGATCACATGGTATCATGTTCATAACTAGTCACATGATATCACAGTCAAAGCTGATCACACGGTGTCATAGCCATTGCGGGTCAGAATCAACAAAGTAATATCTAGCCCATTAACTTTGTTTGATTTAGGAATAGCTGATTGCCTGGCAACTCACTCTCTGAATACCGTTAAGGTTAGTCGGCGTCTCACTGGTGTTTCATTCATTGTTCCGCCTCACTCCTAGCTGTTAACTCAAAGCACCAAACTTTCTTCACAAGCTTGTCTCAGTAATTCTAACATTACAAGCCATCATTTTATGTTTTAATAATTCAACCATAAAGTACCACATTTGTATAATATGGTATATTAGACATGTTCATGTAGTATATAAACTCAGTATATTATTTGATTAATAGTTGATGTTTATCTCACTGTCAACTTATAAGAAATTTCTCTCTATAAACTCTAAATCTGTAGAGGAATAGTTGGGTACTAGTTAAAATGTTGTTGTTAAGCTTGTGTTATCTATAGAGAATGTCTCTTAGATTTGAGAGTTACCTCTATTGCAGCTGGATCCATAGTGCCAACCACATGTTTTTATCGGAGGTTCATTGATTGCTGTGATCCTGTTCAATCAACTCCGGGACATTGGGTTGTCTTCAAAGATGGATTGTCAATCTCAACTCCGTTCTATCCGGTATTATTAGTAAGTACAAATATCTTGTGATTTAGTACAAGGTCTTAAATGAAGCTATAACTCATGCTTTCTGAAACTAACTTTAACATGAGCAATGCACACAAGTTAGTTTTAATCTAATTGAAGGTCGTGAACCTAGCGCCAGAGATGCAACTAGCTTTACTTTAACGTAAGTTACTCAGGCTAACAATAATCTAATGCAAGTTTTTGCTTTGATATATGTATTCTATTGTTACATCCTCGATCAAGATCAAATTTAATGTCAGTATTGTAAGATTATATGGTACCTGATTTATTATAAGCCGCAATGGTACATGATAAATTGTAAAGTTATATGGTATCTGATCTATTGTACGATTATATGGTACCCGATCTATTGTAAGGTTCTATGACCTTTACCCGTACAGTGCATTTCGGGAAGGTTTTGCCTGCGGTCGTTTGCGAAATTTGAACAGCGCTAAACTATTGCGATGCCGCCGGCAACTACCGGCGATCCTCGGCGGTCCTCGGCGCATACGTTCCCATTTCATCGCTAATAGCCTGCGGTGTGTCGCCGGTGCTTTGCGACGTATATGGGAACCCGGCTTTAGGTGCTATGATTGCTGATCTTTGTAACATTCTATGCTGTTTGATCTATTGTAAGGTTCTATGGTATTCTGGTATGGTATGGTGGTTCTAGTTTCACGTTAGTTAGCTAATTTTCCTTTGTTTCGCTCTCACGACCAGCTGGCTGTTTAACCGAAACCTGTCTAAGGACATTTGCCTTTGTCGCCCTTTCAATATGTTGCAATTAGGACAAACACATGTGTCATCACAAAGGGTTAATGCACGACCACTAACCAGCTTGTCCGAATGTCTATTTTTTATAGTTGTGATAGATATCACCGGCTTTTTCACATAGCATCGTTTCAGTTACGCTGTCGCCGGCCAATTGTTTGTCTTTAATTCAATACCTGAGCAGTCTCTCCATCAGCGGTCGTGAAGATCGCTGTGTTGTGTAGAAACTATGGTTGGCCTTTAGCAAACTAAATGCCCTGAACATAAACTTTCTGTTTGATAATTGTGGATGTATTTCTGTCATTTTACTGAGCTAGCTCAATCACGCATACAAATTTCGCCTATTTTTCAATACTTGTCCATTTAATATCAATTGCTATCATTCAGTTTTTTTTGCATTATTATTTATTTTACTGGCAAAAACTCGGTCGACGCACAGTACTTTTAATTCACATGATTCTGCACTGAAAATTGCGCACAACAAAAACACAGTACAAAAGTGTAACCAGAGCAAATGAAAAATATAGCGCGATGCTGTTCTCATAAAACACCTTCGACGTACTGGGCAACTGATTCAGGTGCTCATATATCAAACATGGCTCGTATGGTAGTGCTAAAACTTGCTTGAAAGCTGACTCGTATCTCAAGTTTCTCGTAAGTTGGGGCACTCGTAAGTTGAAGTATATTGTAAGGTTTTCAAGCTAGTTCTAACCGAGTACTATGTGAGAAACTTTGGAATACACTGAGAAAATATTATTGATCAGAAGGTTAGAAATATATTAGTGTAGATGTTGGAAAATCTCTCTCAAGTAGAGAAGACTGATTGTGTCTAACAGGAAGTTTCAAAGAACAGACTAGTGCATTGTGGGTGTTAGTGTGTCTTGAGTGTAGTTCTGTTAGTTCTAGTCACTTTATTAAAGCTCCTCTCCTCTGGTCACAGCTTAGTAGACAGTAAGCTGTGACCAGAGCTCTATCACTGGTGGTTAGTAATACAAAAATTTGTTATATTTTCTTCAGGTAGTCAACTGATGAGCTGTTTTTCTCTGTAATTTGTTGAACCAAAGAACTGTCATGTTGTACCTTACCCTGTCTCCTTTAGTGTTAGCTGAAGAGGATTGTCAAGAGTACCTCAACTTCCAGACCAAGTTCTATACCTTCACCATCTACAGTCGTATTCAACCTATAGATTGTGACAGATTTGAATGCCTTTCACATCAGGAAGCGTATAAATTTATGAATTGCAAAATAGTGAGACAGCTGGAGGTACGTTCCAAGATTTGTTCCATTTTTTCTGACTGCAGTTAATTCTTATTTGGCGTGTAAACATAACATATTGATCAGTATTTATGGAAAACCATTAAAATAGTTCATTAACAGTTTGGACTCTAGTGAACTAGTCCCATTCACCAGAGCAGGGTACCAGCTATAGTGAGTGGAATCCCAACAGAGAATCCCACTCACTGCGAGATCTTCTGTTGGGATCCCTCAGCTTACTGTAGGATCCCAAAAGCTTTCTGACAGTTCCCACTCATAGTTATTTTTTAACATTTGAAAGTAGGTATATCACAAACATTTATTGATGGTAACGTCTGCATAAAACCTAAGATGAACCAAATATATCTATGCGTCTGTATATTTTTGTTTTACCGCTATCTCCTTCACCCCATGGTTTACAAACTGACTATATTGGTGGTTATTAATATGTGTGCAAGGTCAAGGACAAATGTAACATTGCGCGCCCAAGTCATTAGAATATAACGGCTGTAATTATTGTACAGTGATATGGTTGTAACATAAATGACACCTCCTAAATACATTAGTATGCACACGTGCTAAATAGATATCCCCCATATGAAGAGAATTTCAAAGAATGTTTAAGATAGACTTGCAACAAAATTCATTTTACAGTTATTTGGTATCAAAATATTCACCATGTCTTACTCTGCTGTGTTGTAGGTGCAAAATATGGGGAAATGTGGTTACAAGATCTTAAAAGCTCAAGATCTTTTTTAAAGAAATTTTAATCTGCAGCGGTTTTGTGATGGCGGCGATTATTTGTTCGTTTTTGAGCTTTTTAGAGCTTGTAATCACATTTCCACATATTTGGCACCTGCAACACAGCAGAGTGAGACATAGTTAATTTTCCGATACCAAATTACTGTAATGTGAATTTTGTTGCAAGTCAACCTTTAACATTAAAGCTCATAAATTACATAATTTTTTTATGGTATATTTCAATACATTAGAGTCTTGGCTTTCAAATTAGCTATTGTTTGCCATAGTGAGACAGACATTGGTTGGTGTTTATAGGATTTCCCTAGAGCTCTACCGCGAAAGAGTTTACTGGCATAGTCTCGAAAATTGTGATGTCGCAATTCTCATATTCGTTGTTGTGTGCTCTTATTGTTTATTTATCAACTACGATAATGGCGATAATGACGCTAGTGGCAGGCCAAGGTAGGATAACTCCAGAGAACGAATGAAGATGAAAAATCAGTCAGTGTCATTAGTTCTCCACGTACATATTATTTCTATGATAAGTACCTCAGACTCAAAGCACCATACTATAATTTCCCGATGATATTATGCGCTAGCTCTTTATTTTTAATGTAATGTTGAGGGTGACGACTGAGACTAATTAATTTTAAGCATTGCGTGATCTCGGCGAAAATGCGGTTGACATTTATTCTAAGGGCCACGCAACCGCAGGTCATAATTTAATCGATGTGATTTCATTACCTTTATCAACAACAGTACATTTATTGAAGCATAATTAATTAACCCAGAACATGTGTTTGTATTGGTTGGGCGTTAGCACGATCGCGGGCATTGTTGATTATCTAGAATCTTAGTTTATTATTAGCGCTCTCCGGATTTAACAGCATCGATTGTCACAGATAAACGCGGCCTCAATGGCGGCAAAAGGGATTGACGACCTAAAGCTAAATGAAAATTAGGGCGTCACATTTTGAGTACCTGAACCAAGTGTTTTTTTTTGCAGGACGTACTTTTGACACCCCGTTTTTTTATAGTTCTATCATTCTTTGTGTATTGAATATAGGCTCATTCGAAAGCCAAGACTCCGATGTATTAAAATACAAAATAAAAATATTATGTAATTTACGTGCTTTAAAATAGATACAAAGAATGTAACTAATAACAAGCCCTTTGTCTTTAAAAAGAGAATCTTTACTACCAGAGTAGTTGTTTGTTTTGTTATCTACACACCATCTATACAATGTAGATGTTGGTGGCCAGAATGGTAATAATTAAAGAGTGAGTCATTTTGGTGACTTTCACAACTTGTTTTGTTTATATTAGGTTAAGATAACACGAGAAGGTAAACACAACTCCTGATGATAGCGATATCAATGTAACAAGAACAAAGTCAATATGGTGGTCATTTTCGAAGCTGGTTAAACCAGCCATATCAAGATTCACCTAAACTCTACTTATGAAAATTCAGCAGTCCTTACACAGGGCTAACAAAGGTTGCATGACGTCATGCCTCAATGTTATATAATGTGTGTACATCTTACTCTGGTTATTGTCACTGCTCTTATTTTAAAAATACTTTTATAATAGTTTATAGCAATAAAGTGCTCTACGCTGACATAGACTCACATCATCTCTTGTAAGTTTAACTTTATTAATAACAATATTTAGATCTATAGTTAGTTGTAACTAGTTCAGGCCTTTGTATCATTATAAGCACTGGACATACATACTATCACTCTATTTGTATTTACTTTGTAGATCAGAAGAGGTGAGATTTCTGTAACCATCATGGTGTACTTTATAGCTAGCTGTTTAGGAGGTATGTACTGTATATCACTTTTTTAAAACTTGAGTAGATTATAGCTTTTAATCAGGTCGTATCTTCTGACAGCCAACTTTGATAGCAGTTATAGTCATAGACCTTCTGTCTCTGCTCTTAAAATAACTACAGACTAAAAAGGATATTTGATCTCCTCGCTGTATGGACTCACTTTCAATCTAACTCTTTGATGTCCTGACTGTCGAGCACATTGCAGTCATAGCGGGTCACTTGGTATAACAGTCACAGCTGGTCACATCGTATCACATTCATAGCTGCTCACAGGATATAATTTTTATAGCTGGTAACATGGTATAACTCCCCTACCTAGTCACACGGTATCATGATCACAGCTGGTCACAAGCTATCATAGTTATAGCTAGTCGAATGCTCTGGTAGTCATTGCTGGTCACATGGTATAACGGGCATACCTGGCCATATGGTATCACGGCTTAGCTGGTCACGTGGTATCAAAATCATAACGGGTCACATGGTATCATGATCATAGCTGGGTATCATCATCAACCCCTCCCCTTAGCATTCAACTAGATGTGAATATCCAACCGTGCCATAGTTACTATGGTAAAACTAACTGACTTGTTGTGAACAACTGTGACACTGTGAACAACTTTGGTGGTCCCAAGTAATTCAGTAAAGCCTGGTTCCCAAATACGTCGCAAAGCACCCCATCAGTACCGCAAGCTATTAGCGGTGAAATGGGAATTTACGCGCCGGGTACGACCGGTAGTTGCCGGCGGCATCGCAATAGTTTTGCACTGCTCAAATTTCGCCAAAGACCGCAGGCAAAACTTTCCCGAAATGCACTGTACGGGTACAGGTCACCATTATAGAAACGGCATTGGAGTATTTTATTTGATAACGCAATTATGTTTACGATATTATTAACGATGTGGCTTTATGTGAACAGATGCGAGCGAGCGGCGCAAGCGATTTGCTGGGCGTGTTACTGCCGGAGTCTTGCAATCGATATGGGAACCAGGCTTATGGAAGAACTTGTTAAATCTGGCAAATTGCCATCTTATTGGCATACTGCAGACTAGTGACCTTTTGTAAAACAAAATCTTTTCTAGATATGTCCACATGGTAGTCTTACAACAGCTTCTGTGATTGGATGGATTAATCTTGTAGTCAGACCTATATACCCTAGGACATTTATGTATTCACCACATCTAACCTTCGTATTTTCGCGGAGTCATCCTCCCGCGAAAATTTAATGTGCGAAACTAAACTATCATAACGAATGAGCGAAAACGCGAAATTAAATAGCTTTGTTCATTGATAGTCCAAAAAACAAATGGCAGCAAGCGATCAAATTGCATTTTCGACCTCGCCCACGCCATTCTACCTGCAGTTCACAATTACCCGCAATTATTCACAGTTCCCAAATTGAAATGTTTTTCTTATCGATGAACCAGGCCCGTATTCCCTGGGGCGGCTGGCCAGCTGAGCCATTCCAACTTTTTAGGAACTTTCTGCGGCTAAGTACAGTCAAACTCGGATAACTCGCCCTCAAATAAAATGTAACATTTCATCTCAAACACAAGGTTAACTCGAACGGATTTGTTTGGTCCATTCCCACACAATGATAAATTGCTTCAGATAACTCGACCTCAATCCCGTTTATTCGAAAAGTTATTTGCCCAACGGCTATGGAAACTGTTTTTATCGCTGTAGAATATCACTTTATTCGAAGCCATACAGACAAACATCACCTTTCAGTAGTTCTTAGGCATCATTATTATCCTCATCAGTGGCAAAATATTCTTGTTCGCGATCTTTATAAAGGTTTGCAAAATATCAATTTTACCAAACATCCGTTTGGCCATGTTCCATCGAAAGCGTGGAAATCTCCGTATAAACTTAAAATAAAATCGGCAAAATTGATCTTTGTTAAAACGCTCAAAAGAAAAAGATCTCTTTTTTCTGAGCGTTTCAACTGCGGTCAAGTTTTGCCTATTTCAATTTAAAGACGTCTCGTCAATTACATCACCTAAAACAAAACAAATCTCAAAAAGATAGAAAAATGTTGATATTTTCCGATAATTTTTTTTTAAAACCTAACACAAGAGGCCCGGCTGAGGCCCTACTTAAAAAAAACATGTTGGTGGCTTCCACCGCCCCCTCCACACCCCCAGGTGTTCATAACCAGTCGCCTAACATTAGCCACCCCAACTTGCAACTAGTGAATACAGGCCTGCAGTGAACTGAACTTGTGGAATCTAATTGTTTGTTCCACTGCTTTTATTTTCACATCACTATATTTTCGCACTCTCCAGCGCTGCGAAGTTAAGTTGCAGTAATACTTTACTCTGTATGCTACTCACGAAACTAAATATTAGCGAATTATAGGGTAACTATGTCCTAGGGTAACTAATATTTAACCCATAATCTTTGTGGGATGTTGTAGCATGGCTACCCACCCTCTCGGCAGACAGGTTCTTTCATACATAGATCTACTTTTGATCAACTTGTATTTTGCTATCGTATTCTTCAAATGCTACAGAGTATTTATCTTCCCTTGTAGGTAGAACAAATACCGATTTTTTGAAACTAATTTATCTCTTCAACTTGCCCTTTAGCTGTGGACAGATGATATTCGAGAAAGATGGCTGCCGTGGTTTAAACTAAGGGATACTGCCAACTCTACTGTGTTGCTCTCCTGGCTTGGCATCTCACTCATAAGTACCTGCATTGATGGAACAGGTCACACCACCAGGTAGGTGGAGCTTAGTTTCATAGACTTATTTACATAGACATTGTTTACACATGCATTCTGTTTGATATGTGATTCAGAACTAAAAGACTAACATAATCATCCTATTATTTAGTTGAAATAATTTATTTCTTAGTTTTTATTTGAAATAATTCTGATTATCCAGGTAGCTATAAAGATGGCTGCTGTGGTTCAAATCAAAGGATGCTGGTTTGCTCTCTTGTTTTTGCATTTACATTTCACTAATGAGTACCTTCATCAACTAAACAGGTCACACCACCAGGTAGGTGGAGCTTTGTTTCATAGACTTCCTCACATAGACAATGTTTACACATTCACTCTGATTGATATGAGATTCTGAACTAGAAGAATAAAATAATCAATTTTTAATCGAGTTTCATTACTTCATACTACTAAACAAGTTCTCATATTTAATATGATACTTTAATATACTACCAAAGCAGTGAATAGGAATTTAATGTGTAAAAGAGGAACAAATATAACGGCACCATATTGCCGAGTGAGAATGAGATGGACCTATTTAACGATGAATTCCTTTATCAATGGGTTTTCTATAATGAATTACCTTTGTTAAAAGAGATCTAATATACAATTAACATTTGGTATAAATTTGTTTGAAACAAATATTAAATCCTTGTTTGATTGTTTAGTTTCCCTAGAACATTAATCTACTTTCTGTATTCTCCCAACATACTGAAAATCAGCCTGTCTGACTCATTTACAGCTAAGGACTTGTTATTCTCATAGAGAGTGACCAATCTGGTATCTCTTTATGGCAGGTGGAATCACTAGATGTACTTTATGGGCAGTCTTCTATCCAACCAATGTAATGTAATGGCAATTTTGTACAAAATCTTTGACTTTTTGTCAAATTTTCTAAAATTGCAGATTTATGAAGTACTGTAAGCAGTAGAATGTGCTCTTTCAACAGGTATGCATTTTATTGACAGAAACTAATGCAAACTATACAAATAAGCCTTATATTGCGACCCTGTAATAAACCAAACCGCAAGAAAACCGCAAAAAATGCAACCCTTACGACCTGTTTATTGGCATAATAAATGGCTCCTTATCGGCCGTTATCAAATGAAATCTATACACCAAGCGAAAGCTCAACACGTGATCTTTTCAATCGTACTGATAATATTCACTTTCAATCAACCAATAAAGAGTGAGAGCCTTTTTATTCCCGCCAAAAGAATAACCTTGAAGCAAGTGAAACCTGCTAGTTTGATTTGCGTCGGAGCTGCTTTTTTCTTATCAAATGAAATCAACGCATAATTAAAATTGACCAATGGAATGCCGCGGTGCGGATGTAGCTAGCGATTGTAAACATTGCGAAGCCATTGATAAGCTCATTTCTTTTGTCTCTGACCGAAGACCCAATTGTACGCGTTTCTAAAACTCTCACACATTATTACAAGTTGCTATTTCGAATTACAAGATGGTGAAGACATATACACCCAGTTCATACGGCAAGAAGAAAAAGAAAAGAGTCTTTCATCTAAAAAAACTGATGATGATGTTAGTATTCTCGTCTTGCTATTTTTCATTTATTTCGATTCAATCTTTTGTCGCTATGACTAGTTCTAATTAGTTACTAGATATCTTTTCAGCGTCCATCTATTTCATTAGGCTAAACCAAAGAATTCAACAGTATCAAATATAAAATGTTGGTTATGTATCGATAATACCTAGTTGGTGTTATGCTATTCGCTACAAAACATTCGTGTTGGAGATTTCCTATTAGCGCTTCTATCAGTGGTGAAGTTAGCTATGGTGCTTCAGTATGCTTTTTATGTTGTCTACATGGCCGAATATGAACTCAAGATAAATGTGAAGGCTCAGCAAAAAAATTAATTATCCGTAACCGATAATTCCTAAGCATCATTATTTTTTTTATTTCTAGAAAATTGATGCCGCCACAACACCGCCGAGCACATCTCTTCTGTCACCAGCACCATCAACATTTTATGCTCCAGTTTGTGCTGATTCAGATTCTGCTGCTGCTACAGATTCTGCTGCTGTTCCAGTTTCTGCTGCTACTCCAGTTGCTGCGTCCAAGCGCAAGCTGGAGACCTTCAGGGAATATACTGCTGGCCACCCTATTTATGCTAGTGCCGACATTCTTTCTGGTGATGCTGCCGCAAGCAGTGTCTGTGCAGGCAGCTATAGGGTAGTTAGTTTAGAATTTCTAAATAGCATAGTATCTTATATAGTTTGTTACACCTGTTCTAGTACGAATGTAGGGTTAGTTGAGAATGCTAATGTCTACGGTATGTCTAGTTTATTTGAAGTAGTTTGTCAAGATTGTGAGGCCACAATTATGTCGCAGCACACATCCCCGAGTGTGGTAATTGGTAGGGCTTATGATATCAATGATGTTTATTCTTGTAAGAGTAACGGGGTAGGATATGCACAGGCGTGTAGCTTTATTTCAGATCTAAATTTACCTCAGCCTACTACTTCTTGTGCATACTACACTAAGTTAGATAAGTTAACTACTGCATGCACTAAAGCTTTAGAGAAGCATTTTAGAATCATTAGGATTATTGTAAAGGAAGAGCATCTAAAGCTTGAGGAACGTAGGACTGATGTTGATGTAGATACTGTAGATATAGCTGTAAGTTATGACGGTACATGGCAGAAGCGTGGAAATAGTTCACACAATGGTGTATTTGTTGTTATAGATGTTCTTACTGGATATGTTGTAGACTTTGAAGTGATGTCAAACTACTGCCAGGTATGTGAGAAAGGACCGAAGAAGGATGACAGTGATTACAGTGAGTTCTGGAAGAAACACCAAGATGCTTGCGAGAAGAACCATGGGGGCTCGAGCGGTGCTATGGAGAGACGCAGCAAAGATCATCTGGCAGAGATCTACAACAGGGCCTTTACGATATACTGCTTTTCTTGGTGATGGTGACAGTTTAGCGTATGATGCGGTGTGTAGTCTAAACGTATACGGTGATGTCAGTGTCAAGAAGGAAGAGTGTATAAATCATGTTGCTAAACGTTTGAGGACTCACTTGAAAAATCTCAACGTTTCATATAAAAAGACGTTGACGCCTATTTCCGGTAAAGGCAAGCTTGCAGACACATTGATGCGAGATTTGCAGTCTTATTATCGCAACGCCATCACTCAGAATTCAGGCGACATTGACGGAATGAAAAAAGCAATTTCTGCCGCGCTGTATTACATCACGTATGATTACTCGCACCCGCAGCATGATTATTGCCCTCGTGATAGCTAGTGCTGGTATAAGAATCTCGGCATGTTGCCTTCGAAACCTGACTTGCCGATTGCGATGTTGAGTATGATCTTGTATACAAATGATTGTCAGACGAGAGATTGTTGGAGCGGTGTGCGAATGTGAGTACTCAGAATGCGAACGAATGCTTGAATGGGAAAATCTGGTGACGCTGCCCAAAGACCCAGTGGTATGGTAAGCGTGCAGTGACAGTGGGTTTGACGATGGCTGTGATGGTCTTCAATGGTGTTAGAACTGAAGTATTTAGGGTACAAAAGTGATTCGGTCTGCTTGTAGGTGAGAAGTCATTACTGCATGCAGATACCAAAGATGAGGACAGATTGAAGAGAAAGATCGTCAGTGGCAGCCAGAGGAAGTCGAAAGTACGTCGCAGAACTACAAAACAACAAAGACAGCGGCATAAAGAAGGAGTAACCTATGCGGCCGGAAGATTTGGTGTCTAATTCAGAGGTATAGCAAAATGCTAGTTAGAGTATTATACATAGTAGTATTCAATAGCAGTAAGATTAAAGTATATAGAGTGCAAACTTATTTTGGTTGGGTTGTAGGTAAGAAGAAATAGTTGCATGCGAGATGAGCAGAGATTGAAGATAAGGAGAATCAGTCAAGACCGAATAAGTCAATAGCATGGTATGGTTTACTTTCTGCTGTAGGTCATTGGCCTTTTTGTTTTGAAATATGTGAAAAAAAGGCTAATTGTCTGTAGCAGTAAGTCAACAGCACCTCGCAGAACTACTGAGCAACAGAAACAGCGGCATAAAGAGCAGAAGTTGAAGATAGTATTGGTAAGGTTGACTTTATTTTGCAGTTGGTTAGGAACAATCTCTTGAAAGAGTTGAGATTATTTTCATCCATCTGCCAAAGTAGATCAACAGCATGTTGCAGAACTACTGAGCAACAGAGACAGTGGCATAAAGAGCTGAAGTTGAAAAGGGAATCGGTAAGGTTTACTTTCTTTCGCAGTTGCTCAGTTTCATACTCTTGAAAAGGTTGAGTAGCGAATTGACCAACTGCTGAAGTAAGTCAACAGCAACTACAAACAAGCAGTTGAAGATAGGATTGGTAAGGTTGACTTTCTCTCGCAGTTGGTTGGGAACATTCTCTTGAAAGATTCGAGAAACTTTGCTTGCATACCTGAAATCGATACCTTTTTTGTTATTCTGTAAATCATCGGTTACAGTTTTGTCATATCGATCGGTATCAATTCTTATGCTCAAAAATTAGTTTTGTAGTCGATATCAAAATTCTGTTTCTATGACGTTTGGAAGCACATTCTGAGCTTCACTTTGACATCAAGAACAAGCATTTTGATGTAGCAGCTGATTCACAAAATCTGAATGGGTAGACCTTTCGCTGTAGCGTATCATTTCACGATCTAGCAAACATTTACCTATCTAAACCTTGGCTTAGCCATGTACTGTACAAAATCTAGTCGTTTTCTGTTAGTATCTAGTGAAATATTTAATCTGTTTTGTTTCTTGCCATCGGTTATGTTTATATATAATAAATTCTAGTTGCTAACGCGTAGCCTGAATACGTCTTGTAGCATAAAAATGTAAAACTATTGTTTTTGTTACTTTACAAAAGTTGACTCCATTCTAGAGTAACGGCTGGAATAATGCTATCTGATGGCATGTAGCATAGCAAGGTGCTGTTGTTGCTGTTGTTGCTGTTGTTGCGCTTGCATGCAAGATGAAACCTGGTGCGTTGGGTCTTCATGTAACACATATTTGTAAATATTTCATAGAAAACTCATTATGCATTCGATGAGTTGTCAAATCTTCCTTCATAATGCTAGCTTTATGCGTGCAACAGGAAGTACATATATGTACATTCTTTCTTATGTCGAGTAACAGCGGAGTGTAAGTCGAACATGCAGTGTACCGTATAAACACAGTACAACTTTTTATTCATACATAATAACCAGTGTTTGTGGTATTACCTAGTGCAGAGTGTGCAGTGTTGATACAGTAGTAGTGTTGCTAGTACATACATGTATATTACAGTGCCAGCTTATAAAAAGTGACAGGTCATGTAGTCAGTACTGGCTAAGTTGACTAATTAGCCAATGTCAAAATAAGCAAGATGACTATTTTGAGTAACATAAACTTGTCTAAATATTTACTATTCTAAGAGCCATGCAGCCAGTTTGTAATCGTTACGTGTCATGAATAAGTAATGAATAGTTAAGTAATGAATATGACCACGATTATTACTATGTTTAGCTATTTAGCAGCTTAGCCTAGTAAAGAGAATTTCTGCTTGTAATCTTGGAGGATCGGAGTTCAAATTCAGTGCGATGTAGATTTTTCGCTCCTACAACTGTATCGCTATAACTTGACACAAAACTCAGTGACCAACAATCAGACAAACACCGATATTAATTTAGATTCATTATTATATGCTAGATGGTTTATTACTGAAATTTATTTTGTGTGACATTTCCAACATTTTTTTGAGCATGACACTCATCAGTCTCTGACTATTCTGTGATTGTATGTTTTGAATTAGCTTCAAAGCTGCTAGAAGCAAACACTTTAGTAGTTACCAAATATATTTGTTACACAGTAAGTGGTAAGTTATCATAGTTTACAAACAAGACTCAGTTTACAGCAGGAATGATACATTATTACTAGTGCTCATGTCTAAGGTATAGAAACTCCACTCAGTTATCATACACCACTTTGTACTCTCATCATTGTAACAACCATTTAGACTCCTTTGTAAGTGGGATGAGCATGTGATTGTCATTTAGATCAACGATGATTACTATATCATGTAATCATCAAAATTACGACAACAAAAACTATATCTCGAATGGTAAAGTCATCATTGCTCATTCTTGCATATTATCAAAACTATTCATGATGCCTGTGCCTATCCAATACTCATTGTCAGGATTATCCTGGTGCAGATATAGCTGAGCGCATCACAACCCATTGATTAAAATCCTATATTTTCGTGTAAGAGGATTGAGATAAAGAATTTGTGACAAAATGACTAGTATAAACATGAGTAAGTTTCTACAGGGTCAAGGCCATAGATTATATGATGGTGAAGCATATTCTCATCCAGCCCAGATTTTTGCTACACCTTATCACTTTTTGGAAGTTCAGACACTATTTCCGAGATTTGTACATAGTGAAGTTGTTAATAGCTTCTAATCTACAGGGTGTTATGTGACTGGGGGTTTAATATAAACCCTACTTCTTAATACTAGGTAGTAAAAAATGACGTACTAGCTAGCTAGTTTGGGTGGCTGCTTAGAGAAGTCAGTTTATCCTGAAGTTATTTTTTATTCAGCTCTGTTTAACTACATGTATGTCTTGGTCTCTTACCAAACACTTTAGAACTTGAATAAGATTAGGTCGAGGCAGTTTTTTCCTCTTATGGAGTGTGACTGAAACCAGCTATCTCTGGCTTCTAATACTGTTAGGGACCTCATACTTACATAGGTCAAGTCTGTGTAGTGATATTTTTGTACACATCACTTTAACAAGTCAAGGTTTGGATGCATGATCATTTCTAAACTCATTTCTTTCATACTGCAAAGGAAAGAATACCTTAGTGATGTAACGAAACACTAGTTTTAGCATTAGATACGAATGTGCTGTCACCATATTGTTTTTATAATGCACATCATAACCGAGTCTTAGTAAATTTTCTCTGTTGAAATAGCTCTTCTAATATTCTTAAGCCAAGTAAAAGTTCTAATGTAAACAAGAGGCCATAGAATTAGTACATCATGAATCCATGTTTATATATAGCTAATAACATAAAATCCTTCTGTTACTCAAATCAACAATCTTAAACATTTTCACTTTCAGTAAGAAAGTGTTAGGCATGATTTATTAGTTTGATGAAGCTGATATAGCAATATAAGGTATTTTGTTGCATACATGGCACAGAATAAGGTATATACCACCTGTGATACCATAAAATAGTGATAAGGCTACAAATAGCTGACATAGAGCTCTGGGGTTGATCAGTATTTGCATTATGTGAGCTTTTGCATTACAGTCGACCCTCCACTTTTACTTTACAGTCGACCTTCCGCTTTTACCTTTCAGTTGGCCCTATGCTTTTACAATACGGTCAACCCTCCCCTCTTTCAGATTTCTTTTTCTTCAACTTTAAATTGTTCAGGCAATATCTCGAATTTAGACTCTGGTTCGCTGCAACTTTTTCTATCCGAAGGATGACTTGACCAATAGAAAACTTGTTATGTTGCTAGCATTGCATGTTCCAGAGTATAGGCGAACTTTTCAAATGTTTTGTCAGTGTTTGTGAATAAATCTGAAAGAATTTGCGTTATTATTTACTGTGCTATTACTGGGTTATAACTGTGTAGTAGTCAATTTTTAATGTCCAAACTTTTTAAATGTTTAGATATGACTTACTGCTTCTTAGTTTGAACACACCTTATGCTTATTCTGCCTCGTTTCTAATGAACATTATCTCACCACCAAGTTCACCACCCAGTTCACTACTGGCTCTGCACTTAGTCGGCTTCCTGTTGCTGACCCTTAAAGGAGATGACCTTGACTAAATAGAAATTAAGTAGGTGGCATCTACACATCATCGTCACTGATTACGAATTGTAATCACCAAATATGGAATACTAATCAATTCCTTATCTATTACTGATAAGAATATAGAGTTAAGTGTCAAGCACCCAGTTCATAACGACAGCCAATCAGCAGTTAGAACAAGTAAATATTATTCCCTCTCAAAATGGCATCAGCCACAACATTTGACAAAGAAGAAGAGTGTTCTCACTGTTGGGGAAAGCTACCAAAGCTGACAGAACCTCGTGTCCTACCACGTGGTCGTATCAGCTGCACCCCGTGTTTAGAGGCAAAGTACAAGATACATAAAGGTGTTAGATGTGAAACCTGCCAGTAAGTAAAACCTTGTAATATGTAGTCAATGTAATTTTTAGATATTTACACTCACTTGAATAGCAATAGTACTGAAGTATTGTTTGAAAGTGAGCCAATAGAATATTCAACAAGGTCGCAAACCTAATAGAATATTCAATAGAATATATTACCACATAGCTTTACTTCATCCCTTTTACCATGTACCATGGTAATACCTAACAGCAAAGCTGTATGAAAGAGGATGGAAACTTTTATCTAGTATCTGAGGCTTTCTGTGATTTAATTTGCAAATGTCCATCAATAAGTACTGTAGGTAATAGTAAAAACATGCTCTCACCTTATTGGTCTGTTATAGGAAAAGCTACTTTCACTCTGGTAATCTGACAATTTCTATCTATGTTCAAGAAGTAAATATGATTCAATAGAGTCCATTACAGCGCATAATAACTTCATATCTCATAACTATAATTATGAGATGCTATTGTTAATATATATTCCGAATTTACACCAACTTACATGCTATAGCTGGCACTAGTCGGTGTGATACATTTTGAAATTTGACTGCATATATATTTAGCAAAGGTGTACAAAAAGCTTGACATTCAGAGTCTGCTGATTGCGATGTTTCATGAGTCAGAGCATCCAACAACAGTGGCCTGTGATAGACCGACATGTAATAATACAGCATACAACTTCTGTGTAGACTGTGGAGAGAAAGTTTGCAATGATGACCTTGAGGTATATTGTCATTTATTTAAAATGTCCTGATACTGTTTAATAGCTTCAAGCAATTATAATTACACATTATGTTAATATATTCAATTTTACACTAAACAATGAATCAAACTCCTGTTAGTGTGGACAGAGTTGAGGTTTGGTAACTAAACTTGAAAATTACATTTACCTGTGTTCAAATAGAAGGCGAGCGAATGGAATATTATAGGCAGTAACCACTATCATGGGTCAGAACTATTTGTTATCATAAAGTTACTGTTTGAGAAACATTTTCGTAACTGCTACACATATGGCAGTAGATCACACTTTAAGTTACGTGCTGTACCACACACTGACACTCAGTGAGTGAATAGTTTATGGTAGACCTGCAATAATTATGGTAATTGAAAATTGGGAATGTTTAGTTCTGTAGAATAGCTCTTGTACTGAATACTAACAGGTTTTTTATTTCATAATGATAATCAAATGAGTCTGTTGATAATACTTGCAGTTTATGAGGAAACTAGACACAAAGATACATTACAGTGCAATCATGTGTGATACTAACTAATTCAAAACTCTTTTTGCTTAATTAAAGGTTGACTTGTAACAAAATTCACATTACAGTTATTTAATATGAAAAGATTCACCATGGCTTACTCTGTTGCGCTGGAGGTGCAAAATATGTGGAAATGTGATTACAAGCTCTCGAAAGCCAAAAAAGGAACAGTTAATTGCAGCCACACGAGATCACTGAAGTTTGGATTCTTTTGCCAAAACGGCTCAATATGACATAGCTGTGGTAGATGGTTTTTGTTTACACTGTCATGCAACCTTATATGTCAAAATATTTTCACAAATATACTTCACGCATTCAATAAAACCATGTCTATTGTTATTACACTTCTGTTTCATCCTCATTGTAATGTTGTCAGATTTAGCACTGATCTCTTGTAACGAATCATAAAAATTTGTTAACCTTTTTAACTTTAGCTCAAAGGCGTACATATCATTGTCTGATGAGCATGACGAGCCTGTTGGTCAACTGTGATAATTGAAAAGTGCTGCAAAAATTATTTTCAAAGTATTGGGTCACATGATCAGATTACGACTCGACAATTAGTTCAAGCCGAAACAAAACTGTAAAGTAGCGAGCATCTATAGTTGACACGGGGTCTTTGGTAAAACCCGAAGTGTTTGTCATATACTAGTGCTACGATAAGTTTTTATTGAGCTTGTTATTAGTCTTTCAATTCACGTGAGAACATCGCGCCACAAGACAATAACCAAACTATCATGACTACGTCAGAGAAATAAAAAGATTCCAATTTACACTGGCTTTTCGTTTTTGAGATTTTTAGAGCTTGTAATCACATTTCTACACTTTTGGGCCCTACAACTGTGGTGGAACACCAAGTTTCTATCCTTCTTGTACAGTTTCTAACTGGAGTTATGTTCCCTTTTTATCCTTTTGCAGTCACGCCCCTAAGGGAGGCTGGTCTTAGCATCTCATTTGCATAATTTGATGTACTTAAGGCAGGGCCTCGGCTCTTTATGTTCGTTCAATACATGCAGTGCATTTGGAACCATACTCTTTCTGCTACCTTGCGTGATACCAGAACCACCCCGGCATATAGCTATCTCCAAGGACCTAGTCTATGGACTGTGCTGTGGGGATAGACTCATAAAAACACTGTCGACCTCGTCGACCTCCGGTCGACCTTGTCCCTTTGTCGACCTTGTCGAGGCTTGGTTTGGCTGCACCGGAGAAAGGAACCCTCTAGCCAGGTGGCCCGGTGGCTGGAAAGCCTAGCCGAGCACAAGTATCGAATCATCCATCGAAAAGGCGTTAAGCACGGTAACGCCGATGGGTTGAGTCGACAACAGTGCATCGAGTGCCGGCAGTGTGCTGCCATTGAGAAGCGGGATCGGGGGCCAACTAGGTTACAAGTGTGTGACTCGCTAGTACCCCCAGGGACTAATTGGGAAACTACTGTACTAGTGGACCAAGTTCCAGTACAACCACCAAGAGGTACGGGAAAACCCAGTCCTAGCGCCCACCAGTTGGACAAAGACGAATGGCCTCGACTACCCAGCAGCAGACATACATCAGGGCCCAGCCTCCTGAGGTGACCGGGGGTCACCCAGAGTGTTGGACAACCCCCTCAGAAAGTCTCAAAACCCTCGGTTACGGGCCATCAAGGTGGCAGGTGAGCCAGGACTCGGCGTGGAGAATGACCAAGTTGCAGTACAATCAGACGCTAGAGCCACGAGTTTAGATCTCTCACCGCCAGCTGCCCCAAAGGTTCCAGAATTGTTGACAGTAGTGCATACCTCACTAGATGAAGTACGAGCATTGCAACAGAAACCTGCTACCGACCTAGGGATAATTTACCAGGCCGTCAGGAACCGGAAAAGAGTCGAAGAGGCAGTATTACAGGTAGGCAGCTCCGAGTTGCAGCGGTTGGCCCGGATGTTACATCAGCTCTAGATTGACGAATCAGGTGTATTGACCCTTCATCTCATTCAGAATGGGCGAGAAAGGGTGGTGGTGGTATGCCCCCAAACTCTGCGACAGGAGATCTTGTGGAAGGCCCACGAACAAACTCACTGCGGTGTGGAAAGGACCCTGAAGCGCGTCCAGCTGGATTGGTACTGGCCGGGCATGACTGGAGATATCAGGAAGGCAGTTCTCTCCTGTGAAGTTTGCCAGCGGGCTAAGACGGGAAAGGCCCGGACCTCCGGGAATCGACAACGGTTGTACGCTGGGAGGCCATGGCAACGTCTAGCAGTCGATTTAGTGGGACCCCTAACTCAGACACCTCGAGGAAATAGCTGGGGGTTGTTACTCACTGACCATTTCACTCGGTGGTTGGATGCCTTAGCTATCCCTGAGGCTACAGCTCCAACGGTGGCCCAAGTCTTGGATGAAAGAGTATTCAGTTACTTCGGTCTGCCCGAAATTATCTACACCGACCAGGGGAGCCAATTCGAGTCCTCTTTGTTTCAAGAGCTATGTGACTTGTGGGGAGTCGACAAATCTAGGACCACTCCGTACCACCCCGAAGGAAATGGTGTGGTTAAAAGAAACAATCGAATATTGGGTGACTCCCTACGAGCACTTTTACTGGGCAGAGGACAAGAGGACTGGGATCAATTATTGCCACAGATCATGCAGACGCTGCGAGGGCTACCGCACTCCGCCACTAAGGAAACACCCAATTATTTGATGTTGGGTCGAGAGCTTCGTCTTCCTGACCAATTGCTGCATGGAAATAGGTTGGAGTCATTTACGGGCACACACGAGTATGTCCAGACTGTTCACGACCGGTTGATACAAGCTCATACTCTCCTCCGAGATAGACAGAAAGAAATTGTATCAACCGATGTGAGAGAGCCTCCGCTGTTCAATGAGGGTGACCTCGTATGGTTGCTAAGCAAGCGGCGAAGAAAAGGGGAAAATCCGAAATTAGCGGCCAAGTATGTGGGGCCCAATCGCGTACTAAGGAGTCACGAAAATCATACGTACAAAGTAGAAAGATATGGACAGCGATCCACTCAGGCCGAAGGAAGATTAAGGCTCTGTCGCCCTAGCCCGGTGCAACAAGGTCGAGCCCCAGCTGAAGTCAAACCTGCCCGACGTCCCAACATGAGAGGTTATCCCCGGAGACGAGTATCACGGGAAAACGGTAATCCAGATGCCGTTATTTCCGAATCACTTCTGCCTAGTCGATTAATAGATTTACCAATACCACAATCGCCAGGAAGATTGGAACCACCTCGGCTCCCCAGCGAAGATTTTTTTGGTCTCTCCAAGTGAACACAACTCTGACTCGAGGGCTGGCCTCGACACTGGCTGCGAATTGGCGACCAAAGAAGCAAGAGCTACGGGGAATGAAGGAGTCCAGGCTAGTACCACTGGGACCGGAAACACCACGCGGCCTCAACGAATAAGAAAGCCCCCTGCATATCTAGCGGATTATGACACCAATACTGTCCAATTAGGAGAGGCCAGAAGGAGTCAAGGCCAAAGGACGGCCATTTTGGAAACCGAAGAAAGCTCTCTCACTGTTTGTTATCAGCTCGACACGCAAACACATGCATATTTACACCCTCCAGCCATGGAAGTGATTAAAGAGACCATTAAGGAAGCTTCTCCAATTACCGGAGCTCTACCCTTGCTATCGGAGCTAGTGACTCCATTAGAACTACACTCGGCTCCCAATGAAACGTTGGATGGTATGGATTCCGACTCGACGAAGGAAGATTCCTCCCCGAGCTCTCGCCTACCGACCAAGTGGGTCTCAGAGGAGACGACCAGGAAAATAATGAAGTTATGTCAGGAAGACGGTGTCTACTGTCCGTTGTGCCAGCAGTCATTATCCACCCCCTGACAGCGCCGGATCCACATTGCACAACATTTTACGAGGTTCTTCTGCAAATGTGGGAGAAATTCTACCTCGAGAGATACAATCGCCAAGCACCAATCGAGGGTGAAGGGCGTGGAGAACCGGAAAAACCACGGTGAAACGCTATCCCACATGGATCAGGAGGGTCCAATTAATCAACCCACCGGCCTTCGAGAAACCTATGCCTTATGGTCCGGTTAAGATGAAGCCACCTGTGAGGAGAGGACCGCAGGCACCCTTTCCCTTTCCCCCGAAGGAAAAGCGGATAGATCGGAAATGTAGTCCGCTCAAGAAGGGGAAACCCATACCTGCTCCCAGGAAGACGCTAACGACGGTCGGGAGCATCCAATGTCGACTGGGAGATGTCCGACCCCGAGCCACGGTGGACGCCCTTCGAGAAGAGGCCTCTAGCCTCAGACGAACGGCCCGTCGCCTGGAAGAGTTGGCTAACCAGATGTCGACCAAGTGAAAGATTGCGACACGAATCCGGTTAAAAACATTGACTATCCCTATCTTGTAGTATATTCTAGTTGTTTGTGTTTTCTTTTATTATTTTATTTTTTTGGTTTTTTTTTATTATAGCCGATTGCTGTCTATAGGGGCGGCGTGTGTGGTGAAACACCAAGTTTCTATCCTTTTGTACAGTTTCTAACTGGAGTTATGTTCCCTTTTTATCCTTTTGTAGCCACGCCCCTAAGGGAGGCTGGTCTTAGCATCTCATTTGCATAATTTGATGTACTTAAGACAGGGCCTCGGCTCTTTATGTTCGTTCAATACATGCAGTGCATTTGGAACCATACTCTTTCTGCTACCTTGTGTGATACCAGAACCACCCCGGCATATAGCTATCTCCAAAGACCTAGTCTATGGACTGTGCTGTGGTGATAGACTCATAAAAACACTGTCGACCTCGTCGACCTCCGGTCGACCTTGTCGACCTAGTATAAAACCTCTCTGGGCGCAATCCCTTGTGTGGGGTGGTTAATATTGACCGGTGGAGTAAGCCGACCTAGTCGTCTCTGCGTGTTGGTCACGGGAAACCACTACACAGCCCCTGAGAGGGGTGAATGCAGACCGGTAGAGTAAGCCGACCCAGTCGCCTCTACGTGTTGGTCGCAGGAACCAACACACAACGCAACAGAGTAAGACATGGTGAACCTTTTGATATCAAATAACTGTAATGTGAATTTTGTGGCAAGTCAACCTTTAACTAGATTTTCACTTTGTAGATGATGCACACTTTAAGTTACTCCGTGATGAGTGTTACAATAAATATATTCACATGTCGTATATTAACTCGGACACTTTAAAAAAAGGAATTCTTCATTGCTTTAGCACTTTTTATTCGTTTTAAAGCTGCTCGTAGCTTGTTCTCCTGATGAGCAGCTCTGCTAAACTTCTAACAATCTCTTGGTTCGTCTGAAACTTTCTGTCAATGAGCTTTTGTAAATCAGGTTTGTTTATCAGAGACAGTAATGTAAATGCCTCTTTGTCCCTGAATGGAGTGTTGGGGTATACAGTTTAAAAGCATAAGTATTATGTCTGAAAGTTATATTTTGAGTTGGAGCACATGAAACTGCCCGAGTCCAAATTGAAACAACTCAATTGCGAAAATGATAAAAATGGATAAGCTTGCCTGGCATATTCTTACGCGGAATTTGCTAGTGAAATATCTTTCTTCAGAAAGCACGAAACATTTGATAAAAAATTTCAGCTACTAAAACTCGCTTGACTTTTTGCTATTTGTCACTCAAAAATGACGCAGACTCACAAATTACCAGCATCATGGAAGCTCACATATTGGCTAGCTGCTAGATGTAGGAAGTGGGTATAGATCAACACTGACCAGTTTGTGTGTACATCTTGGAAGTTCACTCTAAAGAATTTTCTTTAAAACTTAATTTTCTTTAAAACTAGCTATTGTCAAAAGTCATGTGTTTAAAACGTGTAAGCGTTTGCTCTGCTTCCAAGAGTAAGGATTTTGAACGTAATATCAAGTTCCACAACCGAACAACTTTAATAAATATATATAGTGTCACAGCTGTTTCCATTCCATATTTTGCACATCGCAAATATTTCTGTTTAGTTTCATAGCTTGAAAGTATTGATAGAACTTATTACTTTGTGTAATAAAAATTCTGATGTAAGTTAATTTGTAATACTGTTTCTCAGAAGACTTGTTATTGCTTCTTAATTGGCAGTGTACCAATGAGAGCAGTCACATGCAGTAGTTGTCAAATTAACATACATAGTCCTTGGTACAGTAATTGACTACCACTTGTGTCTGATTGATGAGTCACTAAATCAGCGCTCTCTAATGATAGGCTGGTTCATTCATCTATTATTACTGTCATAGAGTGATGCGAGAACTTGTCAATTTTTCAGCTGCATGATAGATATTTCCGAGGAGGTCACAAGTTCATATCTATGAAAGAATTTGAACAGACAGCAGGCAAATACCAAAAAGCTTTCTGTAAAGATAACAAAAACGAGCAGCTGATAAAAGCCTGTGAGAAATGTAAAAAGTTCATCTGTAACCTGTGTGACAGAACAGAAGGAGAATGTTCAGGTGAGATGCCAGAATACAAAAGTAGCAGAGATCACTCAGTACAGTAGTTTCTTGATGACATACGAACATTTCATTCAAAGTTTTTAAATTTTTGGTAATGTGCTAAACACGCTAACATTAATAGATAAAGAAGTAAATTTAATTCAAGGGGAGATTATCTTGAATGGAGAAATATATGGCAGATATTAAGTAGGTGAATAACCAATTAACAGCCTCTATTTATAAAATCAGCTGCTATTAATAGCGGTAAACAGAAGACTTGATTAGTGATTAGGTCCTTGACCTCAATGTCTCGAGTCATACTGATATATCAAATTACTTATCTCCCCCCCCCCCCCCGACCAAATGAGCGGAAGCGAAGTTTGATTTGAGAGTTTTAATGATAAATGCATGTGCACACAACTTACGAAAATTATTCATTATTAACGTCGCAACTCTTGTTTCAAAATCTCATCAACAATTTTTAAAATCATTTTGTAGAGTTGTTAAAGTATAATAGCAATACAAAACACATATAAACCTATTCAAATATATTACCAAGTCTTTGTAAATTGTCGAAATTATCTTAAAACTTACCCATCTGAACGGATTATACACAAATAGACAAATTAGTTTGGCTGAAATTCTTTTCAAAACGCTTGACAAGTTTGGTTTAATAAAAGTTAAGACTGGAAATTGAAACGCCTAG
Source organism: Watersipora subatra (assembly GCF_963576615.1). NCBI lineage: Eukaryota > Metazoa > Bryozoa > Gymnolaemata > Cheilostomatida > Watersiporidae > Watersipora > Watersipora subatra. The sequence goes on along the minus strand of NW_027045232.1, from coordinate 256,981 downwards.
CAACAGAGAATAGAACGATTAAGTTGTGCGCATTTCACGGAAAAATAATGTGCGCATCTCATTAGTCTATAGCATTGTCGAAATGTCGAAGGTTTTTGTAATTAACGTAGGAGTACTGAAATCATTTCATGAAAGTTTCATTTATGCCAATTTCAAAGTAACTGATATTTTAGACAGTCGTGAATGCTTTAGTATTCTAGCTGATGTCCAACGCAATGTAAGTAAAGGAAATGGCAATGATTTTTTTTCTAACTATCCTTATGAGGTTATTACAATATTTAATTATAAGTTTGGATGACTACAGAACAATGACTACGTAGTACAGAATTTCTAAAAATATATATAAATATCACAACTTCTTGATATTGCTAGCTATGACGTTTTGAAATGTAAACAAAATTGTGCATTGGTTTTATACTATTACTATAATAATAATATTGGTCATGCTATTGATATCAGTGCACTTTACTTCTAATATTGGCCAATATTGCATTTCTCCTATTGCAGGGTGAGAGATATAAACATATAATCTTTTCCTTTCATTATTGCTTTTTGTTGTATATAATAACACCCAGTACTCTGGGTGTTATTATACTGGGTGTTATAATAACACCAAGTACTCTGTTTTACTCTGGTTATATGGATCTATAAAGTGATATTTAGTTGTTCTCTTACATATTGTTACCATGTTTAGTGCACCGCTACATGTGATGGTTCAGTTACTTTTCCAGGTACTTTTGTGACGTGATCTGGATGGGTTTTGATATCTCACACCAGGCTTCTCAAAGAGTGCTCTCTTCTATTTAGTATAGATCATGGTGAGTGGTTACAAATTTTGGGAAAATGGTTAAGGGAAAATAGCTTAATTTTAATTGGAAACAAGTTCCTTGACAAATTTTTAATCATTTGGCACAGTTGCACGCGAGAAGTAGCTTAGATAATTGACAAATGCTAATGATGGTTTTTTAATTATATATATTGTAGATGACAAACAACTCAACTAATTAAAAATGACCTTGCGAAAATTGATCTCCATTGCTTTTTCCCAGATTACAGGTTTGAGCTTCCTAAACAAATGTTGTAAGAGGTTTCCATTTTTAATGCACCCAATTATACATAGCTTGCCCAAAAACATCCTTTTTGTTATACATAAACAAGCCTATCATGAAAGTGATTAGCCTATTTAATTGTTGTTTTTTTGAAGGCTAATGTGGTTCAAATCTTTATTTTGTGACCACAGTATCGTCGTGCACCAACAGTAAATATATCAAAGTTCAGTTATAAATAGCATGAGGATGCTAGATACGCCAAACAACTTCAAATGTTGTTAAACATTGTGACATTTTAAGAAAAAAAGATCTTTATTAAGCTGAGGCATAAATTGCTGTACATACCAAGAGACAGATAAAGAAGACAACTCTAGAGGCTGGTTACAAAGACTGTAAACACTCACATCTGCATTATTGTGTTGACTAATTCTTTGAAGTACATGTATATCCTAAAGGAGAGTGAAAGAAATAGTAAGTAATGTACATTCTCAGCATAGCCAGTAAATTAGTGTCTGACAAACACACTGAAGGACATGTTTGAAATGGGTAGCTCGAGTGAGAAGAACCAGAACAAACAGCATAGTTTTGTACTGTAGTAGCTGCATGCAATTAAACTAATGGTGTGTTATTTTAGAATCATGATGTAGCACATGCTACTGGGCATGTAGACCTTATCATATCTTAATATGTACGAATCACGCTTTCATTTATATTTTTGTTTTAATCATTTTTGTAACTATATATATTTCACTAAATGCTATATTTTTACTAGTTGATGAAATAAAACACACACACGCAGCCAAACTCCAGGGTTACAAGTACAATCACGTTATTATTTCTTTGTTTCTGGTAAACCAATCTAGCTCACTGTCCAAACTTATTTCATTAGGTGGTAAAAGGCTATTATCCTAGTTACTTGTCTTGCAATCTGGAACCATCTATTATTATGCTAGGAACCATTATGTGAAATATGTGTTTGATACTTTATTGCTGGGTGGTTGTCATGCAGAACTGTACAAAGGAAGTTGTGTATATCCAATCCTACTGTAGTGAACCTTAAAATTGAGAAATAATTCTAGCTTACAAACTCTTTAAAATGAGCGATGGTCTTAAAAAAGTCCATCTACTAGAGTGAAAGGGTTGGAAAAATACAGCGCCATAGGGCTCAAATAGAGGTTTCATATTATATCCCAAATATTTTCAGCTTTCCTTTGAATAGAACTTTTGTTGCTCTTCAGAGAAGATAGGATATTCAGTACCATAAAATAGGCTTAGGTCAAGGCATCGCCGTCGGGTTCTAATGAACCAATCGCTACAGCAGAAAAAATTGTTGATCAGTCATTTTCCATCGTCCCAGCTATTCAATTATTCTCAAACATGACATTTTTTGCTACGAGCCTTAGTTCTTTTAACCAGAGTAAATCAAAACTTGCAGAAAACCCTTAGTCATCAAATTATATTGTATCAAATACCTGTCTGTTTATACTTGGTACAAGTGGCTGACTCAACAGCACCTAGACTAGTTGTTAGTTTAACATAATCTTGATTTCTAGTTTTCTTTGAGAATGATGACCAATTGGCTTTCCATCAATGTCTTGCAGAGCATGTCTAGTTTGCAAAACCTGTTACCATATAGATTAAACTGGGCAACCAAGTTTCAAAGAATTTTTGCTCGCCAAACCAAGTTAGCTATTTTCCGTCAAGTTTTTTGTGCTAAATACAAATATCCCCATAGAAAATCGAGAGGATTTTGGTTAGCGAGCTAAAAGAGGTTGTCTGATCCTTGACCCTCTGTTTACAGATATCGCAACTCTAAACCTACTGCTGGCTTTAAAGGGAAAATACCACTTCTTTCCTGACAAGTTGAAAATACCAAGGAGACGCAACTGTTCTGCTGGTGCAAGATGGTAAACTCTTGGAAAAAACAAGCCAAGTTGGTGTAATTCAAAAAATTGCTGACTTACTCACATATTGAAGATGATACTTGCCAGTGCATTGTGATGCTGATGCAATTTACAGTATCGCCAACATAGTGACTTGTCAAAGATGACGCTTGCTTGAGCAATGTGAACGCTGGTGCAGTCTAGGATAATTTTCTGTTATTATCTAAAAGTTGCTGTTTTTTTTCAAATCACAGCAACCTAATGTAAACATGGGGGATCATTGATAACAAACCTTACTAACCTGACTAACCCTGAGCTTATCTACGGTAGCTAAGCTCAGAGATCCTTAAATGTTTTTTTCTTTGTATAGCAGAAACTTTTCGCAGCTAGCTACTTTCTCTAACTTTGGATGACCATGTAATTTTCTTTTTCCAAAAATTCACTGCTATTATAATTTCATGGTTTAGTGCAACAGCCAGTATAACTCAATTACTGTATGGCTGTATCAATAGAATTGTATATCGAATTGTAGGGAAGCTCTTGACATGAGTGTCTTTAGGGATGGGAGTAGATGCTTAGTTATACATGTTCTTTATGTCTATGTTATTACGACTAACTCCTTTTGGAACACGTTAGTTATGATCTTGATGTTCTCTATTTTGTCTCATACTAACTTACCTTGTCATATTTTTGAGGAGGAATGAAACTTGCAGGCCACCTTTGGCATTGGAAATACCAAGGGCTTTTCACTATGAAATACCAATACCTTTTTGCTATAGAAATACCAAGAGCCTTTTACTATAGAAATACCGATAGCAATTCAATATGTATATTTTTGCTTAAACATGTTGTCTATATGCTATTCAGTTTAGATTTTTAGCAACTGAACAGTCAGAGATTCTATCAAGTATTAAGTTTTGTCCTTTACTTAATAAGAGCCGATGTGTTTTAGTCTTAAAGATTGACTTGCGACAAAATTCATATAACAGTTATTTTGTATCAGAAGGTTCACTAGGTGCAAAAAAGGTAGAATTGTAATTATAAACTCTTCAAAGCTACAAAGCAAACAGTGAATCACAGCCATCACAAAAGCGCCGTAGTTTGGAATACCTTTATTTCAATGACGTACTCATTTCAATGGGGTGATTTTTTGATGCACATGCTGTTATCCACTGAATTGAAAGGCCATTAAAAAGCTCCATAGAAAATCTTTTGTAGCATTAATTTATCCTAAACACTTTGGGTTTTACTGAAAATCCCTTATCAAATATAAATGCTCGCTACTTTACAGTTTCGTTTTAGCTTGGTCTAATCATCTAGTCGTAATCTGATCATATCCACATACTTCCGGTCAAATAGCGAGAACGATTTCTGCAGCATGTTTTGACTATCACGGATGACCAACAGGCTTGTCATGTTTATCAATGGATGATATGCATTCCTTTGAACTAAAACTAAAAAATTAAACTAATTTTTATCGTAGGCTTTGAGATATCAGTGATCAAAATAACAGCATTACAATGACGATGAAATAGACGCGTAAGGACAATAGACATGGTTTTATTGAATGTGTGAAGTATAATTGCAAATATATTTTTACTAATGAGATTGCGTCAAAGTGTAAAAGGAAGCACATCGTGTTCAACTAAGGTTAACTGGAGTCGTTTTGGGAAGAGATTCCAACCTATGGCCACAATTTACGCATTTGTGTTGGCTGTGTTTAACTGCTTGTTTTTGAACTTTTAAGACCTTGTAATCACATTTCCACATATTTTGCACCTACAGCACAGCAGAGTGAGACATGGTAAACCTTTTGATACCAAATAACTGTAATGTAAATTTTGTTGCAAGTCAACCTTTAACAAAAAATATTTGTTATCTTGGTTTGTAACAGGTGTTTATTCACATTGCAAGATTTTTAATATTAGACTAGCTGCTGAGTTAATAATGAAGAGACCAAATCGGAAGTCAGCCAACTGCTGTTTTTTTTGACAAATTGTGCTTCACACTTTATGCAAAAGTTGTGAAGCTAATTTTTGAATGCACCTGTCAGTTATGGTCGCCATATAAAAAACCCCTAGTAGATATGCTAGAAACTAAGTCTTAGTCTTATGCATTACCGGGGCAACATCATCAAAAGGACAACTAAACAACCCCATGATTTGCGGTTCAGGAGAAAACCATTCTCTACAAACATTTCGAGTAAAACAAGAAAACGAATGCTCAACGGACACCAGCAAACAATCAGACATGGCACCCCAGAAAGTTAACGTTTCTACCTACAAGAAGAATATGATCAAGCAAAAGACTATGTGCGGTGAACTTTGTGCCTACCGGTGCACGAAGTTCACCGCACATGTCATGACACAAATTTAATTTTTCAGAGACATTAAGACCAGGACAACCTCAAGCAGAACCCAGAAAGTAACCTTAGAAGAATGCACTGACATGGTAATACATAAGAAGTGCTAAGCTGGATTTTTACATAGAGGAGATGGAATGTATATTACGAATGAACCAACCAACGCCATGTATGTATGGTGCTGCCAACAGAAAACCTTCAGCGCTAAGCAATGCAGTTATGTGGCAACTTACCTATACAAGAGACACGAATCTGACAAATTTTAAAGTACAACCGGAGACGTCATTTACTGCAATTACAACAACGGCTCTTGTGAATTAAAGGACAGATCAATGCTTATGTGGGACCTGGACATAGTCGAAACATGTGAATACCCGCCATGGTTCAACGAAAAAGAATAATTTTTCGACGCACATTTTGTCTCCAATAAACAAGATTTAGCTCTGACATTTTATAACTCGAGACTGAATTCACATAAAGGCTGTAACAACTCTAATGTTTCGCTTTCGGACCAAGGCCTTATAGTGAAATTTCTCACACCATTGACGAATGTCACAATTAACGATACGATAAAGGCAAGAGTATCAGCAGTGGGTCAAAACGCTGCCTTCTTCAATACAATGCTACAGTCACTTGCCTACCAGCAAACTAAGATGACTCAAAAACTATTTTGGTCAGCTTACTTCTACGCCTGCTACAATCTAGCTGAGATTTTACAGATAGTTACCATGTTAATAGGAGAACACTCGACACTCAGCGCAAGATATTTACTGGAAAACCCAAACGTTATTGGTACAGCAGGTCCGGGTTTCCTCCAAGTTTACCCTTGTACTATACTTAACTACAGTCAATACGAAATACTGCCAATGGAAGAGAATAATTGCACAGAATTTATTCCGATGATGATCAAAATAGCCGGTACAAAAAAAATTAGATATTTTAATCCAAAAGACAATGTGATACACCCAGATACCTATACAGTCAATTGCAAGACAAAAGAGGCACATTGATGATGCTGGAAGGTAACATCTCTGAATACTTTCCGAACGGGACGATTTCGCCAATTAAGGAAACCACCGTCTTGAGCATTCCAGACATCAACCTCTGCAGCCAGCCCCTACAAATACAAGAAACAATATTTAGCAGAGCACATATGTTAAGATGGTCAAACACAGACGATTACGGAGAACTGAATGAAATCCTATCTACCTTAGACAGACAGAAAAGAGTACTAAAGGCTATGGGAATCGTCACGAACCGCCATAACACCCTACATTACAACACCGTAGAGAGCAGAGAGAAACTATTTGGCCCTTCACTATTCAGCTTTCTATTTGGAGGACACGTAACCTCAGGTTATGAGCTCTGGACGTTCGCTTGCAACATCATTCTTACATTAATGGTTTTATCAACAGTCATCGGAGGAATCACAAAAGGATGCTTTGTGTACAGAGCAAGGAAGAGTGCAACGGTAAACGCTTTACATGTGGAGACGGCACTGGAACTAACCGACATGCCCGAACGAGAAGATAAATCTGAAAAATAGTTCGATGATGACCCATCCACACCACCGGAAGACTTAGAAATCGAATTATCATTAGAAGACTTAAGCAGTGCACCACCATCATATAAACCCTACGTACCCAAATACTCACGACCAGGAGCAACTGACGAAAAACGTGAATGATTGAGGGCATGGAATGACTACTTTTCGCAGGCATACAATATACAAATTTCGCGAAGATAACCCGAACAGGTTAATGGTGTTACCAAAGCCTCAAATAAAGATTGTAGAAGAGCCACAATAGATGTGAAGATCAATGGATTTATCTGCACATCACTCGTCGACGCAGAAGCTACGATAAGCCTTATCAATACAAGACTTGCTCGCGATGTTAATGTTAATGTGCACAGGAATGTTCATAGGCAGTGGAAGGTAGCAGAAAACTTTGCCTGCACATCCAACTCGGTTTCTTGCATAACTCAAGGCTGGAGTACATCTTGTCTCCTATCTATGAAAATACAACAATAAAGGATCAATAGGTATAAAAAGATCTCGTTCTACATAACATTCTTGACCAGCTTCCTCAGCTAAAAAGGAGAAAGTAAGACCATTAAAACACGAGTGAATATAAAAACCCACACTTCTGGTCAAGAGGGACAGCCATACCTCCTACTGGCGCTTAGCCTTTATATCTGAGAGCAATCTCTAAGGCGTCCCAATCGCCCATTGAGGAAGTGACCAGCCAGTGAACAGATCGGTCAAGCACTCCCTCGAACAGTCCGAGAAAATGACATACCTCTCTGCTCTGCTTGTACCTCATCTGCAACACACGATTCATTCAGTACATTCTACATATTCACATATCTATATATTTTCTGGTAGCATTCTATAAATATTATTTAAGAGTATGTTATACATTGTTTGATGGTAACTTGAATGCACTATGGTAGTACCAAAAATATGCTATGTTAGTATCCTGGATACACAATAATAGCTAATATTAATAACAATAACAGTAACAGCTAACAACAATAGGATACACTCCGTCTTCACCTGCCAACTCCACCTGCCAATAGCGCTATCTTGGAAACCTAAAGCCCGTTTAAACTGTTAAATACGTTTAAACGCCTTCACTTCTATATCTAATTGTTTTTACACAAAATCTTTATTGACAAAGTAAATATGCAATGAGCCAGGTAATGGAGCTGCTCCTACAGCAAGCAGACGAGGTCTAATAAATATGCAATGAGCCAGGCAATTGTCTGCTCCTGCAACAATAGGATGAGGTCTAATAAAAACTAGGAGCAAATAATAACCATTATGTAAAAACAGAAAAAGGTATTTTCAAGTAAACAGTGATATCTCTGCCAACCTGAACATACATGTAGTTGCGCCATCTAAAAAGAAGTGATCGGGCAAATAGCAGTTGAAGACATAGGTGAAGACATTCTTCATGCTGTTGAGATCATTGAACATCCTACCTGGCTAATCGGGTGTAGCCCCTGGGACAAACCTGCAGTGTGGTAATGATTATGCTAAATGATGTTTTGAAAAAGTATTAAAATTCCTTTTTATGAATTCCATGTGCAAAGTGAATTATTTTAGCAGAAATTATAATGACTAAGTAGCATTTGCTATTATGAAGTTCGCAAAAATCTTTTTTCAATTTTTTTGTCATTTGCATTCATTTGTGCTTATTTATTTGAGGCTATCAAAGTAGAATTCACATTCACACTTTATTCTGCACTTTATGATATTTGTATGCAATGCACTTGTAGATGATTGGAATGGAGAAATATATTCAGAACACCTCTTTGCAGATAATTCAACTGAATATTCCATAGTATCTTTTTAATTTGCTTTCCCTAACTCTTTCGACAGTTTAAATTCAGTAATATATACCAAGCATATGGTTCAAAACATCTAACATTAGTATACACCTGCATGTTGTCTTTTTATATTGATATTCAACTTTTTCATAATGAAGCCATGCCATGTTTTGAACATTTCTTTTATTTTTAGCACCTAAGATTGTCATCTACAACAATGCTTGTGCATTACCCAGGTGTGCTCTCAATCGAAATCCGGGCTTCTTCAGAGAGACAAAGTTTCTGGTAGATAGATTTTACTGGCACAACCATATTGGTAAGTGGCGTATAAATATAGTCATCATAAATAGTATAACAGTATTTAGTAATATTGTTATATTACATTTTTTGCTATATTACAATATTTGCGTCATTGAGAGACGCATCTGTATTGCTGATCATGCTTGACTAATTCTGATTTCAGGATGCTGTGGTGGATATAATATAAATGCATACGACCATCTAAAAACTATCAACACTCAAGTTGAAGAGCAACGGAACGCAACACTTGTGAAGCTAAAATCTTCTATAAGCTATCAGCATCAAGACAAATTCTTTCTTAGCTTACAAACATTCTTATCCTTCCGTAACATAATCCATTCACTTCAACTACGAGAGGCACTTACTAACTCTGAGTTTATTATTAAGCAGCTGGTACATGTATCTTTCCTAAAATGAACTTTGAATAAGGTGATTTGCAGTTAGAATTTATTAGTATTTTAAATGGCAATCTAAAAAGCTATTACTCTACTAGATTTTATTTTTCATCTTGCATTTCATCTCAGGGTTTGGTGTTAGCCAAATGTATAAAATTTTTTTACTTAAACCATTAGTTAATGTTTTTATTCATATTTCTTTATTTCGCTAGAAATAAAGCTGGTACCCACTTGGCATTTAATTCCTTGTTTAAAATCTGATTTTTTTATGGATATGTCCGAATGCCACTGTAGGAAAGCTCCATAAAACTGATTGGTAACCAAGGGGATAATACATATTAGACAAGTTCAAATCATGAAAGGAATTTTGTGAACCTTGTTGTTTGAGTTGCTTGTCCGCGGGCAGGCAACTCCAGCAAGGTTGTTCACACGACTTGAACTAATGTTAGACATCCATGCAGTAATTTTTAGTGCGGAAATACAGTCTTTTGACCCATCAATTGATAATGTGTTTGCACATATGGAACAAGTTGTAAATGAGATGCTTGTGACAAAGCAGAGAATGCCGTCAGACATACAAATATGTCTGACTGCATGTTTGTATTTGGAGTTGCCTTTTCAATAAAATTGTGAATTCTGATATTGCATAGATATATGTTAAACTAACCATTACAAAACTCCGCCAGATTATTATTAAGAATTTTATATCAAAATATTTTTATAACGTTAAAGTAAAAACCTGTATGTATAGGTTGTTTATTAAAATAAAGGGAGGACAACTTCTGTAAAGAAACTATCCAGTTGCTAAGATAGCCTAATTGCAAAGTTTGTCATCAATTTTCTTTCCGACAATAGCAATACTGCTTGTTAATAAATAATATCACTTGCGTGATGATTATTATAATATATTTTTTAAAGCATTGAATTTGGTGATAAAAAAAGTAAAAGTAGCAAGACGTATGTATAATGCATACATGTTCGAAAGTTAGAATTGTCCTAGTTATGTAATTATTATAGCAGTCAACTGATATTGCTTAATTAACGATTAATAAGAATTCGTGATGCACCATTTTTTCACAAAATGTTTTCAACTAGCAGATTACCATAAAATTTGACAACAAAGAAATTTTTTTTCAATACAGCCAATTTGAAGATTTTCAGTTCGCTTAACATCTTCAATTTTTTATTGTTAGTTCTCTGTATAACAACGGGACATCTGCGATTGGAGTGGTTTGAGTCTGATACAAAAGGGACTAGCTGTAAAACACACCGCAGATTTCCATTGTTTTCACCCTATCATTGACATGCAGGAATGCTTACGACACGTATAAAAACTGTGTGATCAGGGCAAACATTTTCAGTAGACCATATATATGGAGTTGTTTTACGGTATGAAAGACCACTGTCAATAGAACTTAAGCTATGTGTGTGTCTGTTCTGGTGGACAGGTGAAAACGTTTTATGAAAAGGTATTCTAACCTGAAATACTTTAATAAGAAATCATGACCACCCCTAACTTCACGGATACTGTTAACATGACGGATTACCATAAAACTTGACATTGCAGCCTATAATCGTGAAATATCATGATCCAAACGATTTTAATAAGAAATTGTACCTCAAACACAATACAAACCATAAAGACAATAAACCTACAGATATATAAACCACTAGCTAGGAAAACCAATGAAGTCTTAATATCATTCGACAAAACAGTTTTCAAGTCAACCAGAGCTCATCTATTCACCATGTGAACATAGTTTACTCTAGTTTTCCAACAGATCAAATTTGCAAGAATGTTGAGCTAATAAATTTCATATAAGTCAGTATGTCGTATGCTTATACAACTGTGTAAGTGAACATGTATAAAGTGAAGTATATATATAAAGCAGTCCAATGAATGCTATCGAAGCAGATGGTTCTGAGGCACTTCAACTAAATAATTCAAAAAACTTTAACAAGGTAAAATAAAATTATTTGAAGTTAGCTTGTAGCCTTAATATGCATCAGAATCTTATAGAGTCAATACTGTATTCAATAGTAAAAATTGTGATTCCACATGAACACAAGGCCCTGGGTGTATTGAGCAAAAGAATTGTCTCCCCTTGATTTATTTTCACTGTGAGTTGAATAAGAGGTCCCATTTATAGTTTAAGCATTAGGATCGTTTTATCTTATAGCCCGATTCTCTATCAACCTCAGATGAACATTGAGTTCCCAGAAAGTGAATCAAATGCATGCGCTAAGTAATAGAGTTGTCTCTTCTTAGACTATACTCTGGTTGCATTCAATAATAGAGTTGCCTCTCTTTATTCAATATACTGACAGCTAATGATTTCTCAGCAAAATATGAATATTCACCGAGTTTTCATTGCAGTGATTCCACTATGAACAGGTTATCTACACATGTCTTTTGTGGGTCGATCCTTCATCGATAGTTCTTCCATGAGCATTCCTCGAGTTTCATCAATCAAAATCAGTCCACATAATCTACTGAGGTCAACCCATGGCTATATTTTATTGATCATATAATATATTGACTTTTTATCAATCAACTCATGAATCTATACAGTATGAAGATAATATTTGTTGATAGGGTTGATCTTTCTAACTGGCAATCTAATTGCATTTTCATGATCTAGCGAGGTCATCTATATTTTGGTCAATCACCCACTGTATCGACCTTTTGCTTGTCAATTTATGAATGCATACCGTACGAGATAATTTTTTGTTGAAAGCATCGAGCTTTCAAATTGCAGTAATATAATTGCATTTATATAATTTAGTGATGTTATCTATTTTGTCAACATATGGATATATAACATACAAAGATAATACTTGGACAAAATTAGCTCCCTCTCGATCTATAATGATTTGAGCATTAATAATAGCCATTCGTCTCATAATAAATGTTATCATTCTCGATGGCATCTCTCGAGTATCAGTAGCCTTAGAACTGGTTAATGAACAGGTGGCATGCCATCACGCCGTCAACTCTTTTCCTAGCCATTCTTAAACTGCTGGAAGTCAAACAGTGACTCATTGTTAATATATCAATAGTTGATGCACTGGTTAGTGCCTCGCTCTACTAGGAATATAAAACTATATTTTACCCTACAGGATGAAATTATTCGTGGAATTGAATTTCGCGAAAATGGTCTTTTCAAGCATATTCGCGGACTAAATTATTCGCGGATGAACACATTCGCAAATAAATTAATCCGTGAAAGCAGTTAGCAATAGAGTAAGACCTTCACATGCGTATACCACTTGTTTAGGTTTACATTTAGCTGAGAAATTTATGTTTGTATGAAATTTATTTTTTGCCGCATTCAGAGATTTTCATGAATGTTCATCGATGTGAAAGCCTTTAGTGAACCAACAATTTGTGGTGGTAAGTTATGAGTTTTTTCATTGTATAGAACTGCAAGAGATTTTTTCAATGATGATGCCATGCCAAATTCCGAATAACTTGCGACAAGGTTGAAAAATTTGGCAAAGACGTGTGATGCATTAGCAATGGGCTTACATGTATTTCAAAGCCCCAGCGGCGATTTGAAAAAATTTGGAACTTGGCTATGTTTACTAACTCTGTCTAGCAGCTAGTTTTCAATTTGAGGTGCAGTCATACTTCGACATACGCGCTTAATGCGTTCCGAGACTGAGCTCGTATGTCAATTTACTCGCATGTTGGTGCAATCTATTTACATATAGAACAATTAAATATGCAATAATTGGTTTCTATACTTTAAAAATGCTAATAAAACACTCAAAACAAGATATTGTAACAGAAAAAACATGTTGGTTATTGTCCTAACTTACCACATGCTTTCAAAAAGTAACAAATAAAAAAACGAGGCAAGAGGAAATGTGATTAATTAAAATGTAAAATTAAATACATACAGTAGCAGCTAACGCTAGCATTTGCCAGAGAGGGCGATATACGTGTTATTCTTTGTTACAACAGTTGACTTTGATAAATTTGGGTTTTATCAAAGCCTTCAAAGACAAACTTAAAAGCAAACCTAAAAGCAAACTTTCATTTTTCGTAATTGAAATTTCTTCGGCGCTAGAAATGCTCCAATTGAGCTAATTAGCTTATTGTGAGAATATTACAAACGTCTAACAAAATTGAAAAATGTAAATTTCCAATTTCAACCAAACATGCTAGAAATGCTCCAATTGAGCTAATTAGCTTATTGTGAGAATATTGCAATTGTCTGACAGAAGTGAAAAATGTAAATTTGCAATTTCAACCAAACATGCTAGAAATGCTCCAATTTAGCTAATTAGCTTATTGTGAGAATATTACAAACGTCTGACAACACTGAAAAATGTAAATTTCCAATTTCAACCAAACATGCTAGAAATGCTCCAATTGAGCTAATTAGCTTATTGTGAGAATATTGCAATTGTCTGACAAAAGTGAAAAAAGTAAATTTCCAATTTCAACCAAACATGCTAGAAATGCTCAAATTGCGCAAATAAGCCTACTGTAAGAATTTTACAAACGTCTGACAAAACTGAAAAATGTAAATTTCCAATATCAACCGAAGATGCTAGAAATGCTCCAATTGAGCTAATTAGCTTATTGTGAGAATATTGCAATTGTCTGACAAAAGTGAAAAATGTAAATTTCCAATTTCAACCAAACATGCTAGAAATGCTCCAATTGAGCTAATTAGCTTATTGTGAGAATATTACAAACGTCTGACAAAAGTGAAAAATGTAAATTTCCAATTTCAACCAAACATGCTAGAAATGCTCCAATTGAGCTAATTAGCTTATTGAGAGAATATTGCAATTGTTTGACAAAAGTGAAAAATGTAAAATTCCAATTTCATCCAAACATGCTAGAAATGCTCAAATTGCGCAAATAAGCCTACTGTAAGAATTTTACAAACGTCTGACAGAACTGAAAAATGTAAATTTCCAATTTCAACCAAACATGCTAGAAATGCTCCAATTGAGCTAATTAGCTTATTGAGAGAATATTGCAATTGTCTGACAAAAGTGAAAAATGTAAATTTCCAATTTCAACCAAACGTGCTAGAAATGCTCCAATTGAGCTAATTAGCTTATTGTGAGAATATTACAAACGTCTGACAAAAGTGAAAAATTTAAATTTCCTATTTCAACCAAACATGCTAGAAATGCTCCAATTGAGCTAATTAGCTTATTGAGAGAATATTGCAATTGTCTGACAAAAGTGAAAAATGTAAATTTCCAATTTCAACCAAACGTGCTAGAAATGCTCCAATTGAGCTAATTAGCTTATTGTGAGAATATTACAAACGTCTGACAAAAGTGAAAAATTTAAATTTCCAATTTCAACCAAACATGCTAGAAATGCTCCAATTGAGCTAATTAGCTTATTGAGAGAATATTGCAATTGTTTGACAAAAGTGAAAAATGTAAATTTCCAATTTCAACCAAATGTGCTAGAAATGCTCCAATTGAGCTAATTAGCTTATTGTGAGAATATTACAAACGTCTGACAAAAGTGAAAAATGTAAATTTCCAATTTCAACCAAGCATGCTAGAAATGCTCCAATTGAGCTAATTAGCTTATTGTGAGAATATTGCAATTGTCTGACAAAAGTGAAAAATGTAAGTTTCCAATTTCAACCAAACATGCTAGAAATGCTCCAATTGAGCTAATTAGCTTATTGTGAGAATATTGCAATTGTCTGACAGAAGTGAAAAATGTAAATTTGCAATTTCAACCAAACATGCTAGAAATGCTCCAATTTAGCTAATTAGCTTATTGTGAGAATATTACAAACGTCTGACAACACTGAAAAATGTAAATTTCCAATTTCAACCAAACATGCTAGAAATGCTCCAATTGAGCTAATTAGCTTATTGTGAGAATATTGCAATTGTCTGACAAAAGTGAAAAAAGTAAATTTCCAATTTCAACCAAACATGCTAGAAATGCTCAAATTGCGCAAATAAGCCTACTGTAAGAATTTTACAAACGTCTGACAAAACTGAAAAATGTAAATTTCCAATATCAACCAAACATGCTAAAAATGCTCCAATTGAGCTAATTAGCTTATTGTGAGAATATTACAAACGTCTGACAACACTGAAAAATGTAAATTTCTAATTTCAACCAAACATGCTAGAAATGCTCCAAATGAGCTAATTAGCTTATTGAGAGAATATTGCAATTGTCTGACAAAAGTGAAAAAAGTAAATTTCCAATTTCAACCAAACATGCTAGAAATGCTCCAATTGAGCTAATTAGCTTATTGTGAGAATATTGCAATTGTCTGACAAAAGTGAAAAATGTAAATTTCCAATTTCAACCAAACATGCTAGATTTGCTCCAATTGAGCTAATTAGCTTACTGTGAGATTATTGCATTTGTCTGACAAAAGTGAAAAATTTAAATTTCCAATTTCAACCAAACATGCTAGAAATGCTCCAATTGAGCTAATTAGCTTATTGTGAGAATATTACAAACGTCTGACAACACTGAAAAATGTAAATTTCCAATTTCAACCGAAGATGCTAGAAATGCTCCAATTGAGCTAATTAGCTTATTGTGAGAATATTGCAATTGTCTGACAAAAGTGAAAAATGTAAATTTCCAATTTCAACCAAACATGCTAGAAATGCTCCAATTGAGCTAATTAGCTTATTGAGAGAATATTGCAATTGTTTGACAAAAGTGAAAAATGTAAAATTCCAATTTCAACCAAACATGCTAGAAATGCTCAAATTGCGCAAATAAGCCTACTGTAAGAATTTTACAAACGTCTGACAGAACTGAAAAATGTAAATTTCCAATTTCAACCAAACATGCTAGAAATGCTCCAATTGAGCTAATTAGCTTATTGTGAGAATATTACAAACGTCTGACAAAACTGAAAAATGTAGATTTCCAATTTCAACCAAACATGCTAGAAATGCTCCAATTGAGCTAATTAGCTTATTGTGAGAATATTACAAACGTCTGACAACACTGAAAAATGTAAATTTCTAATTTCAACCAAACATGCTAGAAATGCTCCAATTGAGCTAATTAGCTTATTGTGAGAATATTACAAACGTCTGACAAAACTGAAAAATGTAAATTTCCAATTTTAGCCAAACATGCTAGAAATGCTCCAATTGAGCTAATTAGCTTATTGAGAGAATATTGCAATTGTCTGACAAAAGTGAAAAATGTAAATTTCCAATTTCAACCAAACGTGCTAGAAATGCTCCAATTGAGCTAATTAGCTTATTGTGAGAAAATTACAAACGTCTGACAAAAGTGAAAAATTTAAATTTCCAATTTCAACCAAACATGCTAGAAATGCTCCAATTGAGCTAATTAGCTTATTGAGAGAATATTGCAATTGTTTGACAAAAGTGAAAAATGTAAATTTCCAATTTCAACCAAATGTGCTAGAAATGCTCCAATTGAGCTAATTAGCTTATTGTGAGAATATTACAAACGTCTGACAAAAGTGAAAAATGTAAATTTCCAATTTCAACCAAACATGCTAGAAATGCTCCAATTGAGCTAATTAGCTTATTGTGAGAATATTGCAATTGTCTGACAAAAGTGAAAAATGTAAGTTTCCAATTTCAACCAAACATGCTAGAAATGCTCCAATTGAGCTAATTAGCTTATTGTGAGAATATTACAAACGTCTAACAAAATTGAAAAATGTAAATTTCCAATTTCAACCAAACATGCTAGAAATGCTCCAATTGAGCTAATTAGCTTATTGAGAGAATATTGCAATTGTTTGACAAAAGTGAAAAATGTAAATTTCCAATTTCAACCAAATGTGCTAGAAATGCTCCAATTGAGCTAATTAGCTTATTGTGAGAATATTACAAACGTCTGACAAAAGTGAAAAATGTAAATTTCCAATTTCAACCAAACATGCTAGAAATGCTCCAATTGAGCTAATTAGCTTATTGTGAGAATATTGCAATTGTCTGACAAAAGTGAAAAATGTAAGTTTCCAATTTCAACCAAACATGCTAGAAATGCTCCAATTGAGCTAATTAGCTTATTGTGAGAATATTGCAATTGTCTGACAGAAGTGAAAAATGTAAATTTGCAATTTCAACCAAACATGCTAGAAATGCTCCAATTTAGCTAATTAGCTTATTGTGAGAATATTACAAACGTCTGACAACACTGAAAAATGTAAATTTCCAATTTCAACCAAACATGCTAGAAATGCTCCAATTGAGCTAATTAGCTTATTGTGAGAATATTGCAATTGTCTGACAAAAGTGAAAAAAGTAAATTTCCAATTTCAACCAAACATGCTAGAAATGCTCAAATTGCGCAAATAAGCCTACTGTAAGAATTTTACAAACGTCTGACAAAACTGAAAAATGAAAATTTCCAATATCAACCAAACATGCTAAAAATGCTCCAATTGAGCTAATTAGCTTATTGTGAGAATATTACAAACGTCTGACAACACTGAAAAATGTAAATTTCTAATTTCAACCAAACATGCTAGAAATGCTCCAAATGAGCTAATTAGCTTATTGAGAGAATATTGCAATTGTCTGACAAAAGTGAAAAAAGTAAATTTCCAATTTCAACCAAACATGCTAGAAATGCTCCAATTGAGCTAATTAGCTTATTGTGAGAATATTGCAATTGTCTGACAAAAGTGAAAAATGTAAATTTCCAATTTCAACCAAACATGCTAGATTTGCTCCAATTGAGCTAATTAGCTTACTGTGAGATTATTGCATTTGTCTGACAAAAGTGAAAAATGTAAATTTCCAATTTCAACCAAACATGCTAGAAATGCTCCAATTGAGCTAATTAGCTTATTGTGAGAATATTACAAACGTCTGACAACACTGAAAAATGTAAATTTCTAATTTCAACCGAAGATGCTAGAAATGCTCCAATTGAGCTAATTAGCTTATTGTGAGAATATTGCAATTGTCTGACAAAAGTGAAAAATGTAAATTTCCAATTTCAACCAAACGTGCTAGAAATGCTCCAATTGAGCTAATTAGCTTATTGTGAGAATATTACAAACGTCTGACAAAAGTGAAAAATGTAAATTTCCAATTTCAACCAAACATGCTAGAAATGCTCCAATTGAGCTAATTAGCTTATTGAGAGAATATTGCAATTGTTTGACAAAAGTGAAAAATGTAAAATTCCAATTTCAACCAAACATGCTAGAAATGCTCAAATTGCGCAAATAAGCCTACTGTAAGAATTTTACAAACGTCTGACAGAACTGAAAAATGTAAATTTCCAATTTCAACCAAACATGCTAGAAATGCTCCAATTGAGCTAATTAGCTTATTGTGAGAATATTACAAACGTCTGACAAAACTGAAAAATGTAGATTTCCAATTTCAACCAAACATGCTAGAAATGCTCCACTTGAGCTAATTAGCTTATTGTGAGAATATTACAAACGTCTGACAACACTGAAAAATGTAAATTTCTAATTTCAACCAAACATGCTAGAAATGCTCCAATTGAGCTAATTAGCTTATTGTGAGAATATTACAAACGTCTGACAAAACTGAAAAATGTAAATTTCCAATTTCAACCAAACATGCTAGAAATGCTCCAATTGAGCTAATTAGCTTATTGAGAGAATATTGCAATTGTCTGACAAAAGTGAAAAATGTAAATTTCCAATTTCAACCAAACGTGCTAGAAATGCTCCAATTGAGCTAATTAGCTTATTGTGAGAATATTACAAACGTCTGACAAAAGTGAAAAATTTAAATTTCCAATTTCAACCAAACATGCTAGAAATGCTCCAATTGAGCTAATTAGCTTATTGAGAGAATATTGCAATTGTTTGACAAAAGTGAAAAATGTAAATTTCCAATTTCAACCAAATGTGCTAGAAATGCTCCAATTGAGCTAATTAGCTTATTGTGAGAATATTACAAACGTCTGACAAAAGTGAAAAATGTAAATTTCCAATTTCAACCAAACATGCTAGAAATGCTCCAATTGAGCTAATTAGCTTATTGTGAGAATATTGCAATTGTCTGACAAAAGTGAAAAATGTAAGTTTCCAATTTCAACCAAACATGCTAGAAATGCTCCAATTGAGCTAATTAGCTTATTGTGAGAATATTACAAACGTCTAACAAAATTGAAAAATGTAAATTTCCAATTTCAACCAAACATGCTAGAAATGCTCCAATTGAGCTAATTAGCTTATTGTGAGAATATTGCAATTGTCTGACAGAAGTGAAAAATGTAAATTTGCAATTTCAACCAAACATGCTAGAAATGCTCCAATTGAGCTAATTAGCTTATTGTGAGAATATTGCAATTGTCTGACAAAAGTGAAAAAAGTAAATTTCCAATTTCAACCAAACATGCTAGAAATGCTCAAATTGCGCAAATAAGCCTACTGTAAGAATTTTACAAACGTCTGACAAAACTGAAAAATGTAAATTTCCAATTTCAACCAAACATGCTAAAAATGCTCCAATTAAGCTAATTAGCTTATTGTGAGAATATTACAAACGTCTGACAACACTGAAAAATGTAAATTTCTAATTTCAACCAAACATGCTAGAAATGCTCTAATTGAGCTAATTAGCTTATTGTGAGAATATTACAAACGTCTGACAAAACTGAAAAATGTAAATTTCCAATTTCAACCAAACATGCTAGAAATGCTCCAATTGAGCTAATTAGCTTATTGTGAGAATATTGCAATTATCTGTCAAAAGTGAAAAATGTAAATTTCCAATTTCAACCAAACATGCTAGAAATGCTCCAATTGAGCTAATTAGCTTATTGTGAGAATATTGCAATTGTCTGACAGAAGTGAAAAATGTAAATTTGCAATTTCAACCAAACCTGCTAGAAATACTCCAATTTAGCTAATTAGCTTATTGTGAGAATATTACAAACGTCTGACAACACTGAAAAATGTAAATTCCCAATTTCAACCAAACATGCTAGAAATGCTCCAATTGAGCTAATTAGCTTATTGTGAGAATATTGCAATTGTCTGACAAAAGTGAAAAAAGTAAATTTCCAATTTCAACCAAACATGCTAGAAATGCTCAAATTGCGCAAATAAGCCTACTGTAAGAATTTTACAAACGTCTGACAAAACTGAAAAATGTAAATTTCCAATTTCAACCAAACATGCTAGAAATGCTCCAATTGAGCTAATTAGCTTATTGTGAGAATATTACAAACGTCTGACAAAACTGAAAAATGTAGATTTCCAATTTCAACCAAACATGCTAGAAATGCTCCAATTGAGCTAATTAGCTTATTGTGAGAATATTGCAATTGTCTGACAAAAGTGAAAAAAGTAAACTTCCAATTTCCACCAAACATGCTAGAAATGCTCCAATTGAGCTAATTAGCTTATTGTGAGAATATTGCAATTGTCTGACAGAAGTGAAAAATGTAAATTTGCAATTTCAACCAAACATGCTAGAAATGCTCCAATTGAGCTAATTAGCTTATTGTGAGAATATTGCAATTGCCTGACAAAAGTGAAAAAAGTAAATTTCCAATTTCAACCAAACATGCTAGAAATGCTCAAATTGCGCAAATAAGCCTACTGTAAGAATTTTACAAACGTCTGACAAAACTGAAAAATGTAAATTTCAAATTTCAACCAAACATGCTAGAAATGCTGCAATTGAGCTAATTAGCTTATTGTGAGAATATTACAAACGTCTGACAAAACTGAAAAATGTAGATTTCCAATTTCAACCAAACATGCTAGAAATGCTCCAATTGAGCTAATTAGCTTATTGTGAGAATATTGCAATTGTCTGACAAAAAGGAAAAAAGTAAATTTCCAATTTCAACCAAACATGCTAGAAATGCTCCAATTGAGCTAATTAGCTTATTGTGAGAATATTGCAATTGTCTGACAAAAGTGAAAAAAGTAAATTTCCAATTTCAACCAAACATGCTAGAAATGCTCCAATTGAGCTAATTAGCTTATTGTGAGAATATTACAAACGTCTAACAAAATTGAAAAATGTAAATTTCCAGTTTCAACCAAACATGCTAGAAATTCTCCAATTTAGCTAATTAGCTTATTGTGAGAATATTGCAATTGTCTGACAAAAGTGAAAAAAGTAAATTTCCAATTTCAACCAAACATGCTAGAAATGCTCCAATTGAGCTAATTAGCTTATTGTGAGAATATTGCAATTGTCTGACAGAAGTGAAAAATGTAAATTTGCAATTTCAACCAAACATGCTAGAAATGCTCCAATTGAGCTAATTAGCTTATTGTGAGAATATTGCAATTGTCTGACAAAAGTGAAAAAAGTAAATTTCCAATTTCAACCAAACATGCTAGAAATGCTCCAATTGAGCTAATTAGCTTATTGTGAGAATATTACAAACGTCTAACAAAATTGAAAAATGTAAATTTCCAATTTCAACCAAACATGCTAGAAATGCTCCAATTGAGCTAATTAGCTTATTGTGAGAATATTGCAATTGTCTGACAAAAGTGAAAAATGTAAATTTCCAATTTCAACCAAACATGCTAGAAATGCTCCAATTGAGCTAATTAGCTTATTGTGAGAATATTACAAACGTCTAACAAAATTGAAAAATGTAAATTTCCAATTTCAACCAAACATGCTAGAAATGCTCCAATTGAGCTAATTAGCTTATTGTGAGAATATTGCAATAGTCTGACAAAAGTGAAAAAAGTAAATTTCCAATTTCAACCAAACATGCTAGAAATGCTCAAATTGCGCAAATAAGCCTACTGTAAGAATTTTACAAACGTCTGACAAAACTGAAAAATGTAAATTTCCAATTTAAACCAAACATGCTAAAAATGCTCCAATTGAGCTAATTAGCTTATTGTGAGAATATTGCAATAGTCTGACAAAAGTGAAAAAAGTAAATTTCCAAATTCAACCAAACATGCTAGAAATGCTCAAATTGCGCAAATAAGCCTACTGTAAGAATTTTACAAACGTCTGACAAAACTGAAAAATGTAAATTTATAATTTAAACCAAACATGCTAAAAATGCTCCAATTGAGCTAATTAGCTTATTGTGAGAATATTGCAATTGTCTGACAAAAGTGAAAAAAGTAAATTTCCAATTTCAACCAAACATGCTAGAAATGCTCCAATTGAGCTAATTAGCTTATTGTGAGAATATTACAAACGTCTAACAAAATTGAAAAATGTAAATTTCCAATTTCAACCAAACATGCTAGAAATGCTCCAATTGAGCTAATTAGCTTATTGTGAGAATATTGCAATTGTCTGACAAAAGTGAAAAATGTAAATTTCCAATTTCAACCAAACATGCTAGAAATGCTCCAATTGAGCTAATTAGCTTATTGTGAGAATATTACAAACGTCTAACAAAATTGAAAAATGTAAATTTCCAATTTCAACCAAACATGCTAGAAATGCTCCAATTGAGCTAATTAGCTTATTGTCAGAATATTGCAATAGTCTGACAAAAGTGAAAAAAGTAAATTTCCAATTTCAACCAAACATGCTAGAAATGCTGAAATTGCGCAAAAAGCCTACTGTAAGAATTTTACAAACGTCTGACAAAACTGAAAAATGTAAATTTCCAATTTCAACCAAACATGCTAGAAATGCTCCAATTGAGCTAATTAGCTTATTGTGAGAATATTACAAACGTCTGACAACACTGAAAAATGTAAATTTCCAATTTCAACCAAACATGCTAGAAATGCTCCAATTGAGCTAATTAGCTTATTGAGAGAATGTTGCAATTGTTTGACAAAAGTGAAAAATGTAAATTTCCAATTTCAACCAAACATGCTAGAAATGCTCCAATTGAGCTAATTAGCTTATTGAGAGAATATTGCAATTGTTTGACAAAAGTGAAAAAAGTAAATTTCCAATTTCAACCAAACGTGCTAGAAATGCTCCAATTGAGCTAATTAGCTTATTGTGAGAATATTACAAACGTCTGACAGAAGTGAAAAATGTAAATTTGCAATTTCAACCAAACATGCTAGAAATGCTCCAATTGAGCTAATTAGCTTATTGTGAGAATATTACAAACGTCTGACAACACTGAAAAATGTAAATTTCCAATTTCAACCAAACATGCTAGAAATGCTCCAATTGAGCTAATTAGCTTATTGAAAAAATATTGCAATTGTTTGACAAAAGTGAAAAATGTAAGTTTCCAAATTCAACCAAACGTGCTATAAATGCTCCAATTGAGCTAATTAGCTTAATGTGAGAATATTACAAACGTCTGACAAAAGTGAAAAATGTAAATTTCCAATTTCAACCAAACATGCTAGAAATGCTCCAATTGAGCTAATTAGCTTATTGTGAGAATATTGCAATTGTCTGACAAAAGTGAAAAATGTAAATTTCCAATTTCAACCAAACATGCTAGAAATGCTCCAATTGAGCTAATTAGCTTATTGTGAGAATATTACAAACGTCTAACAAAATTGAAAAATGTAAATTTCCAATTTCAACCAAACATGCTAGAAATGCTCCAATTGAGCTAATTAGCTTATTGTGAGAATATTACAAACGTCTAACAAAATTGAAAAATGTAAATTTCCAATTTAAACCAAACATGCTAAAAATGCTCCAATTGAGCTAATTAGCTTATTGTGAGAATATTACAAACGTCTGACAACACTGAAAAATGTAAATTTCCAATTTCAACCAAACATGCTAGAAATGCTCCAAATGAGCTAATTAGCTTATTGAGCGAATATTGCAATTGTCTGACAAAAGTGAAAAAAGTAAATTTCCAATTTCAACCAAACATGCTAGAAATGCTCTAATTGAGCTAATTAGCTTATTGTGAGAATATTACAACCGTCTGACAAAAGTGAAAAATGTAAATTTCCAATTTCAACCAAACATGCTAGAAATGCTCCAATTGAGCTAATTAGCTTATTGTGAGAATATTGCAATTATCTGTCAAAAGTGAAAAATGTAAATTTCCAATTTCAACCAAACATGCTAGAAATGCTCCAATTGAGCTAATTAGCTTATTGTGAGAATATTACAAACGTCTAACAAAATTGAAAAATGTAAATTTCCAATTTCAACCAAACATGCTAGAAATGCTCCAATTGAGCTAATTAGCTTATTGTGAGAATATTACAAACGTCTGAAAAAACTGAAAAATGTAAATTTCTAATTTCAACCAAACATGCTAGAAATGCTCCAAATGAGCTAATTAGCTTATTGAGAGAATATTGCAATTGTCTGACAAAAGTGAAAAAAGTAAATTTCATATTTCAACCAAACATGCTAGAAATGCTCTAATTGAGCTAATTAGCTTATTGTGAGAATATTACAAACGTCTGACAAAAGTGAAAAATGTAAATTTCCAATTTCAACCAAACATGCTAGAAATGCTCCAATTGAGCTAATTAGCTTATTGTGAGAATATTGCAATTATCTGTCAAAAGTGAAAAATGTAAATTTCCAATTTCAACCAAACATGCTAGAAATGCTCCAATTGAGCTAATTAGCTTATTGTGAGAATATTACAAACGTCTAACAAAATTGAAAAATGTAAATTTCCAATTTCAACCAAACATGCTAGAAATGCTCCAATTGAGCTAATTAGCTTATTGTGAGAATATTGCAATTGTCTGACAGAAGTGAAAAATGTAAATTTGCAATTTCAACCAAATATGCTAGAAATACTCCAATTTAGCTAATTAGCTTATTGTGAGAATATTACAAACGTCTGACAACACTGAAAAATGTAAGTTCCCAATTTCAACCAAACATGCTAGAAATGCTCCAATTGAGCTAATTAGCTTATTGTGAGAATATTGCAATTATCTGTCAAAAGTCAAAAATGTAGATTTCCAATTTCAACCAAACATGCTAGAAATGCTCCAATTGAGCTAATTAGCTTATTGTGAGAATATTGCAATTGTCTGACAAAAGTGAAAAAAGTAAATTTCCAATTTCAACTAAACATGCTAGAAATGCTCCAATTGAGCTAATTAGCTTATTGTGAGAATATTGCAATTGTCTGACAAAAGTGAAAAAAGTAAATTTCCAATTTCAACCAAACATGCTAGAAATGCTCAAATTGCGCAAATAAGCCTACTGTAAGAATTTTACAAACGTCTGACAAAACTGAAAAATGTAAATTTCCAATTTCAACCAAACATGATAAAAATGCTCCAATTGAGCTAATTAGCTTATTGTGAGAATATTACAAACGTCTGACAACACTGAAAAATGTAAATTTCTAATTTCAACCAAACATGCTAGAAATGCTCCAAATGAGCTAATTAGCTTATTGAGAGAAGATTGCAATTGTCTGACAAAAGTGAAAAAAGTAAATTTCCAATTGCAACCAAACATGCTAGAAATGCTCCAATTGAGCTAATTAGCTTATTGTGAGAATATTACAAACGTCTGACAAAAGTGAAAAATGTCAATTTCCAATTTCCACCAAACATGCTAGAAATGCTCCAATTGAGCTAATTAGCTTATTGTGAGAATATTGCAATTGTCTGACAAAAGTGAAAAATGTAAATTTCCAATTTCAACCAAACATGCTAGAAATGCTCCAATTGAGCTAATTAGCTTATTGTGAGAATATTACAAACGTCTAACAAAATTGAAAAATGTAAATTTCCAATTTCAACCAAACATGCTAGAAATGCTCCAATTGAGCTAATTAGCTTATTGTGAGAATATTGCAATAGTCTGACAAAAGTGAAAAAAGTAAATTTCCAATTTCAACCAAACATGCTAGAAATGCTCAAATTGCGCAAATAAGCCTACTGTAAGAATTTTACAAACGTCTGACAAAACTGAAAAATGTAAATTTCCAATTTCAACCAAACATGCTAGAAATGCTCCAATTGAGCTAATTAGCTTATTGTGAGAATATTACAAACGTCTGACAACACTGAAAAATGTAAATTTCCAATTTCAACCAAACATGCTAGAAATGCTCCAATTGAGCTAATTAGCTTATTGAGAGAATATTGCAATTGTTTGACAAAAGTGAAAAATGTAAATTTCCAATTTCAACCAAACATGCTAGAAATGCTCAAATTGCGCAAATAAGCCTACTGTAAGAATTTTACAAACGTCTGACAAAACTGAAAAATGTAAATTTCCAATTTCAACCAAACATGCTAGAAATGCTCCAATTGAGCTAATTAGCTTATTGTGAGAATATTACAAACATCTGACAAAACTGAAAAATGTAGATTTCCAATTTCAACCAAACATGCTAGAAATGCTCCAATTGAGCTAATTAGCTTATTGTGAGAATATTACAAACGTCTGACAACACTGAAAAATGTAAATTTCTAATTCCAACCAAACATGCTAGAAATGCTCCAATTGAGCTAATTAGCTTATTGTGAGAATATTACAAACGTCTGACGAAACTGAAAAATGTGAATTTCCAATTTCAACCAAACATGCTAGAAATGCTCCAATTGAGCTAATTAGCTTATTGAGAGAATATTGCAATTGTCTGTCAAAAGTGAAAAATGTAAATTTCCATTTTCAACCAAACGTGCTAGAAATGCTCCAATTGAGCTAATTAGCTTATTGTGAGAATATTACAAACGTCTGACAAAAGTGAAAAATGTAAATTTCCAATTTCAACCAAACATGCTAGAAATGCTCCAATTGAGCTAATTAGCTTATTGAGAGAATATTGCAATTGTTTGACAAAAGTGAAAAATGTAAAATTCCAATTTCAACCAAACATGCTAGAAATGCTCCAATTGTGCTAATTAGCTTATTGTGAGAATATTACAAACGTCTAACAAAATTGAAAAATGTAAATTTCCAATTTCAACCAAACATGCTAGAAATGCTCCAATTGAGCTAATTAGCTTATTGTGAGAATATTGCAATTGTCTGACAGAAGTGAAAAATGTAAATGTGCAATTTCAACCAAACATGCTAGAAATGCTCCAATTGAGCTAATTAGCTTATTGTGAGAATATTGCAATTGTCTGACAAAAGTGAAAAAAGTAAATTTCCAATTTCAACCAAACATGCTAGAAATGCTCAAATTGCGCAAATAAGCCTACTGTAAGAATTTTACAAACGTCTGACAAAACTGGAAAATGTAAATTTCCAATTTCAACCAAACATGCTAAAAAGCTCAAATTGAGCTAATTAGCTTATTGTGAGAATATTACAAACGTCTGACAACACTGAAAAATGTAAATTTCTAATTTCAACCAAACATGCTAGAAATGCTCCAAATGAGCTAATTAGCTTATTGAGAGAATATTGCAATTGTCTGACAAAAGTGAAAAAAGTAAATTTCCAATTTCAACCAAACATGCTAGAAATGCTCCAATTGAGCTAATTAGCTTATTGTGAGAATATTACAAACGTCTGACAAAAGTGAAAAATGTAAATTTCCAATTTCAACCAAACATGCTAGAAATGCTCCAATTGAGCTAATTAGCTTATTGTGAGAATATTGCAATTATCTGACAAAAGTGAAAAATGTAAATTTCCAATTTCAACCAGACATGCTAGAAATGCTCCAATTGAGCTAATTAGCTTATTGTGAGAATATTACAAACGTCTAACAAAATTGAAAAATGTAAATTTCCAATTTCAACCAAACATGCTAGAAATGCTCCAATTGAGCTAATTAGCTTATTGTGAGAATATTGCAATTGTCTGACAGAAGTGAAAAATGTAAATTTGCAATTTCAACCAAACATGCTAGAAATACTCCAATTTAGCTAATTAGCTTATTGTGAGAATATTACAAACGTCTGACAACACTGAAAAATGTAAATTCCCAATTTCAACCAAACATGCTAGAAATGCTCCAATTGAGCTAATTAGCTTATTGTGAGAATATTACAAACGTCTGACAAAAGTGAAAAATGTAAATTTCCAATTTCAACCAAACATGCTAGAAATGCTCCAATTGAGCTAATTAGCTTATTGTGAGAATATTGCAATTGTCTTACAAAAGTGAAAAATGTAACTTTCCAATTTCAACCAAACATGCTAGAAATGCTCCAATTGAGCTAATTAGCTTATTGTGAGAATATTACAAACGTCTAACAAAATTGAAAAATGTAAATTTCCAATTTCAACCAAACATGCTAGAAATGCTCCAATTGAGCTAATTAGCTTATTGTGAGAATATTGCAATAGTCTGACAAAAGTGAAAAAAGTAAATTTCCAATTTCAACCAAACATGCTAGAAATGCTCAAATTGCGCAAATAAGCCTACTGTAAGAATTTTACAAACGTCTGACAAAACTGAAAAATGTAAATTTCGAATTGCAACCAAACATGCTAGAAATGCTCCAATTGAGCTAATTAGCTTATTGAGAGAATATTGCTATTCTTTGACAAAAGTGAAAAATGTAAATTTCCAATTTCAACCAAACGTGCTAGAAATGCTCCAATTGAGCTAATTAGCTTATTGTGAGAATATTACAAACGTCTGACAAAAGTGAAAAATGTAAATTTCCAATTTCAACCAAACATGCTAGAAATGCTCCAATTGAGCTAATTAGCTTATTGTGAGAATATTGCAATTGTCTGACAAAAGTGAAAAATGTAAATTTCCAATTTCAACCAAACATGCTAGAAATGCTCCAATTGAGCTAATTAGCTTATTGTGAGAATATTTCAAACGTCTAACAAAATTGAAAAATGCAAATTTCCAATTTCAACCAAACATGCTAGAAATGCTCCAATTGAGCTAATTAGCTTATTGTGAGAATATTGCAATTGTCTGACAGAAGTGAAAAATGTAAATTTCCAATTTCAACCAAACATGCTAGAAATGCTCCAATTTAGCTAATTAGCTTATTGTGAGAATATTACAAACGTCTGACAACACTGAAAAATGTAAATTTCCAATTTCAACCAAACATGCTAGAAATGCTCCAATTGAGCTAATTAGCTTATTGTGAGAATATTGCAATTGTCTGACAAAAGTGAAAAAAGTAAATTTCCAATTTCAACCAAACATGCTAGAAATGCTCAAATTGCGCAAATAAGCCTACTGTAAGAATTTTACAAACGTCTGACAAAACTGAAAAATGTAAATTTCCAATTTCAACCAAACATGCTAAAAATGCTCCAATTGAGCTAATTAGCTTATTGTGAGAATATTACAAACGTCTGACAACACTGAAAAATGTAAATTTCCAATTTCAACCAAACATGCTAGAAATGCTCCAATTGAGCTAATTAGCTTATTGAGAGAATATTGCAATTGTTTGACAAAAGTGAAAAATGTAAATTTCCAATTTCAACCAAACATGCTAGAAATGCTCAAATTGCGCAAATAAGCCTACTGTAAGAATTTTACAAACGTCTGACAAAACTGAAAAATGTAAATTTCCAATTTCAACCAAACATGCTAGAAATGCTCCAATTGAGCTAATTAGCTTATTGTGAGAATATTACAAACATCTGACAAAACTGAAAAATGTAGATTTCCAATTTCAACCAAACATGCTAGAAATGCTCCAATTGAGCTAATTAGCTTATTGTGAGAATATTACAAACGTCTGACAACACTGAAAAATGTAAATTTCTAATTCCAACCAAACATGCTAGAAATGCTCCAATTGAGCTAATTAGCTTATTGTGAGAATATTACAAACGTCTGACGAAACTGAAAAATGTGAATTTCCAATTTCAACCAAACATGCTAGAAATGCTCCAATTGAGCTAATTAGCTTATTGAGAGAATATTGCAATTGTCTGTCAAAAGTGAAAAATGTAAATTTCCATTTTCAACCAAACGTGCTAGAAATGCTCCAATTGAGCTAATTAGCTTATTGTGAGAATATTACAAACGTCTGACAAAAGTGAAAAATGTAAATTTCCAATTTCAACCAAACATGCTAGAAATGCTCCAATTGAGCTAATTAGCTTATTGAGAGAATATTGCAATTGTTTGACAAAAGTGAAAAATGTAAAATTCCAATTTCAACCAAACATGCTAGAAATGCTCCAATTGTGCTAATTAGCTTATTGTGAGAATATTACAAACGTCTAACAAAATTGAAAAATGTAAATTTCCAATTTCAACCAAACATGCTAGAAATGCTCCAATTGAGCTAATTAGCTTATTGTGAGAATATTGCAATTGTCTGACAGAAGTGAAAAATGTAAATGTGCAATTTCAACCAAACATGCTAGAAATGCTCCAATTGAGCTAATTAGCTTATTGTGAGAATATTGCAATTGTCTGACAAAAGTGAAAAAAGTAAATTTCCAATTTCAACCAAACATGCTAGAAATGCTCAAATTGCGCAAATAAGCCTACTGTAAGAATTTTACAAACGTCTGACAAAACTGGAAAATGTAAATTTCCAATTTCAACCAAACATGCTAAAAAGCTCAAATTGAGCTAATTAGCTTATTGTGAGAATATTACAAACGTCTGACAACACTGAAAAATGTAAATTTCTAATTTCAACCAAACATGCTAGAAATGCTCCAAATGAGCTAATTAGCTTATTGAGAGAATATTGCAATTGTCTGACAAAAGTGAAAAAAGTAAATTTCCAATTTCAACCAAACATGCTAGAAATGCTCCAATTGAGCTAATTAGCTTATTGTGAGAATATTACAAACGTCTGACAAAAGTGAAAAATGTAAATTTCCAATTTCAACCAAACATGCTAGAAATGCTCCAATTGAGCTAATTAGCTTATTGTGAGAATATTGCAATTATCTGACAAAAGTGAAAAATGTAAATTTCCAATTTCAACCAGACATGCTAGAAATGCTCCAATTGAGCTAATTAGCTTATTGTGAGAATATTACAAACGTCTAACAAAATTGAAAAATGTAAATTTCCAATTTCAACCAAACATGCTAGAAATGCTCCAATTGAGCTAATTAGCTTATTGTGAGAATATTGCAATTGTCTGACAGAAGTGAAAAATGTAAATTTGCAATTTCAACCAAACATGCTAGAAATACTCCAATTTAGCTAATTAGCTTATTGTGAGAATATTACAAACGTCTGACAACACTGAAAAATGTAAATTCCCAATTTCAACCAAACATGCTAGAAATGCTCCAATTGAGCTAATTAGCTTATTGTGAGAATATTACAAACATCTGACAAAAGTGAAAAATGTAAATTTCCAATTTCAACCAAACATGCTAGAAATGCTCCAATTGAGCTAATTAGCTTATTGTGAGAATATTGCAATTGTCTTACAAAAGTGAAAAATGTAACTTTCCAATTTCAACCAAACATGCTAGAAATGCTCCAATTGAGCTAATTAGCTTATTGTGAGAATATTACAAACGTCTAACAAAATTGAAAAATGTAAATTTCCAATTTCAACCAAACATGCTAGAAATGCTCCAATTGAGCTAATTAGCTTATTGTGAGAATATTGCAATAGTCTGACAAAAGTGAAAAAAGTAAATTTCCAATTTCAACCAAACATGCTAGAAATGCTCAAATTGCGCAAATAAGCCTACTGTAAGAATTTTACAAACGTCTGACAAAACTGAAAAATGTAAATTTCGAATTTCAACCAAACATGCTAGAAATGCTCCAATTGAGCTAATTAGCTTATTGAGAGAATATTGCTATTCTTTGACAAAAGTGAAAAATGTAAATTTCCAATTTCAACCAAACGTGCTAGAAATGCTCCAATTGAGCTAATTAGCTTATTGTGAGAATATTACAAACGTCTGACAAAAGTGAAAAATGTAAATTTCCAATTTCAACCAAACATGCTAGAAATGCTCCAATTGAGCTAATTAGCTTATTGTGAGAATATTGCAATTGTCTGACAAAAGTGAAAAATGTAAATTTCCAATTTCAACCAAACATGCTAGAAATGCTCCAATTGAGCTAATTAGCTTATTGTGAGAATATTTCAAACGTCTAACAAAATTGAAAAATGCAAATTTCCAATTTCAACCAAACATGCTAGAAATGCTCCAATTGAGCTAATTAGCTTATTGTGAGAATATTGCAATTGTCTGACAGAAGTGAAAAATGTAAATTTCCAATTTCAACCAAACATGCTAGAAATGCTCCAATTTAGCTAATTAGCTTATTGTGAGAATATTACAAACGTCTGACAACACTGAAAAATGTAAATTTCCAATTTCAACCAAACATGCTAGAAATGCTCCAATTGAGCTAATTAGCTTATTGTGAGAATATTGCAATTGTCTGACAAAAGTGAAAAAAGTAAATTTCCAATTTCAACCAAACATGCTAGAAATGCTCAAATTGCGCAAATAAGCCTACTGTAAGAATTTTACAAACGTCTGACAAAACTGAAAAATGTAAATTTCCAATTTCAACCAAACATGCTAAAAATGCTCCAATTGAGCTAATTAGCTTATTGTGAGAATATTACAAACGTCTGACAACACTGAAAAATGTAAATTTCTAATTTCAACCAAACATGCTAGAAATGCTCCAAATGAGCTAATTAGCTTATTGTGAGAATATTGCAATTGTCTGACAAAAGTGAAAAATGTAAATTTCCAATTTCAACCAAACATGCTAGAAATGCTCCAATTGAGCTAATTAGCTTATTGTGAGAATATTGCAATTGTCTGACAAAAGTGAAAAATGTAAATTTCCAATTTCAACCAAACATGCTAGAAATGCTCCAATTGAGCTAATTAGCTTATTGTGAGAATATTACAAACGTCTAACAAAATTGAAAAATGTAAATTTCCAATTTCAACCAAACATGCTAGAAATGCTCCAATTGAGCTAATTAGCTTATTGTGAGAATATTGCAATAGTCTGACAAAAGTGAAAAAAGTAAATTTCCAATTTCAACCAAACATGCTAGAAATGCTGAAATTGCGCAAAAAGCCTACTGTAAGAATTTTACAAACGTCTGACAAAACTGAAAAATGTAAATTTCCAATTTCAACCAAACATGCTAGAAATGCTCCAATTGAGCTAATTAGCTTATTGTGAGAATATTACAAACGTCTGACAACACTGAAAAATGTAAATTTCCAATTTCAACCAAACATGCTAGAAATGCTCCAATTGAGCTAATTAGCTTATTGAGAGAATATTGCAATTGTTTGACAAAAGTGAAAAATGTAAATTTCCAATTTCAACCAAACATGCTAGAAATGCTCCAATTGAGCTAATTAGCTTATTGTGAGAATATTACAAACGTCTGACAACACTGAAAAATGTAAATTTCCAATTTCAACCAAACATGCTAGAAATGCTCCAATTGAGCTAATTAGCTTATTGAGAGAATATTGCAATTGTTTGACAAAAGTGAAAAATGTAAGTTTCCAAATTCAACCAAACGTGCTATAAATGCTCCAATTGAGCTAATTAGCTTAATGTGAGAATATTACAAACGTCTGACAAAAGTGAAAAATGTAA
The DNA here is from genome assembly GCF_963576615.1 of Watersipora subatra. Lineage (NCBI taxonomy): Eukaryota > Metazoa > Bryozoa > Gymnolaemata > Cheilostomatida > Watersiporidae > Watersipora > Watersipora subatra. The sequence goes on along the minus strand of NW_027045232.1, from coordinate 223,331 downwards.
ATTTCCAATTTCAACCAAACATGCTAGAAATGCTCCAATTGAGCTAATTAGCTTATTGTGAGAATATTGCAATTGTCTGGCAAAAGTGAAAAATGTAAATTTCCAATTTCAACCAAACATGCTAGAAATGCTCCAATTGAGCTAATTAGCTTATTGTGAGAATATTACAAACGTCTAACAAAATTGAAAAATGTAAATTTCCAATTTAAACCAAACATGCTAGAAATGCTCCAATTGAGCTAATTAGCTTATTGTGAGAATATTACAAACGTCTGACAACACTGAAAAATGTGAATTTCTAATTTCAACCAAACATGCTAGAAATGCTCCAATTGAGCTAATTAGCTTATTGTGAGAATATTACAAACGTCAAACAAAATTGAAAAATGTAAATTTCCAATTTAAACCAAACATGCTAAAAATGCTCCAATTGAGCTAATTAGCTTATTGTGAGAATATTACAAACGTCTGACAACACTGAAAAATGTAAATTTCCAATTTCAACCAAACATGCTAGAAATGCTCCAAATGAGCTAATTAGCTTATTGAGCGAATATTGCAATTGTCTGACAAAAGTGAAAAAAGTAAATTTCCAATTTCAACCAAACATGCTAGAAATGCTCTAATTGAGCTAATTAGCTTATTGTGAGAATATTACAACCGTCTGACAAAAGTGAAAAATGTAAATTTCCAATTTCAACCAAACATGCTAGAAGTGCTCCAATTGAGCTAATTAGCTTATTGTGAGAATATTGCAATTATCTGTCAAAAGTGAAAAATGTAAATTTCCAATTTCAACCAAACATGCTAGAAATGCTCCAATTGAGCTAATTAGCTTATTGTGAGAATATTACAAACGTCTAACAAAATTGAAAAATGTAAATTTCCAATTTCAACCAAACATGCTAGAAATGCTCCAATTGAGCTAATTAGCTTATTGTGAGAATATTACAAACGTCTGAAAAAACTGAAAAATGTAAATTTCTAATTTCAACCAAACATGCTAGAAATGCTCCAAATGAGCTAATTAGCTTATTGAGAGAATATTGCAATTGTCTGACAAAAGTGAAAAAAGTAAATTTCATATTTCAACCAAACATGCTAGAAATGCTCTAATTGAGCTAATTAGCTTATTGTGAGAATATTACAAACGTCTGACAAAAGTGAAAAATGTAAATTTCCAATTTCAACCAAACATGCTAGAAATGCTCCAATTGAGCTAATTAGCTTATTGTGAGAATATTGCAATTATCTGTCAAAAGTGAAAAATGTAAATTTCCAATTTCAACCAAACATGCTAGAAATGCTCCAATTGAGCTAATTAGCTTATTGTGAGAATATTACAAACGTCTAACAAAATTGAAAAATGTAAATTTCCAATTTCAACCAAACATGCTAGAAATGCTCCAATTGAGCTAATTAGCTTATTGTGAGAATATTGCAATTGTCTGACAGAAGTGAAAAATGTAAATTTGCAATTTCAACCAAATATGCTAGAAATACTCCAATTTAGCTAATTAGCTTATTGTGAGAATATTACAAACGTCTGACAACACTGAAAAATGTAAATTCCCAATTTCAACCAAACATGCTAGAAATGCTCCAATTGAGCTAATTAGCTTATTGTGAGAATATTGCAATTATCTGTCAAAAGTGAAAAATGTAGATTTCCAATTTCAACCAAACATGCTAGAAATGCTCCAATTGAGCTAATTAGCTTATTGTGAGAATATTGCAATTGTCTGACAAAAGTGAAAAAAGTAAATTTCCAATTTCAACCAAACATGCTAGAAATGCTCCAATTGAGCTAATTAGCTTATTGTGAGAATATTGCAATTGTCTGACAAAAGTGAAAAAAGTAAATTTCCAATTTCAACCAAACATGCTAGAAATGCTCAATTTGCGCAAATAAGCCTACTGTAAGAATTTTACAAACGTCTGACAAAACTGAAAAATGTAAATTTCCAATTTCAACCAAACATGATAAAAATGCTCCAATTGAGCTAATTAGCTTATTGTGAGAATATTACAAACGTCTGACAACACTGAAAAATGTAAATTTCTAATTTCAACCAAACATGCTAGAAATGCTCCAAATGAGCTAATTAGCTTATTGAGAGAAGATTGCAATTGTCTGATAAAAGTGAAAAAAGTAAATTTCCAATTGCAACCAAACATGCTAGAAATGCTCCAATTGAGCTAATTAGCTTATTGTGAGAATATTACAAACGTCTGACAAAAGTGAAAAATGTAAATTTCCAATTTCCACCAAACATGCTAGAAATGCTCCAATTGAGCTAATTAGCTTATTGTGAGAAAATTGCAATTGTCTGACAAAAGTGAAAAATGTAAATTTCCAATTTCAACCAAACATGCTAGAAATGCTCCAATTTAGCTAATTAGCTTATTGTGAGAATATTACAAACGTCTAACAAAATTGAAAAATGTAAATTTCCAATTTCAACCAAACATGCTAGAAATGCTCCAATGGAGCTAATTAGCTTATTGTGAGAATATTGCAATAGTCTGACAAAAGTGAAAAAAGTAAATTTCCAATTTCAACCAAACATGCTAGAAATGCTCAAATTGCGCAAATAAGCCTACTGTAAGAATTTTACAAACGTCTGACAAAACTGAAAAATGTAAATTTCCAATTTCAACCAAACATGCTAGAAATGCTCCAATTGAGCTAATTAGCTTGTTGTGAGAATATTACAAACGTCTGACAACACTGAAAAATGTAAATTTCCAATTTCAACCAAACATGCTAGAAATGCTCCAATTGAGCTAATTAGCTTATTGAGAGAATATTGCAATTGTTTGACAAAAGTGAAAAATGTAAATTTCCAATTTCAACCAAACATGCTAGAAATGCTCAAATTGCGCAAATAAGCCTACTGTAAGAATTTTACAAACGTCTGACAAAACTGAAAAATGTAAATTTCCAATTTCAACCAAACATGCTAGAAATGCTCCAATTGAGCTAATTAGCTTGTTGTGAGAATATTACAAACGTCTGACAACACTGAAAAATGTAAATTTCCAATTTCAACCAAACATGCTAGAAATGCTCCAATTGAGCTAATTAGCTTATTGAGAGAATATTGCAATTGTTTGACAAAAGTGAAAAATGTAAATTTCCAATTTCAACCAAACATGCTAGAAATGCTCAAATTGCGCAAATAAGCCTACTGTAAGAATTTTACAAACGTCTGACAAAACTGAAAAATGTAAATTTCCAATTTCAACCAAACATGCTAGAAATGCTCCAATTGAGCTAATTAGCTCATTGTGAGAATATTACAAACGTCTGACAAAACTGAAAAATGTAGATTTCCAATTTCAACCAAACATGCTAGAAATGCTCCAATTGAGCTAATTAGCTTATTGTGAGAATATTACAAACGTCTGACAACACTGAAAAATGTAAATTTCTAATTCCAACCAAACATGCTAGAAATGCTCCAATTGAGCTAATTAGCTTATTGTGAGAATATTACAAACGTCTGACAAAACTGAAAAATGTGAATTTCCAATTTCAACCAAACATGCTAGAAATGCTCCAATTGAGCTAATTAGCTTATTGAGAGAATATTGCAATTGTCTGACAAAAGTGAAAAATGTAAATTTCCATTTTCAACCAAACGTGCTAGAAATGCTCCAATTGAGCTAATTAGCTTATTGTGAGAATATTACAAACGTCTGACAAAAGTGAAAAATGTAAATTTCCAATTTCAACCAAACATGCTAGAAATGCTCCAATTGAGCTAATTAGCTTATTGAGAGAATATTGCAATTGTTTGACAAAAGTGAAAAATGTAAAATTCCAATTTCAACCAAACATGCTAGAAATGCTCCAATTGAGCTAATTAGCTTATTGTGAGAATATTACAAACGTCTAACAAAATTGAAAAATGTAAATTTCCAATTTCAACCAAACATGCTAGAAATGCTCCAATTGAGCTAATTAGCTTATTGTGAGAATATTGCAATTGTCTGACAGAAGTGAAAAATGTAAATGTGCAATTTCAACCAAACATGCTAGAAATGCTCCAATTGAGCTAATTAGCTTATTGTGAGAATATTGCAATTGTCTGACAAAAGTGAAAAAAGTAAATTTCCAATTTCAACCAAACATGCTAGAAATGCTCAAATTGCGCAAATAAGCCTACTGTAAGAATTTTACAAACGTCTGACAAAACTGGAAAATGTAAATTTCCAATTTCAACCAAACATGCTAAAAATGCTCCAATTGAGCTAATTAGCTTATTGTGAGAATATTACAAACGTCTGACAACACTGAAAAATGTAAGTTTCTAATTTCAACCAAACATGCTAGAAATGCTCCAAATGAGCTAATTAGCTTATTGAGAGAATATTGCAATTGTCTGACAAAAGTGAAAAAAGTAAATTTCCAATTTCAACCAAACATGCTAGAAATGCTCCAATTGAGCTAATTAGCTTATTGAGAGAATATTGCTATTCTTTGACAAAAGTGAAAAATGTAAATTTCCAATTTCAACCAAACATGCTAGAAATGCTCCAATTGAGCTAATTAGCTTATTGAGAGAATATTGCAATTGTTTGACAAAAGTGAAAAATGTAAATTTCCAATTTCAACCAAACATGCTAGAAATGCTCCAATTGAGCTAATTAGCTTATTGAGAGAATATTGCAATTGTTTGACAAAAGTGAAAAAAGTAAATTTCCAATTTCAACCAAACGTGCTAGAAATGCTCCAATTGAGCTAATTAGCTTATTGTGAGAATATTTCAAACGTCTGACAGAAGTGAAAAATGTAAATTTGCAATTTCAACCAAACATGCTAGAAATGCTCCAATTGAGCTAATTAGCTTATTGTGAGAATATTACAAACGTCTGACAACACTGAAAAATGTAAATTTCCAATTTCAACCAAACATGCTAGAAATGCTCCAATTGAGCTAATTAGCTTATTGAGAGAATATTGCAATTGTTTGACAAAAGTGAAAAATGTAAGTTTCCAAATTCAACCAAACGTGCTATAAATGCTCCAATTGAGCTAATTAGCTTAATGTGAGAATATTACAAACGTCTGACAAAAGTGAAAAATGTAAATTTCCAATTTCAACCAAACATGCTAGAAATGCTCCAATTGAGCTAATTAGCTTATTGTGAGAATATTGCAATTGTCTGGCAAAAGTGAAAAATGTAAATTTCCAATTTCAACCAAACATGCTAGAAATGCTCCAATTGAGCTAATTAGCTTATTGTGAGAATATTACAAACGTCTAACAAAATTGAAAAATGTAAATTTCCAATTTAAACCAAACATGCTAGAAATGCTCCAATTGAGCTAATTAGCTTATTGTGAGAATATTACAAACGTCTGACAACACTGAAAAATGTGAATTTCTAATTTCAACCAAACATGCTAGAAATGCTCCAATTGAGCTAATTAGCTTATTGTGAGAATATTACAAACGTCAAACAAAATTGAAAAATGTAAATTTCCAATTTAAACCAAACATGCTAAAAATGCTCCAATTGAGCTAATTAGCTTATTGTGAGAATATTACAAACGTCTGACAACACTGAAAAATGTAAATTTCCAATTTCAACCAAACATGCTAGAAATGCTCCAAATGAGCTAATTAGCTTATTGAGCGAATATTGCAATTGTCTGACAAAAGTGAAAAAAGTAAATTTCCAATTTCAACCAAACATGCTAGAAATGCTCTAATTGAGCTAATTAGCTTATTGTGAGAATATTACAAACGTCTGACAAAAGTGAAAAATGTAAATTTCCAATTTCAACCAAACATGCTAGAAGTGCTCCAATTGAGCTAATTAGCTTATTGTGAGAATATTGCAATTATCTGTCAAAAGTGAAAAATGTAAATTTCCAATTTCAACCAAACATGCTAGAAATGCTCCAATTGAGCTAATTAGCTTATTGTGAGAATATTACAAACGTCTAACAAAATTGAAAAATGTAAATTTCCAATTTCAACCAAACATGCTAGAAATGCTCCAATTGAGCTAATTAGCTTATTGTGAGAATATTGCAATTGTCTGACAAAAGTGAAAAAAGTAAATTTCCAATTTCAACCAAACATGCTAGAAATGCTCAAATTGCGCAAATAAGCCTACTGTAAGAATTTTACAAACGTCTGACAAAACTGAAAAATGTAAATTTCCAATTTCAACCAAACATGCTAGAAATGCTCTAATTGAGCTAATTAGCTTATTGTGAGAATATTACAAACGTCTGACAAAAGTGAAAAATGTAAATTTCCAATTTCAACCAAACATGCTAGAAATGCTCCAATTGAGCTAATTAGCTTATTGTGAGAATATTACAAACGTCTAACAAAATTGAAAAATGTAAATTTCCAATTTCAACCAAACATGCTAGAAATGCTCCAATTGAGCTAATTAGCTTATTGTGAGAATATTACAAACGTCTAACAAAATTGAAAAATGTAAATTTCCAATTTCAACCAAACATGCTAGAAATGCTCCAATTGAGCTAATTAGCTTATTGTGAGAATATTGCAATTGTCTGACAGAAGTGAAAAATGTAAATTTGCAATTTCAACCAAATATGCTAGAAATACTCCAATTTAGCTAATTAGCTTATTGTGAGAATATTACAAACGTCTGACAACACTGAAAAATGTAAATTCCCAATTTCAACCAAACATGCTAGAAATGCTCCAATTGAGCTAATTAGCTTATTGTGAGAATATTGCAATTATCTGTCAAAAGTGAAAAATGTAGATTTCCAATTTCAACCAAACATGCTAGAAATGCTCCAATTGAGCTAATTAGCTTATTGTGAGAATATTACAAACGTCTGAAAAAACTGAAAAATGTAAATTTCTAATTTCAACCAAACATGCTAGAAATGCTCCAAATGAGCTAATTAGCTTATTGAGAGAATATTGCAATTGTCTGACAAAAGTGAAAAAAGTAAATTTCATATTTCAACCAAACATGCTAGAAATGCTCTAATTGAGCTAATTAGCTTATTGTGAGAATATTACAAACGTCTGACAAAAGTGAAAAATGTAAATTTCCAATTTCAACCAAACATGCTAGAAATGCTCCAATTGAGCTAATTAGCTTATTGTGAGAATATTGCAATTATCTGTCAAAAGTGAAAAATGTAAATTTCCAATTCCAACCAAACATGCTAGAAATGCTCCAATTGAGCTAATTAGCTTATTGTGAGAATATTACAAACGTCTAACAAAATTGAAAAATGTAAATTTCCAATTTCAACCAAACATGCTAGAAATGCTCCAATTGAGCTAATTAGCTTATTGTGAGAATATTGCAATTGTCTGACAGAAGTGAAAAATGTAAATTTGCAATTTCAACCAAATATGCTAGAAATACTCCAATTTAGCTAATTAGCTTATTGTGAGAATATTACAAACGTCTGACAACACTGAAAAATGTAAATTCCCAATTTCAACCAAACATGCTAGAAATGCTCCAATTGAGCTAATTAGCTTATTGTGAGAATATTGCAATTATCTGTCAAAAGTGAAAAATGTAGATTTCCAATTTCAACCAAACATGCTAGAAATGCTCCAATTGAGCTAATTAGCTTATTGTGAGAATATTGCAATTGTCTGACAAAAGTGAAAAAAGTAAATTTCCAATTTCAACCAAACATGCTAGAAATGCTCCAATTGAGCTAATTAGCTTATTGTGAGAATATTGCAATTGTCTGACAAAAGTGAAAAAAGTAAATTTCCAATTTCAACCAAACATGCTAGAAATGCTCAAATTGCGCAAATAAGCCTACTGTAAGAATTTTACAAACGTCTGACAAAACTGAAAAATGTAAATTTCCAATTTCAACCAAACATGATAAAAATGCTCCAATTGAGCTAATTAGCTTATTGTGAGAATATTACAAACGTCTGACAACACTGAAAAATGTAAATTTCTAATTTCAACCAAACATGCTAGAAATGCTCCAAATGAGCTAATTAGCTTATTGAGAGAAGATTGCAATTGTCTGATAAAAGTGAAAAAAGTAAATTTCCAATTGCAACCAAACATGCTAGAAATGCTCCAATTGAGCTAATTAGCTTATTGTGAGAATATTACAAACGTCTGACAAAAGTGAAAAATGTAAATTTCCAATTTCCACCAAACATGCTAGAAATGCTCCAATTGAGCTAATTAGCTTATTGTGAGAAAATTGCAATTGTCTGACAAAAGTGAAAAATGTAAATTTCCAATTTCAACCAAACATGCTAGAAATGCTCCAATTTAGCTAATTAGCTTATTGTGAGAATATTACAAACGTCTAACAAAATTGAAAAATGTAAATTTCCAATTTCAACCAAACATGCTAGAAATGCTCCAATGGAGCTAATTAGCTTATTGTGAGAATATTGCAATAGTCTGACAAAAGTGAAAAAAGTAAATTTCCAATTTCAACCAAACATGCTAGAAATGCTCAAATTGCGCAAATAAGCCTACTGTAAGAATTTTACAAACGTCTGACAAAACTGAAAAATGTAAATTTCCAATTTCAACCAAACATGCTAGAAATGCTCCAATTGAGCTAATTAGCTTGTTGTGAGAATATTACAAACGTCTGACAACACTGAAAAATGTAAATTTCCAATTTCAACCAAACATGCTAGAAATGCTCCAATTGAGCTAATTAGCTTATTGAGAGAATATTGCAATTGTTTGACAAAAGTGAAAAATGTAAATTTCCAATTTCAACCAAACATGCTAGAAATGCTCAAATTGCGCAAATAAGCCTACTGTAAGAATTTTACAAACGTCTGACAAAACTGAAAAATGTAAATTTCCAATTTCAACCAAACATGCTAGAAATGCTCCAATTGAGCTAATTAGCTTGTTGTGAGAATATTACAAACGTCTGACAACACTGAAAAATGTAAATTTCCAATTTCAACCAAACATGCTAGAAATGCTCCAATTGAGCTAATTAGCTTATTGAGAGAATATTGCAATTGTTTGACAAAAGTGAAAAATGTAAATTTCCAATTTCAACCAAACATGCTAGAAATGCTCAAATTGCGCAAATAAGCCTACTGTAAGAATTTTACAAACGTCTGACAAAACTGAAAAATGTAAATTTCCAATTTCAACCAAACATGCTAGAAATGCTCCAATTGAGCTAATTAGCTCATTGTGAGAATATTACAAACGTCTGACAAAACTGAAAAATGTAGATTTCCAATTTCAACCAAACATGCTAGAAATGCTCCAATTGAGCTAATTAGCTTATTGTGAGAATATTACAAACGTCTGACAACACTGAAAAATGTAAATTTCTAATTCCAACCAAACATGCTAGAAATGCTCCAATTGAGCTAATTAGCTTATTGTGAGAATATTACAAACGTCTGACAAAACTGAAAAATGTGAATTTCCAATTTCAACCAAACATGCTAGAAATGCTCCAATTGAGCTAATTAGCTTATTGAGAGAATATTGCAATTGTCTGACAAAAGTGAAAAATGTAAATTTCCATTTTCAACCAAACGTGCTAGAAATGCTCCAATTGAGCTAATTAGCTTATTGTGAGAATATTACAAACGTCTGACAAAAGTGAAAAATGTAAATTTCCAATTTCAACCAAACATGCTAGAAATGCTCCAATTGAGCTAATTAGCTTATTGAGAGAATATTGCAATTGTTTGACAAAAGTGAAAAATGTAAAATTCCAATTTCAACCAAACATGCTAGAAATGCTCCAATTGAGCTAATTAGCTTATTGTGAGAATATTACAAACGTCTAACAAAATTCAAAAATGTAAATTTCCAATTTCAACCAAACATGCTAGAAATGCTCCAATTGAGCTAATTAGCTTATTGTGAGAATATTGCAATTGTCTGACAGAAGTGAAAAATGTAAATGTGCAATTTCAACCAAACATGCTAGAAATGCTCCAATTGAGCTAATTAGCTTATTGTGAGAATATTGCAATTGTCTGACAAAAGTGAAAAAAGTAAATTTCCAATTTCAACCAAACATGCTAGAAATGCTCAAATTGCGCAAATAAGCCTACTGTAAGAATTTTACAAACGTCTGACAAAACTGGAAAATGTAAATTTCCAATTTCAACCAAACATGCTAAAAATGCTCCAATTGAGCTAATTAGCTTATTGTGAGAATATTACAAACGTCTGACAACACTGAAAATGTAAGTTTCTAATTTCAACCAAACATGCTAGAAATGCTCCAAATGAGCTAATTAGCTTATTGAGAGAATATTGCAATTGTCTGACAAAAGTGAAAAAAGTAAATTTCCAATTTCAACCAAACATGCTAGAAATGCTCCAATTGAGCTAATTAGCTTATTGTGAGAATATTACAAACGTCTGACAAAAGTGAAAAATGTAAATTTCCAATTTCAACCAAACATGCTAGAAATGCTCCAATTGAGCTAATTAGCTTATTGTGAGAATATTGCAATTATCTGACAAAAGTGAAAAATGTAAATTTCCAATTTCAACCAGACATGCTAGAAATGCTCCAATTGAGCTAATTAGCTTATTGTGAGAATATTACAAACGTCTAACAAAATTGAAAAATGTAAATTTCCAATTTCAACCAAACATGCTAGAAATGCTCCAATTGAGCTAATTAGCTTATTGTGAGAATATTGCAATTGTCTGACAGAAGTGAAAAATGTAAATTTGCAATTTCAACCAAACATGCTAGAAATACTCCAATTTAGCTAATTAGCTTATTGTGAGAATATTACAAACGTCTGACAACACTGAAAAATGTAAATTCCCAATTTCAACCAAACATGCTAGAAATGCTCCAATTGAGCTAATTAGCTTATTGTGAGAATATTGCAATTGTCTGACAAAAGTGAAAAAAGTAAATTTCCAATTTCAACCAAACATGCTAGAAATGCTCAAATTGCGCAAATAAGCCTACTGTAAAAATTTTACAAACGTCTGACAAAACTGAAAAATGTAAATTTCCAATTTCAACCAAACATGCTAAAAATGCTCCAATTGAGCTAATTAGCTCATTGTGAGAATATTACAAACGTCTGACAACACTGAAAAATGTAAATTTCTAATTTCAACCAAACATGCTAGAAATGCTCCAAATGAGCTAATTAGCTTATTGAGAGAATATTGCAATTGTCTGACAAAAGTGAAAAAAGTAAATTTCCAATTGCAACCAAACATGCTAGAAATGCTCCAATTGAGCTAATTAGCTTATTGTGAGAATATTACAAACGTCTGACAAAAGTGAAAAATGTAAATTTCCAATTTCAACCAAACATGCTAGAAATGCTCCAATTGAGCTAATTAGCTTATTGTGAGAATATTGCAATTGTCTTACAAAAGTGAAAAATGTAACTTTCCAATTTCAACCAAACATGCTAGAAATGCTCCAATTGAGCTAATTAGCTTATTGTGAGAATATTACAAACGTCTAACAAAATTGAAAAATGTAAATTTCCAATTTCAACCAAACATGCTAGAAATGCTCCAATTGAGCTAATTAGCTTATTGTGAGAATATTGCAATAGTCTGACAAAAGTGAAAAAAGTAAATTTCCAATTTCAACCAAACATGCTAGAAATGCTCAAATTGCGCAAATAAGCCTACTGTAAGAATTTTACAAACGTCTGACAAAACTGAAAAATGTAAATTTCCAATTTCAACCAAACATGCTAGAAATGCTCCAATTGAGCTAATTAGCTTATTGAGAGAATATTGCTATTCTTTGACAAAAGTGAAAAATGTAAATTTCCAATTTCAACCAAACGTGCTAGAAATGCTCCAATTGAGCTAATTAGCTTATTGTGAGAATATTACAAACGTCTGACAAAAGTGAAAAATGTAAATTTCCAATTTCAACCAAACATGCTAGAAATGCTCCAATTGAGCTAATTAGCTTATTGTGAGAATATTGCAATTGTCTGACAAAAGTGAAAAATGTAAATTTCCAATTTCAACCAAACATGCTAGAAATGCTCCAATTGAGCTAATTAGCTTATCGTGAGAATATTTCAAACGTCTAACAAAATTGAAAAATGCAAATTTCCAATTTCAACCAAACATGCTAGAAATGCTCCAATTGAGCTAATTAGCTTATTGTGAGAATATTGCAATTGTCTGACAGAAGTGAAAAATGTAAATTTCCAATTTCAACCAAACATGCTAGAAATGCTCCAATTTAGCTAATTAGCTTATTGTGAGAATATTACAAACGTCTGACAACACTGAAAAATGTAAATTTCCAATTTCAACCAAACATGCTAGAAATGCTCCAATTGAGCTAATTAGCTTATTGTGAGAATATTGCAATTGTCTGACAAAAGTGAAAAAAGTAAATTTCCAATTTCAACCAAACATGTTAGAAATGCTCAAATTGCGCAAATAAGCCTACTGTAAGAATTTTACAAACGTCTGACAAAACTGAAAAATGTAAATTTCCAATTTCAACCAAACATGCTAAAAATGCTCCAATTGAGCTAATTAGCTTATTGTGAGAATATTACAAACGTCTGACAACACTGAAAAATGTAAATTTTTAATTTCAACCAAACATGCTAGAAATGCTCCAAATGAGCTAATTAGCTTATTGAGAGAATATTGCAATTGTCTGACAAAAGTGAAAAATGTAAATTTGCAATTTCAACCAAACATGCTAGAAATGCTCCAATTGAGCTAATTAGCTTATTGTGAGAATATTGCAATTGTCTGACAAAAGTGAAAAATGTAAATTTCCAATTTCAACCAAACATGCTAGAATTGCTCCAATTGAGCTAATTAGCTTACTGTGAGATTATTGCAATTGTCTGACAAAAGTGAAAAATGTAAATTTCCAATTTCAACCAAACATGATAGAAATGCTCCAACTGAGCTAATTAGCTTATTGTGAGAATATTACAAACGTCTGACAACACTGAAAAATGTAAATTTCCAATTTCAACCGAAGATGCTAGAAATGCTCCAATTGAGCTAATTAGCTTATTGAGAGAATATTGCAACTCTCCGACAAAAGTGAAAAATGTAAATTTCCAATTTCAACCAAACGTGCTAGAAATGCTCCAATTGAGCTAATTAGCTTATTGTGAGAATATTACAAACGTCTGACAAAAGTGAAAAATGTAAATTTCCAATTTCATTCAAACATGCTAGAAATGCTCCAATTGAGCTAATTAGCTTATTGAGAGAATATTGCAATTGTTTGACAAAAGTGAAAACTGTAAATTTCCAATTTCAACCAAACATGCTAGAAATGCTCCAATTGAGCTAATTAGCTTATTGTGAGAATATTGCAATTGTCTGACAAAAGTGAAAAAAGTAAATTTCCAATTTCAACCAAACATGCTAGAAATGCTCAAATTGCGCAAAAAAGCCTACTGTAAGAATTTTACAAACGTCTGACAAAACTGAAAAATGTAAATTTCCAATTTCAACCAAACATGCTAGAAATGCTCAAATTGCGCAAAAAAGCCTACTGTAAGAATTTTACAAACGTCTGACAAAACTGAAAAATGTAAATTTCCAATTTCAACCAAACATGCTAAAAATGCTCCAATTGAGCTAATTAGCTTATTGTGAGAATATTACAAACGTCTGACAAAAGTGAAAAATGTAAATTTCCAATTTCAACCAAACACGCTAGAAATGCTCCAATTGAGCTAATTAGCTTATTGTGAGAATATTACATACGTCTGACAAAAGTGAAAAATGTAAATTTCCAATTTCAACCAAAATGCTAGAAATGCTCCAATTGAGCTAATTAGCTTATTGTGAGAATATTACAAACGTCTAACAAAATTGAAAAATGTAAATTTCCAATTTCAACCAAACATGCTAGAAATGCTCCAATTGAGCTAATTAGCTTATTGTGAGAATATTGCAATTGTCTGACAGAAGTGAAAAATGTAAATTTGCAATTTCAACCAAACATGCTAGAAATGCTCCAAATGAGCTAATTAGCTTATTGAGAGAATATTGCAATTGTCTGACAAAAGTGAAAAAAGTAAATTTCCAATTTCAACCAAACATGCTAGAAATGCTCCAATTGAGCTAATTAGCTTATTGTGAGAATATTACAAACGTCTAACAAAATTGAAAAATGTAAATTTCCAATTTCAACCAAACATGCTAGAAATGCTCCAATTGAGCTAATTAGCTTATTGTGAGAATATTGCAATTGTCTGACAGAAGTGAAAAATGTAAATTTGCAATTTCAACCAAACATGCTAGAAATACTCCAATTTAGCTAATTAGCTTATTGTGAGAATATTACAAACGTCTGACAACACTGAAAAATGTAAATTCCCAATTTCAACCAAACATGCTAGAAATGCTCCAATTGAGCTAATTAGCTTATTGTGAGAATATTACAAACGTCTGACAAAACTGAAAAATGTAGATTTCCAATTTCAACCAAACATGCTAGAAATGCTCCAATTGAGCTAATTAGCTTATTGTGAGAATATTGCAATTGTCTGACAAAAGTGAAAAAAGTAAATTTCCAATTTCAACCAAACATGCTAGAAATGCTCCAATTGAGCTAATTAGCTTATTGTGAGAATATTGCAATTGTCTGACAAAAGTGAAAAAAGTAAATTTCCAATTTCAACCAAACATGCTAGAAATGCTCAAATTGCGCAAATAAGCCTACTGTAAGAATTTTACAAACGTCTGACAAAACTGAAAAATGTAAATTTCCAATTTCAACCAAACATGCTAAAAATGCTCCAATTGAGCTAATTAGCTTATTGTGAGAATATTACAAACGTCTGACAACACTGAAAAATGTAAATTTCTAATTTCAACCAAACATGCTAGAAATGCTCCAAATGAGCTAATTAGCTTATTGTGAGAATATTACAAACGTCTGACAAAACTGAAAAATGTAGATTTCCAATTTCAACCAAACATGCTAGAAATGCTCCAATTGAGCTAATTAGCTTATTGTGAGAATATTGCAATTGTCTGACAGAAGTGAAAAATGTAAATTTCCAATTTCAACCAAACATGCTAGAAATGCTCCAATTGAGCTAATTAGCTTATTGTGAGAATATTGCAATTGTCTGACAAAAGTGAAAAAAGTAAATTTCCAATTTCAACCAAACATGCTAGAAATGCTCCAATTGAGCTAATTAGCTTATTGTGAGAATATTGCAATTGTCTGACAGAAGTGAAAAATGTAAATTTCCAATTTCAACCAAACATGCTAGAAATGCTCCAATTTAGCTAATTAGCTTATTGTGAGAATATTACAAACGTCTGACAACACTGAAAAATGTAATTTTCCAATTTCAACCAAACATGCTAGAAATGCTCCAATTGAGCTAATTAGCTTATTGAGAGAATATTGCAATTGTCTGACAAAAGTGAAAAATGTAAATTTCCAATTTCAACCAAACATGCTAGAAATGCTCCAATGGAGCTAATTAGCTTATTGTGAGAATATTGCAATAGTCTGACAAAAGTGAAAAAAGTAAATTTCCAATTTCAACCAAACATGCTAGAAATGCTCAAATTGCGCAAATAAGCCTACTGTAAGAATTTTACAAACGTCTGACAAAACTGAAAAATGTAAATTTCCAATTTCAACCAAACATGCTAGAAATGCTCCAATTGAGCTAATTAGCTTGTTGTGAGAATATTACAAACGTCTGACAACACTGAAAAATGTAAATTTCCAATTTCAACCAAACATGCTAGAAATGCTCCAATTGAGCTAATTAGCTTATTGAGAGAATATTGCAATTGTTTGACAAAAGTGAAAAATGTAAATTTCCAATTTCAACCAAACATGCTAGAAATGCTCAAATTGCGCAAATAAGCCTACTGTAAGAATTTTACAAACGTCTGACAAAACTGAAAAATGTAAATTTCCAATTTCAACCAAACATGCTAGAAATGCTCCAATTGAGCTAATTAGCTTGTTGTGAGAATATTACAAACGTCTGACAACACTGAAAAATGTAAATTTCCAATTTCAACCAAACATGCTAGAAATGCTCCAATTGAGCTAATTAGCTTATTGAGAGAATATTGCAATTGTTTGACAAAAGTGAAAAATGTAAATTTGCAATTTCAACCAAACATGCTAGAAATGCTCAAATTGCGCAAATAAGCCTACTGTAAGAATTTTACAAACGTCTGACAAAACTGAAAAATGTAAATTTCCAATTTCAACCAAACATGCTAGAAATGCTCCAATTGAGCTAATTAGCTTATTGTGAGAATATTACAAACGTCTGACAAAACTGAAAAATGTAGATTTCCAATTTCAACCAAACATGCTAGAAATGCTCCAATTGAGCTAATTAGCTTATTGTGAGAATATTACAAACGTCTGACAACACTGAAAAATGTAAATTTCTAATTCCAACCAAACATGCTAGAAATGCTCCAATTGAGCTAATTAGCTTATTGTGAGAATATTACAAACGTCTGACAAAACTGAAAAATGTGAATTTCCAATTTCAACCAAACATGCTAGAAATGCTCCAATTGAGCTAATTAGCTTATTGAGAGAATATTGCAATTGTCTGACAAAAGTGAAAAATGTAAATTTCCATTTTCAACCAAACGTGCTAGAAATGCACCAATTGAGCTAATTAGCTTATTGTGAGAATATTACAAACGTCTGACAAAAGTGAAAAATGTAAATTTCCAATTTCAACCAAACATGCTAGAAATGCTCCAATTGAACTAATTAGCTTATTGAGAGAATATTGCAATTGTTTGACAAAAGTGAAAAATGTAAAATTCCAATTTCAACCAAACATGCTAGAAATGCTCCAATTGAGCTAATTAGCTTATTGTGAGAATATTACAAACGTCTAACAAAATTGAAAAATGTAAATTTCCAATTTCAACCAAACATGCTAGAAATGCTCCAATTGAGCTAATTAGCTTATTGTGAGAATATTGCAATTGTCTGACAGAAGTGAAAAATGTAAATGTGCAATTTCAACCAAACATGCTAGAAATGCTCCAATTGAGCTAATTAGCTTATTGTGAGAATATTGCAATTGTCTGACAAAAGTGAAAAAAGTAAATTTCCAATTTCAACCAAACATGCTAGAAATGCTCAAATTGCGCAAATAAGCCTACTGTAAGAATTTTACAAACGTCTGACAAAACTGGAAAATGTAAATTTCCAATTTCAACCAAACATGCTAAAAATGCTCCAATTGAGCTAATTAGCTTATTGTGAGAATATTACAAACGTCTGACAACACTGAAAAATGTAAATTTCTAATTTCAACCAAACATGCTAGAAATGCTCCAAATGAGCTAATTAGCTTATTGAGAGAATATTGCAATTGTCTGACAAAAGTGAAAAAAGTAAATTTCCAATTTCAACCAAACATGCTAGAAATGCTCCAATTGAGCTAATTAGCTTATTGTGAGAATATTACAAACGTCTGACAAAAGTGAAAAATGTAAATTTCCAATTTCAACCAAACATGCTAGAAATGCTCCAATTGAGCTAATTAGCTTATTGTGAGAATATTGCAATTATCTGACAAAAGTGAAAAATGTAAATTTCCAATTTCAACCAGACATGCTAGAAATGCTCCAATTGAGCTAATTAGCTTATTGTGAGAATATTACAAACGTCTAACAAAATTGAAAAATGTAAATTTCCAATTTCAACCAAACATGCTAGAAATGCTCCAATTGAGCTAATTAGCTTATTGTGAGAATATTGCAATTGTCTGACAGAAGTGAAAAATGTAAATTTGCAATTTCAACCAAACATGCTAGAAATACTCCAATTTAGCTAATTAGCTTATTGTGAGAATATTACAAACGTCTGACAACACTGAAAAATGTAAATTCCCAATTTCAACCAAACATGCTAGAAATGCTCCAATTGAGCTAATTAGCTTATTGTGAGAATATTGCAATTGTCTGACAAAAGTGAAAAAAGTAAATTTCCAATTTCAACCAAACATGCTAGAAATGCTCAAATTGCGCAAATAAGCCTACTGTAAAAATTTTACAAACGTCTGACAAAACTGAAAAATGTAAATTTCCAATTTCAACCAAACATGCTAAAAATGCTCCAATTGAGCTAATTAGCTCATTGTGAGAATATTACAAACGTCTGACAACACTGAAAAATGTAAATTTCTAATTTCAACCAAACATGCTAGAAATGCTCCAAATGAGCTAATTAGCTTATTGAGAGAATATTGCAATTGTCTGACAAAAGTGAAAAAAGTAAATTTCCAATTGCAACCAAACATGCTAGAAATGCTCCAATTGAGCTAATTAGCTTATTGTGAGAATATTACAAACGTCTGACAAAAGTGAAAAATGTAAATTTCCAATTTCAACCAAACATGCTAGAAATGCTCCAATTGAGCTAATTAGCTTATTGTGAGAATATTGCAATTGTCTTACAAAAGTGAAAAATGTAACTTTCCAATTTCAACCAAACATGCTAGAAATGCTCCAATTGAGCTAATTAGCTTATTGTGAGAATATTACAAACGTCTAACAAAATTGAAAAATGTAAATTTCCAATTTCAACCAAACATGCTAGAAATGCTCCAATTGAGCTAATTAGCTTATTGTGAGAATATTGCAATAGTCTGACAAAAGTGAAAAAAGTAAATTTCCAATTTCAACCAAACATGCTAGAAATGCTCAAATTGCGCAAATAAGCCTACTGTAAGAATTTTACAAACGTCTGACAAAACTGAAAAATGTAAATTTCCAATTTCAACCAAACATGCTAGAAATGCTCCAATTGAGCTAATTAGCTTATTGAGAGAATATTGCTATTCTTTGACAAAAGTGAAAAATGTAAATTTCCAATTTCAACCAAACGTGCTAGAAATGCTCCAATTGAGCTAATTAGCTTATTGTGAGAATATTACAAACGTCTGACAAAAGTGAAAAATGTAAATTTCCAATTTCAACCAAACATGCTAGAAATGCTCCAATTGAGCTAATTAGCTTATTGTGAGAATATTGCAATTGTCTGACAAAAGTGAAAAATGTAAATTTCCAATTTCAACCAAACATGCTAGAAATGCTCCAATTGAGCTAATTAGCTTATTGTGAGAATATTTCAAACGTCTAACAAAATTGAAAAATGCAAATTTCAATTTCAACCAAACATGCTAGAAATGCTCCAATTGAGCTAATTAGCTTATTGTGAGAATATTGCAATTGTCTGACAGAAGTGAAAAATGTAAATTTCCAATTTCAACCAAACATGCTAGAAATGCTCCAATTTAGCTAATTAGCTTATTGTGAGAATATTACAAACGTCTGACAACACTGAAAAATGTAAATTTCCAATTTCAACCAAACATGCTAGAAATGCTCCAATTGAGCTAATTAGCTTATTGTGAGAATATTGCAATTGTCTGACAAAAGTGAAAAAAGTAAATTTCCAATTTCAACCAAACATGTTAGAAATGCTCAAATTGCGCAAATAAGCCTACTGTAAGAATTTTACAAACGTCTGACAAAACTGAAAAATGTAAATTTCCAATTTCAACCAAACATGCTAAAAATGCTCCAATTGAGCTAATTAGCTTATTGTGAGAATATTACAAACGTCTGACAACACTGAAAAATGTAAATTTCTAATTTCAACCAAACATGCTAGAAATGCTCCAAATGAGCTAATTAGCTTATTGAGAGAATATTGCAATTGTCTGACAAAAGTGAAAAATGTAAATTTGCAATTTCAACCAAACATGCTAGAAATGCTCCAATTGAGCTAATTAGCTTATTGTGAGAATATTGCAATTGTCTGACAAAAGTGAAAAATGTAAATTTCCAATTTCAACCAAACATGCTAGAATTGCTCCAATTGAGCTAATTAGCTTATTGTGAGAATATTGCAATTGTCTGACAGAAGTGAAAAATGTAAATTTGCAATTTCAACCAAACATGCTAGAAATACTCCAATTTAGCTAATTAGCTTATTGTGAGAATATTACAAACGTCTGACAACACTGAAAAATGTAAATTCCCAATTTCAACCAAACATGCTAGAAATGCTCCAATTGAGCTAATTAGCTTATTGTGAGAATATTGCAATTGTCTGACAAAAGTGAAAAAAGTAAATTTCCAATTTCAACCAAACATGCTAGAAATGCTCAAATTGCGCAAATAAGCCTACTGTAAAAATTTTACAAACGTCTGACAAAACTGAAAAATGTAAATTTCCAATTTCAACCAAACATGCTAAAAATGCTCCAATTGAGCTAATTAGCTCATTGTGAGAATATTACAAACGTCTGACAACACTGAAAAATGTAAATTTCTAATTTCAACCAAACATGCTAGAAATGCTCCAAATGAGCTAATTAGCTTATTGAGAGAATATTGCAATTGTCTGACAAAAGTGAAAAAAGTAAATTTCCAATTGCAACCAAACATGCTAGAAATGCTCCAATTGAGCTAATTAGCTTATTGTGAGAATATTACAAACGTCTGACAAAAGTGAAAAATGTAAATTTCCAATTTCAACCAAACATGCTAGAAATGCTCCATTTGAGCTAATTAGCTTATTGTGAGAATATTGCAATTGTCTTACAAAAGTGAAAAATGTAACTTTCCAATTTCAACCAAACATGCTAGAAATGCTCCAATTGAGCTAATTAGCTTATTGTGAGAATATTACAAACGTCTAACAAAATTGAAAAATGTAAATTTCCAATTTCAACCAAACATGCTAGAAATGCTCCAATTGAGCTAATTAGCTTATTGTGAGAATATTGCAATAGTCTGACAAAAGTGAAAAAAGTAAATTTCCAATTTCAACCAAACATGCTAGAAATGCTCAAATTGCGCAAATAAGCCTACTGTAAGAATTTTACAAACGTCTGACAAAACTGAAAAATGTAAATTTCCAATTTCAACCAAACATGCTAGAAATGCTCCAATTGAGCTAATTAGCTTATTGAGAGAATATTGCTATTCTTTGACAAAAGTGAAAAATGTAAATTTCCAATTTCAACCAAACGTGCTAGAAATGCTCCAATTGAGCTAATTAGCTTATTGTGAGAATATTACAAACGTCTGACAAAAGTGAAAAATGTAAATTTCCAATTTCAACCAAACATGCTAGAAATGCTCCAATTGAGCTAATTAGCTTATTGTGAGAATATTGCAATTGTCTGACAAAAGTGAAAAATGTAAATTTCCAATTTCAACCAAACATGCTAGAAATGCTCCAATTGAGCTAATTAGCTTATTGTGAGAATATTTCAAACGTCTAACAAAATTGAAAAATGCAAATTTCAATTTCAACCAAACATGCTAGAAATGCTCCAATTGAGCTAATTAGCTTATTGTGAGAATATTGCAATTGTCTGACAGAAGTGAAAAATGTAAATTTCCAATTTCAACCAAACATGCTAGAAATGCTCCAATTTAGCTAATTAGCTTATTGTGAGAATATTACAAACGTCTGACAACACTGAAAAATGTAAATTTCCAATTTCAACCAAACATGCTAGAAATGCTCCAATTGAGCTAATTAGCTTATTGTGAGAATATTGCAATTGTCTGACAAAAGTGAAAAAAGTAAATTTCCAATTTCAACCAAACATGTTAGAAATGCTCAAATTGCGCAAATAAGCCTACTGTAAGAATTTTACAAACGTCTGACAAAACTGAAAAATGTAAATTTCCAATTTCAACCAAACATGCTAAAAATGCTCCAATTGAGCTAATTAGCTTATTGTGAGAATATTACAAACGTCTGACAACACTGAAAAATGTAAATTTCTAATTTCAACCAAACATGCTAGAAATGCTCCAAATGAGCTAATTAGCTTATTGAGAGAATATTGCAATTGTCTGACAAAAGTGAAAAATGTAAATTTGCAATTTCAACCAAACATGCTAGAAATGCTCCAATTGAGCTAATTAGCTTATTGTGAGAATATTGCAATTGTCTGACAAAAGTGAAAAATGTAAATTTCCAATTTCAACCAAACATGCTAGAAATGCTCCAATTGAGCTAATTAGCTTACTGTGAGATTATTGCAATTGTCTGACAAAAGTGAAAAATGTAAATTTCCAATTTCAACCAAACATGATAGAAATGCTCCAACTGAGCTAATTAGCTTATTGTGAGAATATTACAAACGTCTGACAACACTGAAAAATGTAAATTTCCAATTTCAACCAAACATGCTAGAAATGCTCCAATTGAGCTAATTAGCTTATTGTGAGAATATTGCAATTGTCTGACAAAAGTGAAAAAAGTAAATTTCCAATTTCAACCAAACATGCTAGAAATGCTCCAATTGAGCTAATTAGCTTATTGTGAGAATATTACAAACGTCTGACAAAAGTGAAAAATGTAAATTTCCAATTTCATTCAAACATGCTAGAAATGCTCCAATTGAGCTAATTAGCTTATTGAGAGAATATTGCAATTGTTTGACAAAAGTGAAAACTGTAAATTTCCAATTTCAACCAAACATGCTAGAAATGCTCCAATTGAGCTAATTAGCTTATTGTGAGAATATTGCAATTGTCTGACAAAAGTGAAAAAAGTAAATTTCCAATTTCAACCAAACATGCTAGAAATGCTCAAATTGCGCAAAAAAGCCTACTGTAAGAATTTTACAAACGTCTGACAAAACTGAAAAATGTAAATTTCCAATTTCAACCAAACATGCTAGAAATGCTCAAATTGCGCAAAAAAGCCTACTGTAAGAATTTTACAAACGTCTGACAAAACTGAAAAATGTAAATTTCCAATTTCAACCAAACATGCTAAAAATGCTCCAATTGAGCTAATTAGCTTATTGTGAGAATATTACAAACGTCTGACAAAAGTGAAAAATGTAAATTTCCAATTTCAACCAAACACGCTAGAAATGCTCCAATTGAGCTAATTAGCTTATTGTGAGAATATTACATATGTCTGACAAAAGTGAAAAATGTAAATTTCCAATTTCAACCAAAATGCTAGAAATGCTCCAATTGAGCTAATTAGCTTATTGTGAGAATATTACAAACGTCTAACAAAATTGAAAAATGTAAATTTCCAATTTCAACCAATCATGCTAGAAATGCTCCAATTGAGCTAATTAGCTTATTGTGAGAATATTGCAATTGTCTGACAGAAGTGAAAAATGTAAATTTGCAATTTCAACCAAACATGCTAGAAATGCTCCAAATGAGCTAATTAGCTTATTGAGAGAATATTGCAATTGTCTGACAAAAGTGAAAAAAGTAAATTTCCAATTTCAACCAAACATGCTAGAAATGCTCCAATTGAGCTAATTAGCTTATTGTGAGAATATTACAAACGTCTAACAAAATTGAAAAATGTAAATTTCCAATTTCAACCAAACATGCTAGAAATGCTCCAATTGAGCTAATTAGCTTATTGTGAGAATATTGCAATTGTCTGACAGAAGTGAAAAATGTAAATTTGCAATTTCAACCAAACATGCTAGAAATACTCCAATTTAGCTAATTAGCTTATTGTGAGAATATTACAAACGTCTGACATCACTGAAAAATGTAAATTCCCAATTTCAACCAAACATGCTAGAAATGCTCCAATTGAGCTAATTAGCTTATTGTGAGAATATTACAAACGTCTGACAAAACTGAAAAATGTAGATTTCCAATTTCAACCAAACATGCTAGAAATGCTCCAATTGAGCTAATTAGCTTATTGTGAGAATATTGCAATTGTCTGACAAAAGTGAAAAAAGTAAATTTCCAATTTCAACCAAACATGCTAGAAATGCTCCAATTGAGCTAATTAGCTTATTGTGAGAATATTACAAACGTCTAACAAAATTGAAAAATGTAAATTTCCAATTTCAACCAAACATGCTAGAAATGCTCCAATTGAGCTAATTAGCTTATTGTGAGAATATTGCAATTATCTGACAAAAGTGAAAAATGTAAATTTCCAATTTCAACCAGACATGCTAGAAATGCTCCAATTGAGCTAATTAGCTTATTGTGAGAATATTACAAACGTCTAACAAAATTGAAAAATGTAAATTTCCAATTTCAACCAAACATGCTAGAAATGCTCCAATTGAGCTAATTAGCTTATTGTGAGAATATTGCAATTGTCTGACAGAAGTGAAAAATGTAAATTTGCACTTTCAACCAAACATGCTAGAAATACTCCAATTTAGCTAATTAGCTTATTGTGAGAATATTACAAACGTCTGACAACACTGAAAAATGTAAATTCCCAATTTCAACCAAACATGCTAGAAATGCTCCAATTGAGCTAATTAGCTTATTGTGAGAATATTGCAATTGTCTGACAAAAGTGAAAAAAGTAAATTTCCAATTTCAACCAAACATGCTAGAAATGCTCAAATTGCGCAAATAAGCCTACTGTAAAAATTTTACAAACGTCTGACAAAACTGAAAAATGTAAATTTCCAATTTCAACCAAACATGCTAAAAATGCTCCAATTGAGCTAATTAGCTCATTGTGAGAATATTACAAACGTCTGACAACACTGAAAAATGTAAATTTCTAATTTCAACCAAACATGCTAGAAATGCTCCAAATGAGCTAATTAGCTTATTGAGAGAATATTGCAATTGTCTGACAAAAGTGAAAAAAGTAAATTTCCAATTGCAACCAAACATGCTAGAAATGCTCCAATTGAGCTAATTAGCTTATTGTGAGAATATTACAAACGTCTGACAAAAGTGAAAAATGTAAATTTCCAATTTCAACCAAACATGCTAGAAATGCTCCAATTGAGCTAATTAGCTTATTGTGAGAATATTGCAATTGTCTTACAAAAGTGAAAAATGTAACTTTCCAATTTCAACCAAACATGCTAGAAATGCTCCAATTGAGCTAATTAGCTTATTGTGAGAATATTACAAACGTCTAACAAAATTGAAAAATGTAAATTTCCAATTTCAACCAAACATGCTAGAAATGCTCCAATTGAGCTAATTAGCTTATTGTGAGAATATTGCAATAGTCTGACAAAAGTGAAAAAAGTAAATTTCCAATTTCAACCAAACATGCTAGAAATGCTCAAATTGCGCAAATAAGCCTACTGTAAGAATTTTACAAACGTCTGACAAAACTGAAAAATGTAAATTTCCAATTTCAACCAAACATGCTAGAAATGCTCCAATTGAGCTAATTAGCTTATTGAGAGAATATTGCTATTCTTTGACAAAAGTGAAAAATGTAAATTTCCAATTTCAACCAAACGTGCTAGAAATGCTCCAATTGAGCTAATTAGCTTATTGTGAGAATATTACAAACGTCTGACAAAAGTGAAAAATGTAAATTTCCAATTTCAACCAAACATGCTAGAAATGCTCCAATTGAGCTAATTAGCTTATTGTGAGAATATTGCAATTGTCTGACAAAAGTGAAAAATGTAAATTTCCAATTTCAACCAAACATGCTAGAAATGCTCCAATTGAGCTAATTAGCTTATTGTGAGAATATTTCAAACGTCTAACAAAATTGAAAAATGCAAATTTCCAATTTCAACCAAACATGCTAGAAATGCTCCAATTGAGCTAATTAGCTTATTGTGAGAATATTGCAATTGTCTGACAGAAGTGAAAAATGTAAATTTCCAATTTCAACCAAACATGCTAGAAATGCTCCAATTTAGCTAATTAGCTTATTGTGAGAATATTACAAACGTCTGACAACACTGAAAAATGTAAATTTCCAATTTCAACCAAACATGCTAGAAATGCTCCAATTGAGCTAATTAGCTTATTGTGAGAATATTGCAATTGTCTGACAAAAGTGAAAAAAGTAAATTTCCAATTTCAACCAAACATGTTAGAAATGCTCAAATTGCGCAAATAAGCCTACTGTAAGAATTTTACAAACGTCTGACAAAACTGAAAAATGTAAATTTCCAATTTCAACCAAACATGCTAAAAATGCTCCAATTGAGCTAATTAGCTTATTGTGAGAATATTACAAACGTCTGACAACACTGAAAAATGTAAATTTCTAATTTCAACCAAACATGCTAGAAATGCTCCAAATGAGCTAATTAGCTTATTGAGAGAATATTGCAATTGTCTGACAAAAGTGAAAAATGTAAATTTGCAATTTCAACCAAACATGCTAGAAATGCTCCAATTGAGCTAATTAGCTTATTGTGAGAATATTGCAATTGTCTGACAAAAGTGAAAAATGTAAATTTCCAATTTCAACCAAACATGCTAGAATTGCTCCAATTGAGCTAATTAGCTTACTGTGAGATTATTGCAATTGTCTGACAAAAGTGAAAAATGTAAATTTCCAATTTCAACCAAACATGATAGAAATGCTCCAACTGAGCTAATTAGCTTATTGTGAGAATATTACAAACGTCTGACAACACTGAAAAATGTAAATTTCCAATTTCAACCAAACATGCTAGAAATGCTCCAATTGAGCTAATTAGCTTATTGTGAGAATATTGCAATTGTCTGACAAAAGTGAAAAAAGTAAATTTCCAATTTCAACCAAACATGCTAGAAATGCTCCAATTGAGCTAATTAGCTTATTGTGAGAATATTACAAACGTCTGACAAAAGTGAAAAATGTAAATTTCCAATTTCATTCAAACATGCTAGAAATGCTCCAATTGAGCTAATTAGCTTATTGAGAGAATATTGCAATTGTTTGACAAAAGTGAAAACTGTAAATTTCCAATTTCAACCAAACATGCTAGAAATGCTCCAATTGAGCTAATTAGCTTATTGTGAGAATATTGCAATTGTCTGACAAAAGTGAAAAAAGTAAATTTCCAATTTCAACCAAACATGCTAGAAATGCTCAAATTGCGCAAAAAAGCCTACTGTAAGAATTTTACAAACGTCTGACAAAACTGAAAAATGTAAATTTCCAATTTCAACCAAACATGCTAGAAATGCTAAAATTGCGCAAAAAAGCCTACTGTAAGAATTTTACAAACGTCTGACAAAACTGAAAAATGTAAATTTCCAATTTCAACCAAACATGCTAAAAATGCTCCAATTGAGCTAATTAGCTTATTGTGAGAATATTACAAACGTCTGACAAAAGTGAAAAATGTAAATTTCCAATTTCAACCAAACACGCTAGAAATGCTCCAATTGAGCTAATTAGCTTATTGTGAGAATATTACATACGTCTGACAAAAGTGAAAAATGTAAATTTCCAATTTCAACCAAAATGCTAGAAATGCTCCAATTGAGCTAATTAGCTTATTGTGAGAATATTACAAACGTCTAACAAAATTGAAAAATGTAAATTTCCAATTTCAACCAATCATGCTAGAAATGCTCCAATTGAGCTAATTAGCTTATTGTGAGAATATTGCAATTGTCTGACAGAAGTGAAAAATGTAAATTTCCAATTTCAACCAAACATGCTAGAAATGCTCCAAATGAGCTAATTAGCTTATTGAGAGAATATTGCAATTGTCTGACAAAAGTGAAAAAAGTAAATTTCCAATTTCAACCAAACATGCTAGAAATGCTCCAATTGAGCTAATTAGCTTATTGTGAGAATATTACAAACGTCTAACAAAATTGAAAAATGTAAATTTCCAATTTCAACCAAACATGCTAGAAATGCTCCAATTGAGCTAATTAGCTTATTGTGAGAATATTGCAATTGTCTGACAGAAGTGAAAAATGTAAATTTGCAATTTCAACCAAACATGCTAGAAATACTCCAATTTAGCTAATTAGCTTATTGTGAGAATATTACAAACGTCTGACATCACTGAAAAATGTAAATTCCCAATTTCAACCAAACATGCTAGAAATGCTCCAATTGAGCTAATTAGCTTATTGTGAGAATATTACAAACGTCTGACAAAACTGAAAAATGTAGATTTCCAATTTCAACCAAACATGCTAGAAATGCTCCAATTGAGCTAATTAGCTTATTGTGAGAATATTGCAATTGTCTGACAAAAGTGAAAAAAGTAAATTTCCAATTTCAACCAAACATGCTAGAAATGCTCCAATTGAGCTAATTAGCTTATTGTGAGAATATTGCAATTGTCTGACAAAAGTGAAAAAAGTAAATTTCCAATTTCAACCAAACATGCTAGAAATGCTCAAATTGCGCAAATAAGCCTACTGTAAGAACTTTACAAACGTCTGACAAAACTGAAAAATGTAAATTTCCAATTTCAACCAAACATGCTAAAAATGCTCCAATTGAGCTAATTAGCTTATTGTGAGAATAATACAAACGTCTGACAACACTGAAAAATGTAAATTTCTAATTTCAACCAAACATGCTAGAAATGCTCCAAATGAGCTAATTAGCTTATTGAGAGAATATTGCAATTGTCTGACAAAAGTGAAAAAAGTAAATTTCCAATTGCAACCAAACATGCTAGAAATGCTCCAATTGAGCTAATTAGCTTATTGTGAGAATATTACAAACGTCTGACAAAAGTGAAAAATGTAAATTTCCAATTTCAACCAAACATGCTAGAAATGCTCCAATTGAGCTAATTAGCTTATTGTGAGAATATTGCAATTGTCTTACAAAAGTGAAAAATGTAAATTTCCAATTTCAACCAAACATGCTAGAAATGCTCCAATTGAGCTAATTAGCTTATTGTGAGAATATTACAAACGTCTAACAAAATTGAAAAATGTAAATTTCCAATTTCAACCAAACATGCTAGAAATGCTCCAATTGAGCATTGAAATTGCAAATTTACATTTTTCACTTCTGTCAGACAATTGCAATATTCTCACAATAAGCTAATTAGCTCAATTGGAGCATTTCTATCATGTTTGGTTGAAATTGGAAATTTACATTTTTCACTTTTGTCAGACAATTGCAATAATCTCACAGTAAGCTAATTAGCTCAATTGGAGCATTTCTAGCATTTTGGTTGAAATTGGAAATTTACATTTTTCACTTTTGTCAGACAATTGCAATATTCTCACAATAAGCTAATTAGCTCAATTGGAGCATTTCTAGCATGTTTGGTTGAAATTGGAAATTTACATTTTTCACTTTTGTCAGACGTTTGTAATATTCTCACAATAAGCTAATTAGCTCAATTGGAGCATTTTTAGCATGTTTGGTTGAATTTGGAAATTTACATTTTTCAGTTTTGTCAGACGTTTGTAAAATTCTTACAGTAGGCTTTTTTGCGCAATTTGAGCATTTCTAGCATGTTTGGTTGAAATTGGAAATTTACTTTTTTCACTTTTGTCAGACAATTGCAATATTCTCACAATAAGCTAATTAGCTCAATTGGAGCATTTCTAGCATGTTTGGTTGAAATTGGAAATTTACATTTTTCACTTTTGTCAAACAATTGCAATATTCTCTCAATAAGCTAATTAGCTCAATTGGAGCATTTCTAGCATGTTTGAACGAAATTGGAAATTTACATTTTTCACTTTTGTCAGACGTTTGTAATATTCTCACAATAAGCTAATTAGCTCAATTGGAGCATTTCTAGCACGTTTGGTTGGAATTGGAAATTTACATTTTTCACTTTTGTCGGAGAATTGCAATATTCTCACAATAAGCTAATTAGCTCAATTGGAGCATTTCTAGCATCTTCGGTTGAAATTGGAAATTTACATTTTTCAGTGTTGTCAGACGTTTGTAATATTCTCACAATAAGCTAATTAGCTCAGTTGGAGCATTTCTATCATGTTTGGTTGAAATTGGAAATGTACATTTTTCACTTTTGTCAGACAATTGCAATAATCTCACAGTAAGCTAATTAGCTCAATTGGAGCAAATCTAGCATGTTTGGTTGAAATTGGAAATTTACATTTTTCACTTTTGTCAGACAATTGCAATATTCTCACAATAAGCTAATTAGCTCAATTGGAGCATTTCTAGCATGTTTGGTTGAAATTGGAAATTTACATTTTTCACTTTTGTCAGACAATTGCAATATTCTCTCAATAAGCTAATTAGCTCAATTGGAGCATTTCTAGCATGTTTGGTTGAAATTGGAAAATTACATTTTTCAGTGTTGTCAGACGTTTGTAATATTCTCACAATAAGCTAATTAGCTAAATTGGAGCATTTCTAGCATGTTTGGTTGAAATTGGAAATTTACATTTTTCACTTCTGTCAGACAATTGCAATATTCTCACAATAAGCTAATTAGCTCAATTGGAGCATTTCTAGCATGTTTGGTTGAAATTGGAAATTTACTTTTTTCACTTTTGTCAGACAATTGCAATATTCTCACAATAAGCTAATTAGCTCAATTGGAGCATTTCTAGCATGTTTGGTTGAAATTGGAAATTTACATTTTTCACTTCTGTCAGACAATTGCAATATTCTCACAATAAGCTAATTAGCTCAATTGGAGCATTTCTAGCATGTTTGGTTGAAATTGGAAATCTACATTTTTCAGTTTTGTCAGACGTTTGTAATATTCTCACAATAAGCTAATTAGCTCAATTGGAGCATTTCTAGCATGTTTGGTTGAAATTGGAAATTTACATTTTTCAGTTTTGTCAGACGTTTGGAAAATTCTTACAGTAGGCTTATTTGCGCAATTTGAGCATTTCTATCATGTTTGGTTGAAATTGGAAATTTACTTTTTTCACTTTTGTCAGACAATTGCAATATTCTCACAATAAGCTAATTAGCTCAATTGGAGCATTTCTAGCATGTTTGGTTGAAATTGGGAATTTACATTTTTCAGTGTTGTCAGACGTTTGTAATATTCTCACAATAAGCTAATTAGCTAAATTGGAGTATTTCTAGCATGTTTGGTTGAAATTGCAAATTTATATTTTTCACTTCTGTCAGACAATTGCAATATTCTCACAATAAGCTAATTAGCTCAATTGGAGCATTTCTAGCATGTTTGGTTGAAATTGGAAATTTACATTTTTCAATTTTGTTAGACGTTTGTAATATTCTCACAATAAGCTAATTAGCTCAATTGGAGCATTTCTAGCATGTCTGGTTGAAATTGGAAATTTACATTTTTCACTTTTGTCAGATAATTGCAATATTCTCACAATAAGCTAATTAGCTCAATTGGAGCAGTTCTAGCATGTTTGGTTGAAATTGGAAATTTACATTTTTCACTTTTGTCAGACGTTTGTAATATTCTCACAATAAGCTAATTAGCTCAATTGGAGCATTTCTAGCATGTTTGGTTGAAATTGGAAATTTACTTTTTTCACTTTTGTCAGACAATTGCAATATTCTCTCAATAAGCTAATTAGCTCATTTGGAGCATTTCTAGCATGTTTGGTTGAAATTAGAAATTTACATCTTTCAGTGTTGTCAGACGTTTGTAATATTCTCACAATAAGCTAATTAGCTCAATTGGAGCATTTTTAGCATGTTTGGTTGAAATTGGAAATTTACATTTTTCAGTTTTGTCAAACGTTTGTAAAATTCTTACAGTAGGCTTATTTGCGCAATTTGAGCATTTCTAGCATGTTTGGTTGAAATTGGAAATTTACTTTTTTCACTTTTGTCAGACAATTGCAATATTCTCACAATAAGCTAATTAGCTCAATTGGAGCATTTCTAGCATGTTTGGTTGAAATTGCAAATTTACATTTTTCACTTCTGTCAGACAATTGCAATATTCTCACAATAAGCTAATTAGCTCAATTGGAGCATTTATAGCATGTTTGGTTGAAATTGGAAATTTACATTTTTCAATTTTGTCAAACAATTGCAATATTCTCTCAATAAGCTAATTAGCTCAATTGGAGCATTTCTAGCATGTTTGGTTGAAATTGGAAATTTACATTTTTCACTTTTGTCAGACGTTTGTAATATTCTCACAATAAGCTAATTAGCTCAATTGGAGCATTTCTAGCACGTTTGGTTGAAATTGGAAATTTACATTTTTCACTTTTGTCAGACAACTGCAATATTCTCTCAATAAGCTAATTAGCTCAATTGGAGCATTTCTAGCATGTTTGGTTGAAATTGGAAATTCACATTTTTCAGTTTTGTCAGACGTTTGTAATATTCTCACAATAAGCTAATTAGCTCAATTGGAGCATTTCTAGCATGTTTGGTTGGAATTAGAAATTTACATTTTTCAGTGTTGTCAGACGTTTGTAATATTCTCACAATAAGCTAATTAGCTCAATTGGAGCATTTCTAGCATGTTTGGTTGAAATTGGAAATCTACATTTTTCAGTTTTGTCAGACGTTTGTAATATTCTCACAATAAGGTAATTAGCTCAATTGGAGCATTTCTAGCATGTTTGGTTGAAATTGGAAATTTACATTTTTCAGTTTTGTCAGACGTTTGTAAAATTCTTACAGTAGGCTTATTTGCGCAATTTGAGCATTTCTAGCATGTTTGGTTGAAATTGGAAATTTACATTTTTCACTTTTGTCAAACAATTGCAATATTCTCTCAATAAGCTAATTAGCTCAATTGGAGCATTTCTGGCATGTTTGGTTGAAATTGGAAATTTACATTTTTCAGTGTTGTCAGACGTTTGTAATATTCTCACAATAAGCTAATTAGCTCAATTGGAGCATTTTAGCATGTTTGGTTGAAATTGCAAATTTACATTTTTCAGTTTTGTCAGACGTTTGTAAAATTCTTACAGTAGGCTTATTTGCGCAATTTGAGCATTTCTAGCATATTTGGTTGAAATTGGAAATTTACTTTTTTCACTTTTGTCAGACTATTGCAATATTCTCACAATAAGCTAATTAGCTCAATTGGAGCATTTCTAGCATGTTTGGTTGAAATTGGATATTTACATTTTTCAATTTTGTTAGACGTTTGTAATATTCTCACAATAAGCTAATTAGCTCAATTGGAGCATTTCTAGCATGTTTGGTTGAAATTGGAAATTTACATTTTTCACTTTTGTCAGACAATTGCAATATTCTCACAATAAGCTAATTAGCTCAATTGGAGCATTTCTAGCATGTTTGGTTGAAATTGGAAATTTACATTTTTCACTTTTGTCAGACGTTTGTAATATTCTCACAATAAGCTAATTAGCTCAATTGGAGCATTTCTAGCATGTTTGGTTGCAATTGGAAATTTACTTTTTTCACTTTTGTCAGACAATTGCAATATTCTCTCAATAAGATAATTAGCTCATTTGGAGCATTTCTAGCATGTTTGGTTGAAATTAGAAATTTACATTTTTCAGTGTTGTCAGACGTTTGTAATATTCTCACAATAAGCTAATTAGCTCAATTGGAGCATTTTTATCATGTTTGGTTGAAATTGGAAATTTACATTTTTCAGTTTTGTCAGACGTTTGTAAAATTCTTACAGTAGGCTTATTTGCGCAATTTGAGCATTTCTAGCATGTTTGGTTGAAATTGGAAATTTACTTTTTTCACTTTTGTCAGACAATTGCAATATTCTCACAATAAGCTAATTAGTTCAATTGGGGCATTTCTAGCATGTTTGGTTGAAATTGGGAATTTAAATTTTTCAGTGTTGTCAGACGTTTGTAATATTCTCACAATAAGCTAATTAGCTCAATTGGAGCATTTTTATCATGTTTGGTTGAAATTGGAAATTTACATTTTTCAGTTTTGTCAGACGTTTGTAAAATTCTTACAGTAGGCTTTTTGCGCAATTTGAGCATTTCTAGTATGTTTGGTTGAAATTGGAAATTTACATTTTTCACTTTTGTCAGACGTTTGTAATATTCTCACAATAAGCTAATTAGCTCAATTGGAGCATTTCTAGCATGTTTGGTTGGAATTAGAAATTTACATTTTTCAGTGTTGTCAGACGTTTGTAATATTCTCACAATAAGCTAATTAGCTCAATTGGAGCATTTCTAGCATGTTTGGTTGAAATTGGAAATCTACATTTTTCAGTTTTGTCAGACGTTTGTAATATTCTCACAATAAGGTAATTAGCTCAATTGGAGCATTTCTAGCATGTTTGGTTGAAATTGGAAATTTACATTTTTCAGTTTTGTCAGACGTTTGTAAAATTCTTACAGTAGGCTTATTTGCGCAATTTGAGCATTTCTAGCATGTTTGGTTGAAATTGGAAATTTACATTTCTCACTTTTGTCAAACAATTGCAATATTCTCTCAATAAGCTAATTAGCTCAATTGGAGCATTTCTAGCATGTTTGGTTGAAATTGGAAATTTACATTTTTCAGTGTTGTCAGACGTTTGTAATATTCTCACAATAAGCTAATTAGCTCAATTGGAGCATTTTAGCATGTTTGGTTGAAATTGCAAATTTACATTTTTCAGTTTTGTCAGACGTTTGTAAAATTCTTACAGTAGGCTTATTTGCGCAATTTGAGCATTTCTAGCATATTTGGTTGAAATTGGAAATTTACTTTTTTCACTTTTGTCAGACTATTGCAATATTCTCACAATAAGCTAATTAGCTCAATTGGAGCATTTCTAGCATGTTTGGTTGAAATTGGATATTTACATTTTTCAATTTTGTTAGACGTTTGTAATATTCTCACAATAAGCTAATTAGCTCAATTGGAGCATTTCTAGCATGTTTGGTTGAAATTGGAAATTTACATTTTTCACTTTTGTCAGACAATTGCAATATTCTCACAATAAGCTAATTAGCTCAATTGGAGCATTTCTAGCATGTTTGGTTGAAATTGGAAATTTACATTTTTCACTTTTGTCAGACGTTTGTAATATTCTCACAATAAGCTAATTAGCTCAATTGGAGCATTTCTAGCATGTTTGGTTGCAATTGGAAATTTACTTTTTTCACTTTTGTCAGACAATTGCAATATTCTCTCAATAAGCTAATTAGCTCATTTGGAGCATTTCTAGCATGTTTGGTTGAAATTAGAAATTTACATTTTTCAGTGTTGTCAGACGTTTGTAATATTCTCACAATAAGCTAATTAGCTCAATTGGAGCATTTTTATCATGTTTGGTTGAAATTGGAAATTTACATTTTTCAGTTTTGTCAGACGTTTGTAAAATTCTTACAGTAGGCTTATTTGCGCAATTTGAGCATTTCTAGCATGTTTGGTTGAAATTGGAAATTTACTTTTTTCACTTTTGTCAGACAGTTGCAATATTCTCACAATAAGCTAATTAGTTCAATTGGAGCATTTCTAGCATGTTTGGTTGAAATTGCAAGTTTACATTTTTCACTTCTGTCAGACAATTGCAATATTCTCACAATAAGCTAATTAGCTCAATTGGAGCATTTCTAGCATGTTTGGTTGAAATTGGAAATTTACATTTTTCAATTTTGTTAGACGTTTGTAATATTCTCACAATAAGCTAATTAGCTCAATTGGAGCATTTCTAGCATGTTTGGTTGAAATTGGAAATTTACTTTTTTCACTTTTGTCAGACAATTGCAATATTCTCACAATAAGCTAATTAGCTCAATTGGAGCATTTCTAGCATGTTTGGTTGAAATTGGAAATTTACATTTTTCACTTCTGTCAGACAATTGCAATATTCTCACAATAAGCTAATTAGCTCAATTGGAGCATTTCTAGCATGTTTGGTTGAAATTGGAAATCTACATTTTGCACTTCTGTCAGACGTTTGTAATATTCTCACAATAAGCTAATTAGCTCAATTGGAGCATTTCTAGCATGTTTGGTTGAAATTGGAAATTTACATTTTTCAGTTTTGTCAGACG
Organism: Watersipora subatra; assembly: GCF_963576615.1. Classification (NCBI taxonomy): domain Eukaryota; kingdom Metazoa; phylum Bryozoa; class Gymnolaemata; order Cheilostomatida; family Watersiporidae; genus Watersipora; species Watersipora subatra. The sequence goes on along the minus strand of NW_027045232.1, from coordinate 187,781 downwards.
CTTGGAAAATTCTTACAGTAGGCTTATTTGCGCAATTTGAGCATTTCTATCATGTTTGGTTGAAATTGGAAATTTACTTTTTTCACTTTTGTCAGACAATTGCAATATTCTCACAATAAGCTAATTAGCTCAATTGGAGCATTTCTAGCATGTTTGGTTGAAATTGGGAATTTACATTTTTCAGTGTTGTCAGACGTTTGTAATATTCTCACAATAAGCTAATTAGCTAAATTGGAGTATTTCTAGCATGTTTGGTTGAAATTGCAAATTTATATTTTTCACTTCTGTCAGACAATTGCAATATTCTCACAATAAGCTAATTAGCTCAATTGGAGCATTTCTAGCATGTTTGGTTGAAATTGGAAATTTACATTTTTCACTTTTGACAGATAATTGCAATATTCTCACAATAAGCTAATTAGCTCAATTGGAGCATTTCTAGCATGTTTGGTTGAAATTGGAAATTTACATTTTTCACTTTTGTCAGACGTTTGTAATATTCTCACAATAAGCTAATTAGCTCAATTAGAGCATTTCTAGCATGTTTGGTTGAAATTGGAAGTTTACTTTTTTCACTTTTGTCAGACAATTGCAATATTCTCTCAATAAGCTAATTAGCTCATTTGGAGCATTTTTAGCATGTTTGGTTGAAATTAGAAATTTACATTTTTCAGTGTTGTCAGACGTTTGTAATATTCTCACAATAAGCTAATTAGCTCAATTGGAGCATTTCTAGCATGTTTGGTTGAAATTGGAAATTTACATCTTTCAGTGTTGTCAGACGTTTGTAATATTCTCACAATAAGCTAATTAGCTCAATTGGAGCATTTTTAGCATGTTTGGTTGAAATTGGAAATTTACATTTTTCAGTTTTGTCAGACGTTTGTAAAATTCTTACAGTAGGCTTATTTGCGCAATTTGAGCATTTCTAGCATGTTTGGTTGAAATTGGAAATTTACTTTTTTCACTTTTGTCAGACAATTGCAATATTCTCACAATAAGCTAATTAGCTCAATTGGAGCATTTCTAGCATGTTTGGTTGAAATTGCAAATTTACATTTTTCACTTCTGTCAGACAATTGCAATATTCTCACAATAAGCTAATTAGCTCAATTGGAGCATTTATAGCATGTTTGGTTGAAATTGGAAATTTACATTTTTCACTTTTGTCAGACGTTTGTAATATTCTCACAATAAGCTAATTAGCTCAATTGGAGCATTTCTAGCACGTTTGGTTGAAATTGGAAATTTACATTTTTCACTTTTGTCAGACAATTGCAATATTCTCTCAATAAGCTAATTAGCTCAATTGGAGCATTTCTAGCATGTTTGAACGAAATTGGAAATTTACATTTTTCACTTTTGTCAGACGTTTGTAATATTCTCACAATAAGCTAATTAGCTCAATTGGAGCATTTCTAGCACGTTTGGTTGGAATTGGAAATTTACATTTTTCACTTTTGTCGGAGAATTGCAATATTCTCACAATAAGCTAATTAGCTCAATTGGAGCATTTCTAGCATCTTCGGTTGAAATTGGAAATTTACATTTTTCAGTGTTGTCAGACGTTTGTAATATTCTCACAATAAGCTAATTAGCTCAGTTGGAGCATTTCTATCATGTTTGGTTGAAATTGGAAATTTACATTTTTCACTTTTGTCAGACAATTGCAATAATCTCACAGTAAGCTAATTAGCTCAATTGGAGCAAATCTAGCATGTTTGGTTGAAATTGGAAATTTACATTTTTCACTTTTGTCAGACAATTGCAATATTCTCACAATAAGCTAATTAGCTCAATTGGAGCATTTCTAGCATGTTTGGTTGAAATTGGAAATTTACATTTTTCACTTTTGTCAGACAATTGCAATATTCTCTCAATAAGCTAATTAGCTCAATTGGAGCATTTCTAGCATGTTTGGTTGAAATTGGAAAATTACATTTTTCAGTGTTGTCCGACGTTTGTAATATTCTCACAATAAGCTAATTAGCTAAATTGGAGCATTTCTAGCATGTTTGGTTGAAATTGGAAATTTACATTTTTCACTTCTGTCAGACAATTGCAATATTCTCACAATAAGCTAATTAGCTCAATTGGAGCATTTCTAGCATGTTTGGTTGAAATTGGAAATTTACTTTTTTCACTTTTGTCAGACAATTGCAATATTCTCACAATAAGCTAATTAGCTCAATTGGAGCATTTCTAGCATGTTTGGTTGAAATTGGAAATTTACATTTTTCACTTCTGTCAGACAATTGCAATATTCTCACAATAAGCTAATTAGCTCAATTGGAGCATTTCTAGCATGTTTGGTTGAAATTGGAAATCTACATTTTTCAGTTTTGTCAGACGTTTGTAATATTCTCACAATAAGCTAATTAGCTCAATTGGAGCATTTCTAGCATGTTTGGTTGAAATTGGAAATTTACATTTTTCAGTTTTGTCAGACGTTTGAAAAATTCTTACAGTAGGCTTATTTGCGCAATTTGAGCATTTCTATCATGTTTGGTTGAAATTGGAAATCTACATTTTTCACTTTTGTCAGACAATTGCAATATTCTCACAATAAGCTAATTAGCTCAATTGGAGCATTTCTAGCATGTTTGGTTGAAATTGGAAATTTACATTTTTCACTTTTGTCAGACGTTTGTAATATTCTCACAATAAGCTAATTAGCTCAATTGGAGCATTTCTAGCATGTTTGGTTGCAATTGGAAATTTACTTTTTTCACTTTTGTCAGACAATTGCAATATTCTCTCAATAAGCTAATTAGCTCATTTGGAGCATTTCTAGCATGTTTGGTTGAAATTAGAAATTTACATTTTTCAGTGTTGTCAGACGTTTGTAATATTCTCACAATAAGCTAATTAGCTCAATTGGAGCATTTTTATCATGTTTGGTTGAAATTGGAAATTTACATTTTTCAGTTTTGTCAGACGTTTGTAAAATTCTTACAGTAGGCTTATTTGCGCAATTTGAGCATTTCTAGCATGTTTGGTTGAAATTGGAAATTTACTTTTTTCACTTTTGTCAGACAATTGCAATATTCTCACAATAAGCTAATTAGTTCAATTGGAGCATTTCTAGCATGTTTGGTTGAAATTGCAAGTTTACATTTTTCACTTCTGTCAGACAATTGCAATATTCTCACAATAAGCTAATTAGCTCAATTGGAGCATTTCTAGCATGTTTGGTTGAAATTGGAAATTTACATTTTTCAATTTTGTTAGACGTTTGTAATATTCTCACAATAAGCTAATTAGCTCAATTGGAGCATTTCTAGCATGTTTGGTTGAAATTGGAAATTTACTTTTTTCACTTTTGTCAGACAATTGCAATATTCTCACAATAAGCTAATTAGCTCAATTGGAGCATTTCTAGCATGTTTGGTTGAAATTGGAAATTTACTTTTTTCACTTTTGTCAGACAATTGCAATATTCTCACAATAAGCTAATTAGCTCAATTGGAGCGTTTCTAGCATGTTTGGTTGAAATTGGAAATCTACATTTTTCAGTTTTGTCAGACGTTTGTAAAATTCTTACAGTAGGCTTATTTGCGCAATTTGAGCATTTCTAGCATGTTTGGTTGAAATTGGAAATTTACTTTTTTCACTTTTGTCAGACAATTGCAATATTCTCACAATAAGCTAATTAGCTCAATTGGAGCATTTCTAGCATGTTTGGTTGAAATTGGGAATTTACATTTTTCAGTGTTGTCAGATGTTTGTAATATTCTCACAATAAGCTAATTAGCTAAATTGGAGTATTTCTAGCATATTTGGTTGAAATTGCAAATTTACATTTTTCACTTCTGTCTGACAATTGCAATATTCTCACAATAAGCTAATTAGCTCAATTGGAGCATTTCTAGCATGTTTGGTTGAAATTGGAAATTTACATTTTTCAATTTTGTTAGACGTTTGTAATATTCTCACAATAAGCTAATTAGCTCAATTGGAGCATTTCTAGCATGTTTGGTTGAAATTGGAAATTTACATTTTTCACTTTTGACAGATAATTGCAATATTCTCACAATAAGCTAATTAGCTCAATTGGAGCATTTCTAGCATGTTTGGTTGAAATTGGAAATTTACATTTTTCACTTTTGTCAGACGTTTGTAATATTCTCACAATAAGCTAATTAGCTCAATTAGAGCATTTCTAGCATGTTTGGTTGAAATTGGAAGTTTACTTTTTTCACTTTTGTCAGACAATTGCAATATTCTCTCAATAAGCTAATTAGCTCATTTGGAGCATTTCTAGCATGTTTGGTTGAAATTAGAAATTTACATTTTTCAGTGTTGTCAGACGTTTGTAATATTCTCACAATAAGCTAATTAGCTCAATTGGAGCATTTCTAGCATGTTTGGTTGAAATTGGAAATTTACATCTTTCAGTGTTGTCAGACGTTTGTAATATTCTCACAATAAGCTAATTAGCTCAATTGGAGCATTTTTAGCATGTTTGGTTGAAATTGGAAATTTACATTTTTCAGTTTTGTCAGACGCTTGTAAAATTCTTACAGTAGGCTTATTTGCGCAATTTGAGCATTTCTAGCATGTTTGGTTGAAATTAGAAATTTACATTTTTCAGTGTTGTCAGACGTTTGTAATATTCTCACAATAAGCTAATTAGCTCAATTGGAGCATTTCTAGCATGTTTGGTTGAAATTGCAAATTTACATTTTTCACTTCTGTCAGACAATTGCAATATTCTCACAATAAGCTAATTAGCTCAATTGGAGCATTTATAGCATGTTTGGTTGAAATTGGAAATTTACATTTTTCAATTTTGTCAAACAATTGCAATATTCTCACAATAAGCTAATTAGCTCAATTGGAGCATTTCTAGCATGTTTGGTTGAAATTGGAAATTTACATTTTTCACTTTTGTCAGACGTTTGTAATATTCTCACAATAAGCTAATTAGCTCAATTGGAGCATTTCTAGCACGTTTGGTTGAAATTGGAAATTTACATTTTTCACTTTTGTCAGACAATTGCAATATTCTCTCAATAAGCTAATTAGCTCAATTGGAGCATTTCTAGCATGTTTGGTTGAAATTGGAAATTCACATTTTTCAGTTTTGTCAGACGTTTGTAATATTCTCACAATAAGCTAATTAGCTCAATTGGAGCATTTCTAGCATGTTTGGTTGGAATTAGAAATTTACATTTTTCAGTGTTGTCAGACGTTTGTAATATTCTCACAATAAGCTAATTAGCTCATTTGGAGCATTTCTAGCATGTTTGGTTGAAATTAGAAATTTACATTTTTCAGTGTTGTCAGACGTTTGTAATATTCTCACAATAAGCTAATTAGCTCAATTGGAGCATTTCTAGCATGTTTGGTTGGAATTAGAAATTTACATTTTTCAGTGTTGTCAGACGTTTGTAATATTCTCACAATAAGCTAATTAGCTCAATTGGAGCATTTCTAGCATGTTTGGTTCAAATTGGAAATCTACATTTTTCAGTTTTGTCAGACGTTTGTAATATTCTCACAATAAGCTAATTAGCTCAATTGGAGCATTTCTAGCATGTTTGGTTGAAATTGGAAATTTACATTTTTCAGTTTTGTCAGACGTTTGTAAAATTCTTACAGTAGGCTTATTTGCGCAATTTGAGCATTTCTAGCATGTTTGGTTGAAATTGGAAATTTACATTTTTCACTTTTGTCAAACAATTGCAATATTCTCTCAATAAGCTAATTAGCTCAATTGGAGCATTTCTAGCATGTTTGGTTGAAATTGGAAATTTACATTTTTCAGTGTTGTCAGACGTTTGTAATATTCTCACAATAAGCTAATTAGCTCAATTGGAGCATTTCTAGCATGTTTGGTTGAAATTGGAAATTTACATTTTTCAGTTTTGTCAGACGTTTGTAAAATTCTTAGAGTAGGCTTATTTGCGCAATTTAAGCATTTCTAGCATATTTGGTTGAAATTGGAAATTTACATTTTTCAGTGTTGTCAGACGTTTGTAATATTCTCACAATAAGCTAATTAGCTCAATTGGAGCATTTTTAGCATGTTTGGTTGAAATTGCAAATTTACATTTTTCACTTCTGTCAGACGTTTGTAATATTCTCACAATAAGCTAATTAGCTCAATTGGAGCATTTCTAGCACGTTTGGTTGAAATTGGAAATTTACATTTTTCACTTTTGTAAGACAATTGCAATATTCTCTCAATAAGCTAATTAGCTCAATTGGAGCATTTCTAGCACGTTTGGTTGAAATTGGAAATTTACATTTTTCACTTTTGTCAAACAATTGCAATATTCTCACAATAAGCTAATTAGCTCAATTGGAGCATTTCTAGCATGTTTGGTTGAAATTGGGAATTTACATTTTTCAGTGTTGTCAGACGTTTGTAATATTCTCACAATAAGCTAATTAGCTCAATTGGAGTATTTCTAGCATATTTGGTTGAAATTGCAAATTTACATTTTTCACTTCTGTCAGACAATTGCAATATTCTCACAATAAGCTAATTAGCTCAATTGGAGCATTTCTAGCATGTTTGGTTGAAATTGGAAATTTACATTTTCCAATTTTGTTAGACGTTTGTAATATTCTCACAATAAGCTAATTAGCTCAATTGGAGCATTTCTAGCATGTTTGGTTGAAATTGGAAATTTACATTTTTCACTTTTGACAGATAATTGCAATATTCTCACAATAAGCTAATTAGCTCAATTGGAGCATTTTTAGCATGTTTGGTTGAAATTGGAAATTTACATTTTTCACTTTTGTCAGACGTTTGTAATATTCTCACAATAAGCTAATTAGCTCAATTAGAGCATTTCTAGCATGTTTGGTTGAAATTGGAAATTTACTTTTTTCACTTTTGTCAGACAATTGCAATATTCTCTCAATAAGCTAATTAGCTCATTTGGAGCATTTCTAGCATGTTTGGTTGAAATTAGAAATTTACATTTTTCAGTGTTGTCAGACGTTTGTAATATTCTCACAATAAGCTAATTAGCTCAATTGGAGCATTTCTAGCATGTTTGGTTGGAATTAGAAATTTACATTTTTCAGTGTTGTCAGACGTTTGTAATATTCTCACAATAAGCTAATTAGCTCAATTGGAGCATTTCTAGCATGTTTGGTTCAAATTGGAAATCTACATTTTTCAGTTTTGTCGGACGTTTGTAATATTCTCACAATAAGCTAATTAGCTCAATTGGAGCATTTCTAGCATGTTTGGTTGAAATTGGAAATTTACATTTTTCAGTTTTGTCAGACGTTTGTAAAATTCTTACAGTAGGCTTATTTGCGCAATTTGAGCATTTCTAGCATGTTTGGTTGAAATTGGAAATTTACATTTTTCACTTTTGTCAAACAATTGCAATATTCTCTCAATAAGCTAATTAGCTCAATTGGAGCATTTCTAGCATGTTTGGTTGAAATTGGAAATTTACATTTTTCAATTTTGTTAGACGTTTGTAATATTCTCACAATAAGCTAATTAGCTCAATTGGAGCATTTCTAGCATGTTTGGTTGAAATTGGAAATTTACTTTTTTCACTTTTGTCAGACAATTGCAATATTCTCACAATAAGCTAATTAGCTCAATTGGAGCATTTCTAGCATGTTTGGTTGAAATTGGAAATTTACATTTTTCACTTTTGACAGATAATTGCAATATTCTCACAATAAGCTAATTAGCTCAATTGGAGCATTTCTAGCATGTTTGGTTGAAATTGGAAATTTACATTTTTCACTTTTGTCAGACGTTTGTAATATTCTCACAATAAGCTAATTAGCTCAATTAGAGCATTTCTAGCATGTTTGGTTGAAATTGGAAGTTTACTTTTTTCACTTTTGTCAGACAATTGCAATATTCTCTCAATAAGCTAATTAGCTCATTTGGAGCATTTTTAGCATGTTTGGTTGAAATTAGAAGTTTACATTTTTCAGTGTTGTCAGACGTTTGTAATATTCTCACAATAAGCTAATTAGCTCAATTGGAGCATTTCTAGCATGTTTGGTTGAAATTGGAAATTTACATCTTTCAGTGTTGTCAGACGTTTGTAATATTCTCACAATAAGCTAATTAGCTCAATTGGAGCATTTTTAGCATGTTTGGTTGAAATTGGAAATTTACATTTTTCAGTTTTGTCAGACGTTTGTAAAATTCTTACAGTAGGCTTATTTGCGCAATTTGAGCATTTCTAGCATGTTTGGTTGAAATTGGAAATTTACTTTTTTCACTTTTGTCAGACAATTGCAATATTCTCACAATAAGCTAATTAGCTCAATTGGAGCATTTCTAGCATGTTTGGTTGAAATTGCAAATTTACATTTTTCACTTCTGTCAGACAATTGCAATATTCTCACAATAAGCTAATTAGCTCAATTGGAGCATTTATAGCATGTTTGGTTGAAATTGGAAATTTACATTTTTCAATTTTGTCAAACAATTGCAATATTCTCACAATAAGCTAATTAGCTCAATTGGAGCATTTCTAGCATGTTTGGTTGAAATTGGAAATTTACATTTTTCACTTTTGTCAGACGTTTGTAATATTCTCACAATAAGCTAATTAGCTCAATTGGAGCATTTCTAGCACGTTTGGTTGAAATTGGAAATTTACATTTTTCACTTTTGTCAGACAATTGCAATATTCTCTCAATAAGCTAATTAGCTCAATTGGAGCATTTCTAGCATGTTTGAACGAAATTGGAAATTTACATTTTTCACTTTTGTCAGACGTTTGTAATATTCTCACAATAAGCTAATTAGCTCAATTGGAGCATTTCTAGCACGTTTGGTTGGAATTGGAAATTTACATTTTTCACTTTTGTCGGAGAATTGCAATATTCTCACAATAAGCTAATTAGCTCAATTGGAGCATTTCTAGCATCTTCGGTTGAAATTGGAAATTTACATTTTTCAGTGTTGTCAGACGTTTGTAATATTCTCACAATAAGCTAATTAGCTCAGTTGGAGCATTTCTATCATGTTTGGTTGAAATTGGAAATTTACATTTTTCACTTTTGTCAGACAATTGCAATAATCTCACAGTAAGCTAATTAGCTCAATTGGAGCAAATCTAGCATGTTTGGTTGAAATTGGAAATTTACATTTTTCACTTTTGTCAGACAATTGCAATATTCTCACAATAAGCTAATTAGCTCAATTGGAGCATTTCTAGCATGTTTGGTTGAAATTGGAAATTTACATTTTTCACTTTTGTCAGACAATTGCAATATTCTCTCAATAAGCTAATTAGCTCAATTGGAGCATTTCTAGCATGTTTGGTTGAAATTGGAAAATTACATTTTTCAGTGTTGTCCGACGTTTGTAATATTCTCACAATAAGCTAATTAGCTAAATTGGAGCATTTCTAGCATGTTTGGTTGAAATTGGAAATTTACATTTTTCACTTCTGTCAGACAATTGCAATATTCTCACAATAAGCTAATTAGCTCAATTGGAGCATTTCTAGCATGTTTGGTTGAAATTGGAAATTTACTTTTTTCACTTTTGTCAGACAATTGCAATATTCTCACAATAAGCTAATTAGCTCAATTGGAGCATTTCTAGCATGTTTGGTTGAAATTGGAAATTTACATTTTTCACTTCTGTCAGACAATTGCAATATTCTCACAATAAGCTAATTAGCTCAATTGGAGCATTTCTAGCATGTTTGGTTGAAATTGGAAATCTACATTTTTCAGTTTTGTCAGACGTTTGTAATATTCTCACAATAAGCTAATTAGCTCAATTGGAGCATTTCTAGCATGTTTGGTTGAAATTGGAAATTTACATTTTTCAGTTTTGTCAGACGTTTGGAAAATTCTTACAGTAGGCTTATTTGCGCAATTTGAGCATTTCTATCATGTTTGGTTGAAATTGGAAATCTACATTTTTCACTTTTGTCAGACAATTGCAATATTCTCACAATAAGCTAATTAGCTCAATTGGAGCATTTCTAGCATGTTTGGTTGAAATTGGAAATTTACATTTTTCACTTTTGTCAGACGTTTGTAATATTCTCACAATAAGCTAATTAGCTCAATTGGAGCATTTCTAGCATGTTTGGTTGCAATTGGAAATTTACTTTTTTCACTTTTGTCAGACAATTGCAATATTCTCTCAATAAGCTAATTAGCTCATTTGGAGCATTTCTAGCATGTTTGGTTGAAATTAGAAATTTACATTTTTCAGTGTTGTCAGACGTTTGTAATATTCTCACAATAAGCTAATTAGCTCAATTGGAGCATTTTTATCATGTTTGGTTGAAATTGGAAATTTACATTTTTCAGTTTTGTCAGACGTTTGTAAAATTCTTACAGTAGGCTTATTTGCGCAATTTGAGCATTTCTAGCATGTTTGGTTGAAATTGGAAATTTACTTTTTTCACTTTTGTCAGACAATTGCAATATTCTCACAATAAGCTAATTAGTTCAATTGGAGCATTTCTAGCATGTTTGGTTGAAATTGCAAGTTTACATTTTTCACTTCTGTCAGACAATTGCAATATTCTCACAATAAGCTAATTAGCTCAATTGGAGCATTTCTAGCATGTTTGGTTGAAATTGGAAATTTACATTTTTCAATTTTGTTAGACGTTTGTAATATTCTCACAATAAGCTAATTAGCTCAATTGGAGCATTTCTAGCATGTTTGGTTGAAATTGGAAATTTACTTTTTTCACTTTTGTCAGACAATTGCAATATTCTCACAATAAGCTAATTAGCTCAATTGGAGCATTTCTAGCATGTTTGGTTGAAATTGGAAATTTACTTTTTTCACTTTTGTCAGACAATTGCAATATTCTCACAATAAGCTAATTAGCTCAATTGGAGCGTTTCTAGCATGTTTGGTTGAAATTGGAAATCTACATTTTTCAGTTTTGTCAGACGTTTGTAAAATTCTTACAGTAGGCTTATTTGCGCAATTTGAGCATTTCTAGCATGTTTGGTTGAAATTGGAAATTTACTTTTTTCACTTTTGTCAGACAATTGCAATATTCTCACAATAAGCTAATTAGCTCAATTGGAGCATTTCTAGCATGTTTGGTTGAAATTGGGAATTTACATTTTTCAGTGTTGTCAGATGTTTGTAATATTCTCACAATAAGCTAATTAGCTAAATTGGAGTATTTCTAGCATATTTGGTTGAAATTGCAAATTTACATTTTTCACTTCTGTCTGACAATTGCAATATTCTCACAATAAGCTAATTAGCTCAATTGGAGCATTTCTAGCATGTTTGGTTGAAATTGGAAATTTACATTTTTCAATTTTGTTAGACGTTTGTAATATTCTCACAATAAGCTAATTAGCTCAATTGGAGCATTTCTAGCATGTTTGGTTGAAATTGGAAATTTACATTTTTCACTTTTGACAGATAATTGCAATATTCTCACAATAAGCTAATTAGCTCAATTGGAGCATTTCTAGCATGTTTGGTTGAAATTGGAAATTTACATTTTTCACTTTTGTCAGACGTTTGTAATATTCTCACAATAAGCTAATTAGCTCAATTAGAGCATTTCTAGCATGTTTGGTTGAAATTGGAAGTTTACTTTTTTCACTTTTGTCAGACAATTGCAATATTCTCTCAATAAGCTAATTAGCTCATTTGGAGCATTTCTAGCATGTTTGGTTGAAATTAGAAATTTACATTTTTCAGTGTTGTCAGACGTTTGTAATATTCTCACAATAAGCTAATTAGCTCAATTGGAGCATTTCTAGCATGTTTGGTTGAAATTGGAAATTTACATCTTTCAGTGTTGTCAGACGTTTGTAATATTCTCACAATAAGCTAATTAGCTCAATTGGAGCATTTTTAGCATGTTTGGTTGAAATTGGAAATTTACATTTTTCAGTTTTGTCAGACGCTTGTAAAATTCTTACAGTAGGCTTATTTGCGCAATTTGAGCATTTCTAGCATGTTTGGTTGAAATTAGAAATTTACATTTTTCAGTGTTGTCAGACGTTTGTAATATTCTCACAATAAGCTAATTAGCTCAATTGGAGCATTTCTAGCATGTTTGGTTGAAATTGCAAATTTACATTTTTCACTTCTGTCAGACAATTGCAATATTCTCACAATAAGCTAATTAGCTCAATTGGAGCATTTATAGCATGTTTGGTTGAAATTGGAAATTTACATTTTTCAATTTTGTCAAACAATTGCAATATTCTCACAATAAGCTAATTAGCTCAATTGGAGCATTTCTAGCATGTTTGGTTGAAATTGGAAATTTACATTTTTCACTTTTGTCAGACGTTTGTAATATTCTCACAATAAGCTAATTAGCTCAATTGGAGCATTTCTAGCACGTTTGGTTGAAATTGGAAATTTACATTTTTCACTTTTGTCAGACAATTGCAATATTCTCTCAATAAGCTAATTAGCTCAATTGGAGCATTTCTAGCATGTTTGGTTGAAATTGGAAATTCACATTTTTCAGTTTTGTCAGACGTTTGTAATATTCTCACAATAAGCTAATTAGCTCAATTGGAGCATTTCTAGCATGTTTGGTTGGAATTAGAAATTTACATTTTTCAGTGTTGTCAGACGTTTGTAATATTCTCACAATAAGCTAATTAGCTCATTTGGAGCATTTCTAGCATGTTTGGTTGAAATTAGAAATTTACATTTTTCAGTGTTGTCAGACGTTTGTAATATTCTCACAATAAGCTAATTAGCTCAATTGGAGCATTTCTAGCATGTTTGGTTGGAATTAGAAATTTACATTTTTCAGTGTTGTCAGACGTTTGTAATATTCTCACAATAAGCTAATTAGCTCAATTGGAGCATTTCTAGCATGTTTGGTTCAAATTGGAAATCTACATTTTTCAGTTTTGTCAGACGTTTGTAATATTCTCACAATAAGCTAATTAGCTCAATTGGAGCATTTCTAGCATGTTTGGTTGAAATTGGAAATTTACATTTTTCAGTTTTGTCAGACGTTTGTAAAATTCTTACAGTAGGCTTATTTGCGCAATTTGAGCATTTCTAGCATGTTTGGTTGAAATTGGAAATTTACATTTTTCACTTTTGTCAAACAATTGCAATATTCTCTCAATAAGCTAATTAGCTCAATTGGAGCATTTTTAGCATGTTTGGTTGAAATTGCAAATTTACATTTTTCACTTCTGTCAGACGTTTGTAATATTCTCACAATAAGCTAATTAGCTCAATTGGAGCATTTCTAGCACGTTTGGTTGAAATTGGAAATTTACATTTTTCACTTTTGTAAGACAATTGCAATATTCTCTCAATAAGCTAATTAGCTCAATTGGAGCATTTCTAGCACGTTTGGTTGAAATTGGAAATTTACATTTTTCACTTTTGTCAAACAATTGCAATATTCTCACAATAAGCTAATTAGCTCAATTGGAGCATTTTTAGCATGTTTGGTTGAAATTGGGAATTTACATTTTTCAGTGTTGTCAGACGTTTGTAATATTCTCACAATAAGCTAATTAGCTAAATTGGAGTATTTCTAGCATATTTGGTTGAAATTGCAAATTTACATTTTTCACTTCTGTCAGACAATTGCAATATTCTCACAATAAGCTAATTAGCTCAATTGGAGCATTTCTAGCATGTTTGGTTGAAATTGGAAATTTACATTTTCCAATTTTGTTAGACGTTTGTAATATTCTCACAATAAGCTAATTAGCTCAATTGGAGCATTTCTAGCATGTTTGGTTGAAATTGGAAATTTACATTTTTCACTTTTGACAGATAATTGCAATATTCTCACAATAAGCTAATTAGCTCAATTGGAGCATTTTTAGCATGTTTGGTTGAAATTGGAAATTTACATTTTTCACTTTTGTCAGACGTTTGTAATATTCTCACAATAAGCTAATTAGCTCAATTAGAGCATTTCTAGCATGTTTGGTTGAAATTGGAAATTTACTTTTTTCACTTTTGTCAGACAATTGCAATATTCTCTCAATAAGCTAATTAGCTCATTTGGAGCATTTCTAGCATGTTTGGTTGAAATTAGAAATTTACATTTTTCAGTGTTGTCAGACGTTTGTAATATTCTCACAATAAGCTAATTAGCTCAATTGGAGCATTTCTAGCATGTTTGGTTGGAATTAGAAATTTACATTTTTCAGTGTTGTCAGACGTTTGTAATATTCTCACAATAAGCTAATTAGCTCAATTGGAGCATTTCTAGCATGTTTGGTTCAAATTGGAAATCTACATTTTTCAGTTTTGTCGGACGTTTGTAATATTCTCACAATAAGCTAATTAGCTCAATTGGAGCATTTCTAGCATGTTTGGTTGAAATTGGAAATTTACATTTTTCAGTTTTGTCAGACGTTTGTAAAATTCTTACAGTAGGCTTATTTGCGCAATTTGAGCATTTCTAGCATGTTTGGTTGAAATTGGAAATTTACATTTTTCACTTTTGTCAAACAATTGCAATATTCTCTCAATAAGCTAATTAGCTCAATTGGAGCATTTCTAGCATGTTTGGTTGAAATTGGAAATTTACATTTTTCAATTTTGTTAGACGTTTGTAATATTCTCACAATAAGCTAATTAGCTCAATTGGAGCATTTCTAGCATGTTTGGTTGAAATTGGAAATTTACTTTTTTCACTTTTGTCAGACAATTGCAATATTCTCACAATAAGCTAATTAGCTCAATTGGAGCATTTCTAGCATGTTTGGTTGAAATTGGAAATTTACTTTTTTCACTTTTGTCAGACAATTGCAATATTCTCACAATAAGCTAATTAGCTCAATTGGAGCATTTCTAGCATGTTTGGTTGAAATTGGAAATCTACATTTTTCAGTTTTGTCAGACGTTTGTAAAATTCTTACAGTAGGCTTATTTGCGCAATTTGAGCATTTCTAGCATGTTTGGTTGAAATTGGAAATTTACTTTTTTCACTTTTGTCAGACAATTGCAATATTCTCACAATAAGCTAATTAGCTCAATTGGAGCATTTCTAGCATGTTTGGTTGAAATTGGGAATTTACATTTTTCAGTGTTGTCAGACGTTTGTAATATTCTCACAATAAGCTAATTAGCTAAATTGGCGTATTTCTAGCATATTTGGTTGAAATTGCAAATTTACATTTTTCACTTCTGTCTGACAATTGCAATATTCTCACAATAAGCTAATTAGCTCAATTGGAGCCTTTCTAGCATGTTTGGTTGAAATTGGAAATTTACATTTTCCAATTTTGTTAGACGTTTGTAATATTCTCACAATAAGCTAATTAGCTCAATTGGAGCATTTCTAGCATGTTTGGTTGAAATTGGAAATTTACATTTTTCACTTTTGTCAGACGTTTGTAATATTCTCACAATAAGCTAATTAGCTCAATTAGAGCATTTCTAGCATGTTTGGTTGAAATTGGAAGTTTACTTTTTTCACTTTTGTCAGACAATTGCAATATTCTCTCAATAAGCTAATTAGCTCATTTGGAGCATTTCTAGCATGTTTGGTTGAAATTGGAAATTTACATTTTTCAATTTTGTTAGACGTTTGTAATATTCTCACAATAAGCTAATTAGCTCAATTGGAGCATTTCTAGCATGTTTGGTTGAAATTGGAAATTTACATTTTTCACTTTTGACAGATAATTGCAATATTCTCACAATAAGCTAATTAGCTCAATTGGAGCATTTCTAGAATTAGCTCAATTGGAGCATTTCTAGCATGTTTGGTTGAAATTGGAAATTTACATTTTTCAGTGTTGTCAGACGTTTGTAATATTCTCACAATAAGCTAATTAGCTCAATTGGAGCATTTCTAGCATGTTTGGTTGAAATTGGAAATTTACATTTTTCAGTTTTGTCAGACGTTTGTAAAATTCTCACAATAAGCTAATTAGCTCAATTGGAGCATTTTTAGCATGTTTGGTTTAAATTGGAAATTTACATTTTTCAATTTTGTTAGACGTTTGTAATATTCTCACAATAAGCTAATTAGCTCAATTGGAGCATTTCTAGCATGTTTGTTGAAATTAGAAATTTACACTTTTCAGTGTTGTCAGACGTTTGTAATATTCTCACAATAAGCTAATTAGCTCAATTGGAGCATTTCTAGCATGTTTGGTTTAAATTGGAAATTTACATTTTTCAATTTTGTTAGACGTTTGTAATATTCTCACAATAAGCTAATTAGCTCAATTGGAGCATTTCTAGCATGTTTGGTTGAAATTGGAAATTTACATTTTTCACTTTTGTCAGACAATTGCAATATTCTCACAATAAGCTAATTAGCTCAATTGGAGCATTTCTAGCATGTTTGGTTGAAATTGGAAATTTACATTTTTCACTTTTGTCAGACGTTTGTAATATTCTCACATTAAGCTAATTAGCTCAATTGGAGCATTTCTAGCACGTTTGGTTGAATTTGGAAACTTACATTTTTCACTTTTGTCAAACAATTGCAATATTCTCTCAATAAGCTAATTAGCTCAATTGGAACATTTCTAGCATGTTTGGTTGAAATTGGAAATTTACATTTTTCAGTGTTGTCAGACGTTTGTAATATTCTCACAATAAGCTAATTAGCTCAATTGGAGCATTTTTAGCATGTTTGGTTGAAATTGCAAATTTACATTTTTCACTTCTGTCAGACGTTTGTAATATTCTCACAATAAGCTAATTAGCTCAATTGGAGCATTTCTAGCACGTTTGGTTGAAATTGGAAATTTACATTTTTCACTTTTGTCAAACAATTGCAATATTCTCTCAATAAGCTAATTAGCTCAATTGGAGCATTTCTAGCACGTTTGGTTGAAATTGGAAATTTACATTTTTCACTTTTGTCAAACAATTGCAATATTCTCTCAATAAGCTAATTAGCTCAATTGGAGCATTTCTAGCATGTTTGGTTGAAATTGGGAATTTACATTTTTCAGTGTTGTCAGACGTTTGTAATATTCTCACAATAAGCTAATTAGCTAAATTGGAGTATTTCTAGCATATTTGGTTGAAATTGCAAATTTACATTTTTCACTTCTGTCAGACAATTGCAATATTCTCACAATAAGCTAATTAGCTCAATTGGAGCATTTCTAGCATGTTTGGTTGAAATTGGAAATTTACATTTTCCAATTTTGTTAGACGTTTGTAATATTCTCACAATAAGCTAATTAGCTCAATTGGAGCATTTCTAGCATGTTTGGTTGAAATTGGAACTTTACATTTTTCACTTTTGACAGATAATTGCAATATTCTCACAATAAGCTAATTAGCTCAATTGGAGCATTTCTAGCATGTTTGGTTGAAATTGGAAATTTACATTTTTCACTTTTGTCAGACGTTTGTAATATTTTCACAATAAGCTAGTTAGCTCAATTAGAGCATTTCTAGCATGTTTGGTTGAAATTGGAAATTTACTTTTTTCACTTTTGTCAGACAATTGCAATATTCTCTCAATAAGCTAATTAGCTCATTTGGAGCATTTCTAGCATGTTTGGTTGAAATTAGAAATTTACATTTTTCAGTGTTGTCAGACGTTTGTAATATTCTCACAATAAGCTAATTAGCTCAATTGGAGCATTTCTAGCATGTTTGGTTGAAATTGGAAATTTACATTTTTCAATTTTGTTAGACGTTTGTAATATTCTCACAATAAGCTAATTAGCTCAATTGGAGCATTTCTAGCATGTTTGGTTGAAATTGGAAATTTACTTTTTTCACTTTTGTCAGACTATTGCAATATTCTCACAATAAGCTAATTAGCTCAATTGGAGCATTTCTAGCATGTTTGGTTGAAATTGGAAATTTACATTTTTCAATTTTGTTAGACGTTTGTAATATTCTCAAAATAAGCTAATTAGCTCAATTGGAGCATTTCTAGCATGTTTGGTTGAAATTGGAAATTTACATTTTTCACTTTTGTCAGACAATTGCAATATTCTCACAATAAGCTAATTAGCTCAATTGGAGCATTTCTAGCATGTTTGGTTGAAATTGGAAATTTACATTTTTCACTTTTGTCAGACGTTCGTAATATTCTCACAATAAGCTAATTAGCTCAATTGGAGCATTTCTAGCATGTTTGGTTGCAATTGGAAATTTACTTTTTTCACTTTTGTCAGACAATTGCAATATTCTCTCAATAAGCTAATTAGCTCATTTGGAGCATTTCTAGCATGTTTGGTTGAAATTAGAAATTTACATTTTTCAGTGTTGTCAGACGTTTGTAATATTCTCACAATAAGCTAATTAGCTCAATTGGAGCATTTTTATCATGTTTGGTTGAAATTGGAAATTTACATTTTTCAGTTTTGTCAGACGTTTGTAAAATTCTTACAGTAGGCTTATTTGCGCAATTTGAGCATTTCTAGCATGTTTGGTTGAAATTGCAAATTTACATTTTTCACTTCTGTCAGACAATTGCAATATTCTCACAATAAGCTAATTAGCTCAATTGGAGCATTTCTAGCATGTTTGGTTGAAATTGGAAATTTACATTTTTCAATTTTGTTAGACGTTTGTAATATTCTCACAATAAGCTAATTAGCTCAATTGGAGCATTTCTAGCATGTTTGGTTGAAATTGGAAACTTACATTTTTCACTTTTGTCAGACAATTGCAATATTCTCACGATAAGCTAATTAGCTCAATTGGAGCATTTCTAGCATGTTTGGTTGAAATTGGAAATTTACATTTTTCACTTTTGTCAGACGTTTGTAATATTCTCACAATAAGCTAATTAGCTCAATTGGAGCATTTCTAACACATTTGGTTGAAATTGGAAATTTACATTTTTCACTTTTGTCAAACAATTGCAATATTCTCTCAATAAGCTAATTAGCTCAATTGGAGCATTTCTAGCATGTTTGGTTGAAATTGGAAATTCAAATTTTTCACTTTTGTCAGACGTTTGTAATATTCTCACAATAAGCTAATTAGCTCAATTGGAGCATTTCTAGCACATTTGGTGGAAATTGGAAATTTACATTTTTCACTTTTGTCAGACAATTGCAATATTCTCACAATAAGCTAATTAGCTCAATTGGAGCATTTCTAGCATGTTTGGTTGAAATTGGAAATTTACATTTTTCAGTTTTGTCAGACGTTTGTATCATTCTCACAATAAGCTAATTAGCTCAATTGGAGCATTTCTAGCATGTTTGGTTGAAATTAGAAATTTACATTTTTCAGCGTTGTCAGACGTTTGTAAAATTCTTACAGTAGGCTTATTTGCGCAATTGGAGCATTTCTAGCATGTTTGGTTGAAATTGGAAATTTACATTTTTCACTTTTGTCAGACGTTTGTAATATTCTCACAATAAGCTAATTAGCTCAATTGGAGCATTTCTAGCACGTTTGGTTGAAATTGGAAATTTACATTTTTCACTTTTGTCAGACAATTGCAATATTCTCACAATAAGCTAATTAGCTCAATTGGAGCATTTCTAGCATCTTCGGTTGAAATTGGAAATTTACATTTTTCAGTGTTGTCAGACGTTTGTAATATTCTCACAATAAGCTAATTAGCTCAATTGGAGCATTTCTAGCATGTTTGGTTGAAATTGGAAATTTACATTTTTCACTTTTGTCAGACAAATGCAATAATCTCACAGTAAGCTAATTAGCTCAATTGGAACAAATCTAGCATGTTTGGTTGAAATTGGAAATTTACATTTTTCACTTTTGTCAGACAATTGCAATATTCTCACAATAAGCTAATTAACTCAATTGGAGCATTTCTAGCATGTTTGGTTGAAATTGGAAATTTACTTATTTCACTTTTGTCAGACAATTGCAATATTCTCTCAATAAGCTAATTAGCTCATTTTGAGCATTTCTAGCATGTTTGGTTGAAATTAGAAATTTACATTTTTCAGTGTTGTCAGACGTTTGTAATATTCTCACAATAAGCTAAATAGCTCAATTGGAGCATTTTTAGCATGTTTGGTTGATATTGGAAATTTACATTTTTCAGTTTTGTCAGACGTTTGTTAAATTCTTACAGTAGGCTTATTTGCGCAATTTGAGCATTTCTAGCATGTTTGGTTGAAATTGGAAATTTACTTTTTTCACTTTTGTCAGACAATTGCAATATTCTCACAATAAGCTAATTAGCTCAATTGGAGCATTTCTAGCATGTTTGGTTGAAATTGGAAATTTACATTTTTCAGTGTTGTCAGTCGTTTGTAATATTCTCACAATAAGCTAATTAGCTAAATTGGAGCATTTCTAGCATGTTTGGTTGAAATTGCAAATTTACATTTTTCACTTCTGTCAGACAATTGCAATATTCTCACAATAAGCTAATTAGCTCAATTGGAGCATTTCTAGCATGTTTGGTTGAAATTGGAATTTTACATTTTTCAATTTTGTTAGACGTTTGTAATATTCTCACAATAAGCTAATTAGCTCAATTAGAGCATTTCTAGCATGTTTGGTTGAAATTGGAAATTTACTTTTTTCACTTTTGTCAGACAATTGCAATATTCTCTCAATAAGCTAATTAGCTCATTTGGAGCATTTCTAGCATGTTTGGTTGAAATTAGAAATTTACATTTTTCAGTGTTGTCAGACGTTTGTAATATTCTCACAATAAGCTAATTAGCTCAATTGGAGCATTTCTAGCATGTTTGGTTGGAATTAGAAATTTACATTTTTCAGTGTTGTCAGACGTTTGTAATATTCTCACAATAAGCTAATTAGCTCAATTGGAGCATTTCTAGCATGTTTGGTTCAAATTGGAAATCTACATTTTTCAGTTTTGTCGGACGTTTGTAATATTCTCACAATAAGCTAATTAGCTCAATTGGAGCATTTCTAGCATGTTTGGTTGAAATTGGAAATTTACATTTTTCAGTTTTGTCAGACGTTTGTAAAATTCTTACAGTAGGCTTATTTGCGCAATTTGAGCATTTCTAGCATGTTTGGTTGAAATTGGAAATTTACATTTTTCACTTTTGTCAAACAATTGCAATATTCTCTCAATAAGCTAATTAGCTCAATTGGAGCATTTCTAGCATGTTTGGTTGAAATTGGAAATTTACATTTTTCAATTTTGTTAGACGTTTGTAATATTCTCACAATAAGCTAATTAGCTCAATTGGAGCATTTCTAGCATGTTTGGTTGAAATTGGAAATTTACTTTTTTCACTTTTGTCAGACAATTGCAATATTCTCACAATAAGCTAATTAGCTCAATTGGAGCATTTCTAGCATGTTTGGTTGAAATTGGAAATTTACTTTTTTCACTTTTGTCAGACAATTGCAATATTCTCACAATAAGCTAATTAGCTCAATTGGAGCATTTCTAGCATGTTTGGTTGAAATTGGAAATCTACATTTTTCAGTTTTGTCAGACGTTTGTAAAATTCTTACAGTAGGCTTATTTGCGCAATTTGAGCATTTCTAGCATGTTTGGTTGAAATTGGAAATTTACTTTTTTCACTTTTGTCAGACAATTGCAATATTCTCACAATAAGCTAATTAGCTCAATTGGAGCATTTCTAGCATGTTTGGTTGAAATTGGGAATTTACATTTTTCAGTGTTGTCAGACGTTTGTAATATTCTCACAATAAGCTAATTAGCTAAATTGGCGTATTTCTAGCATATTTGGTTGAAATTGCAAATTTACATTTTTCACTTCTGTCTGACAATTGCAATATTCTCACAATAAGCTAATTAGCTCAATTGGAGCCTTTCTAGCATGTTTGGTTGAAATTGGAAATTTACATTTTCCAATTTTGTTAGACGTTTGTAATATTCTCACAATAAGCTAATTAGCTCAATTGGAGCATTTCTAGCATGTTTGGTTGAAATTGGAAATTTACATTTTTCACTTTTGACAGATAATTGCAATATTCTCACAATAAGCTAATTAGCTCAATTGGAGCATTTCTAGCATGTTTGGTTGAAATTGGAAATTTACATTTTTCACTTTTGTCAGACGTTTGTAATATTCTCACAATAAGCTAATTAGCTCAATTAGAGCATTTCTAGCATGTTTGGTTGAAATTGGAAGTTTACTTTTTTCACTTTTGTCAGACAATTGCAATATTCTCTCAATAAGCTAATTAGCTCATTTGGAGCATTTCTAGCATGTTTGGTTGAAATTGGAAATTTACATTTTTCAATTTTGTTAGACGTTTGTAATATTCTCACAATAAGCTAATTAGCTCAATTGGAGCATTTCTAGCATGTTTGGTTGAAATTGGAAATTTACATTTTTCACTTTTGACAGATAATTGCAATATTCTCACAATAAGCTAATTAGCTCAATTGGAGCATTTCTAGAATTAGCTCAATTGGAGCATTTCTAGCATGTTTGGTTGAAATTGGAAATTTACATTTTTCAGTGTTGTCAGACGTTTGTAATATTCTCACAATAAGCTAATTAGCTCAATTGGAGCATTTCTAGCATGTTTGGTTGAAATTGGAAATTTACATTTTTCAGTTTTGTCAGACGTTTGTAAAATTCTCACAATAAGCTAATTAGCTCAATTGGAGCATTTTTAGCATGTTTGGTTTAAATTGGAAATTTACATTTTTCAATTTTGTTAGACGTTTGTAATATTCTCACAATAAGCTAATTAGCTCAATTGGAGCATTTCTAGCATGTTTGGTTGAAATTGGAAATTTACATTTTTCACTTTTGTCAAACAATTGCAATATTCTCTCAATAAGCTAATTAGCTCAATTGGAGCATTTCTAGCATGTTTGGTTGAAATTGGAAATTCAAATTTTTCACTTTTGTCAAACAATTGCAATATTCTCTCAATACTCTAATTAGCTCAATTGGAGCATTTCTAGCACATTTGGTGGAAATTGGAAATTTACATTTTTCACTTTTGTCAGACAATTGCAATATTCTCACAATAAGCTAATTAGCTCAATTGGAGCATTTCTAGCATGTTTGGTTGAAATTGGAAATTTACATTTTTCAGTTTTGTCAGACGTTTGTATCATTCTCACAATAAGCTAATTAGCTCAATTGGAGCATTTCTAGCATGTTTGGTTGAAATTAGAAATTTACATTTTTCAGCGTTGTCAGACGTTTGTAAAATTCTTACAGTAGGCTTATTTGCGCAATTGGAGCATTTCTAGCATGTTTGGTTGAAATTGGAAATTTACATTTTTCACTTTTGTCAGACGTTTGTAATATTCTCACAATAAGCTAATTAGCTCAATTGGAGCATTTCTAGCACGTTTGGTTGAAATTGGAAATTTACATTTTTCACTTTTGTCAGACAATTGCAATATTCTCACAATAAGCTAATTAGCTCAATTGGAGCATTTCTAGCATCTTCGGTTGAAATTGGAAATTTACATTTTTCAGTGTTGTCAGACGTTTGTAATATTCTCACAATAAGCTAATTAGCTCAATTGGAGCATTTCTAGCATGTTTGGTTGAAATTGGAAATTTACATTTTTCACTTTTGTCAGACAAATGCAATAATCTCACAGTAAGCTAATTAGCTCAATTGGAACAAATCTAGCATGTTTGGTTGAAATTGGAAATTTACATTTTTCACTTTTGTCAGACAATTGCAATATTCTCACAATAAGCTAATTAGCTCAATTGGAGCATTTCTAGCATGTTTGGTTGAAATTGGAAATTTACTTATTTCACTTTTGTCAGACAATTGCAATATTCTCTCAATAAGCTAATTAGCTCATTTTGAGCATTTCTAGCATGTTTGGTTGAAATTAGAAATTTACATTTTTCAGTGTTGTCAGACGTTTGTAATATTCTCACAATAAGCTAAATAGCTCAATTGGAGCATTTTTAGCATGTTTGGTTGATATTGGAAATTTACATTTTTCAGTTTTGTCAGACGTTTGTTAAATTCTTACAGTAGGCTTATTTGCGCAATTTGAGCATTTCTAGCATGTTTGGTTGAAATTGGAAATTTACTTTTTTCACTTTTGTCAGACAATTGCAATATTCTCACAATAAGCTAATTAGCTCAATTGGAGCATTTCTAGCATGTTTGGTTGAAATTGGAAATTTACATTTTTCAGTGTTGTCAGACGTTTGTAATATTCTCACAATGAGCTAATTAGCTAAATTGGAGCATTTCTAGCATGTTTGGTTGAAATTGCAAATTTACATTTTTCACTTCTGTCAGACAATTGCAATATTCTCACAATAAGCTAATTAGCTCAATTGGAGCATTTCTAGCATGTTTGGTTGAAATTGGAATTTTACATTTTTCAATTTTGTTAGACGTTTGTAATATTCTCACAATAAGCTAATTAGCTCAATTAGAGCATTTCTAGCATGTTTGGTTGAAATTGGAAATTTACTTTTTTCACTTTTGTCAGACAATTGCAATATTCTCTCAATAAGCTAATTAGCTCATTTGGAGCATTTCTAGCATGTTTGGTTGAAATTAGAAATTTACATTTTTCAGTGTTGTCAGACGTTTGTAATATTCTCACAATAAGCTAATTAGCTCAATTGGAGCATTTCTAGCATGTTTGGTTGGAATTAGAAATTTACATTTTTCAGTGTTGTCAGACGTTTGTAATATTCTCACAATAAGCTAATTAGCTCAATTGGAGCATTTCTAGCATGTTTGGTTCAAATTGGAAATCTACATTTTTCAGTTTTGTCGGACGTTTGTAATATTCTCACAATAAGCTAATTAGCTCAATTGGAGCATTTCTAGCATGTTTGGTTGAAATTGGAAATTTACATTTTTCAGTTTTGTCAGACGTTTGTAAAATTCTTACAGTAGGCTTATTTGCGCAATTTGAGCATTTCTAGCATGTTTGGTTGAAATTGGAAATTTACATTTTTCACTTTTGTCAAACAATTGCAATATTCTCTCAATAAGCTAATTAGCTCAATTGGAGCATTTCTAGCATGTTTGGTTGAAATTGGAAATTTACATTTTTCAATTTTGTTAGACGTTTGTAATATTCTCACAATAAGCTAATTAGCTCAATTGGAGCATTTCTAGCATGTTTGGTTGAAATTGGAAATTTACTTTTTTCACTTTTGTCAGACAATTGCAATATTCTCACAATAAGCTAATTAGCTCAATTGGAGCATTTCTAGCATGTTTGGTTGAAATTGGAAATTTACTTTTTTCACTTTTGTCAGACAATTGCAATATTCTCACAATAAGCTAATTAGCTCAATTGGAGCATTTCTAGCATGTTTGGTTGAAATTGGAAATCTACATTTTTCAGTTTTGTCAGACGTTTGTAAAATTCTTACAGTAGGCTTATTTGCGCAATTTGAGCATTTCTAGCATGTTTGGTTGAAATTGGAAATTTACTTTTTTCACTTTTGTCAGACAATTGCAATATTCTCACAATAAGCTAATTAGCTCAATTGGAGCATTTCTAGCATGTTTGGTTGAAATTGGGAATTTACATTTTTCAGTGTTGTCAGACGTTTGTAATATTCTCACAATAAGCTAATTAGCTAAATTGGCGTATTTCTAGCATATTTGGTTGAAATTGCAAATTTACATTTTTCACTTCTGTCTGACAATTGCAATATTCTCACAATAAGCTAATTAGCTCAATTGGAGCCTTTCTAGCGTGTTTGGTTGAAATTGGAAATTTACATTTTCCAATTTTGTTAGACGTTTGTAATATTCTCACAATAAGCTAATTAGCTCAATTGGAGCATTTCTAGCATGTTTGGTTGAAATTGGAAATTTACATTTTTCACTTTTGACAGATAATTGCAATATTCTCACAATAAGCTAATTAGCTCAATTGGAGCATTTCTAGCATGTTTGGTTGAAATTGGAAATTTACATTTTTCACTTTTGTCAGACGTTTGTAATATTCTCACAATAAGCTAATTAGCTCAATTAGAGCATTTCTAGCATGTTTGGTTGAAATTGGAAGTTTACTTTTTTCACTTTTGTCAGACAATTGCAATATTCTCTCAATAAGCTAATTAGCTCATTTGGAGCATTTCTAGCATGTTTGGTTGAAATTGGAAATTTACATTTTTCAATTTTGTTAGACGTTTGTAATATTCTCACAATAAGCTAATTAGCTCAATTGGAGCATTTCTAGCATGTTTGGTTGAAATTGGAAATTTACATTTTTCACTTTTGACAGATAATTGCAATATTCTCACAATAAGCTAATTAGCTCAATTGGAGCATTTCTAGAATTAGCTCAATTGGAGCATTTCTAGCATGTTTGGTTGAAATTGGAAATTTACATTTTTCAGTGTTGTCAGACGTTTGTAATATTCTCACAATAAGCTAATTAGCTCAATTGGAGCATTTCTAGCATGTTTGGTTGAAATTGGAAATTTACATTTTTCAGTTTTGTCAGACGTTTGTAAAATTCTCACAATAAGCTAATTAGCTCAATTGGAGCATTTTTAGCATGTTTGGTTTAAATTGGAAATTTACATTTTTCAATTTTGTTAGACGTTTGTAATATTCTCACAATAAGCTAATTAGCTCAATTGGAGCATTTCTAGCATGTTTGTTGAAATTAGAAATTTACACTTTTCAGTGTTGTCAGACGTTTGTAATATTCTCACAATAAGCTAATTAGCTCAATTGGAGCATTTCTAGCATGTTTGGTTTAAATTGGAAATTTACATTTTTCAATTTTGTTAGACGTTTGTAATATTCTCACAATAAGCTAATTAGCTCAATTGGAGCATTTCTAGCATGTTTGGTTGAAATTGGAAATTTACATTTTTCACTTTTGTCAGACAATTGCAATATTCTCACAATAAGCTAATTAGCTCAATTGGAGCATTTCTAGCATGTTTGGTTGAAATTGGAAATTTACATTTTTCACTTTTGTCAGACGTTTGTAATATTCTCACATTAAGCTAATTAGCTCAATTGGAGCATTTCTAGCACGTTTGGTTGAATTTGGAAACTTACATTTTTCACTTTTGTCAAACAATTGCAATATTCTCTCAATAAGCTAATTAGCTCAATTGGAACATTTCTAGCATGTTTGGTTGAAATTGGAAATTTACATTTTTCAGTGTTGTCAGACGTTTGTAATATTCTCACAATAAGCTAATTAGCTCAATTGGAGCATTTTTAGCATGTTTGGTTGAAATTGCAAATTTACATTTTTCACTTCTGTCAGACGTTTGTAATATTCTCACAATAAGCTAATTAGCTCAATTGGAGCATTTCTAGCACGTTTGGTTGAAATTGGAAATTTACATTTTTCACTTTTGTCAAACAATTGCAATATCCTCTCAATAAGCTAATTAGCTCAATTGGAGCATTTCTAGCACGTTTGGTTGAAATTGGAAATTTACATTTTTCACTTTTGTCAAACAATTGCAATATTCTCTCAATAAGCTAATTAGCTCAATTGGAGCATTTCTAGCATGTTTGGTTGAAATTGGGAATTTACATTTTTCAGTGTTGTCAGACGTTTGTAATATTCTCACAATAAGCTAATTAGCTAAATTGGAGTATTTCTAGCATATTTGGTTGAAATTGCAAATTTACATTTTTCACTTCTGTCAGACAATTGCAATATTCTCACAATAAGCTAATTAGCTCAATTGGAGCATTTCTAGCATGTTTGGTTGAAATTGGAAATTTACATTTTCCAATTTTGTTAGACGTTTGTAATATTCTCACAATAAGCTAATTAGCTCAATTGGAGCATTTCTAGCATGTTTGGTTGAAATTGGAACTTTACATTTTTCACTTTTGACAGATAATTGCAATATTCTCACAATAAGCTAATTAGCTCAATTGGAGCATTTCTAGCATGTTTGGTTGAAATTGGAAATTTACATTTTTCACTTTTGTCAGACGTTTGTAATATTTTCACAATAAGCTAGTTAGCTCAATTAGAGCATTTCTAGCATGTTTGGTTGAAATTGGAAATTTACTTTTTTCACTTTTGTCAGACAATTGCAATATTCTCTCAATAAGCTAATTAGCTCATTTGGAGCATTTCTAGCATGTTTGGTTGAAATTAGAAATTTACATTTTTCAGTGTTGTCAGACGTTTGTAATATTCTCACAATAAGCTAATTAGCTCAATTGGAGCATTTCTAGCATGTTTGGTTGAAATTGGAAATTTACATTTTTCAATTTTGTTAGACGTTTGTAATATTCTCACAATAAGCTAATTAGCTCAATTGGAGCATTTCTAGCATGTTTGGTTGAAATTGGAAATTTACTTTTTTCACTTTTGTCAGACTATTGCAATATTCTCACAATAAGCTAATTAGCTCAATTGGAGCATTTCTAGCATGTTTGGTTAAAATTGGAAATTTACATTTTTCAATTTTGTTAGACGTTTGTAATATTCTCAAAATAAGCTAATTAGCTCAATTGGAGCATTTCTAGCATGTTTGGTTGAAATTGGAAATTTACATTTTTCACTTTTGTCAGACAACTGCAATATTCTCACAATAAGCTAATTAGCTCAATTGGAGCATTTCTAGCATGTTTGGTTGAAATTGGAAATTTACATTTTTCACTTTTGTCAGACGTTCGTAATATTCTCACAATAAGCTAATTAGCTCAATTGGAGCATTTCTAGCATGTTTGGTTGCAATTGGAAATTTACTTTTTTCACTTTTGTCAGACAATTGCAATATTCTCTCAATAAGCTAATTAGCTCATTTGGAGCATTTCTAGCATGTTTGGTTGAAATTAGAAATTTACATTTTTCAGTGTTGTCAGACGTTTGTAATATTCTCACAATAAGCTAATTAGCTCAATTGGAGCATTTTTATCATGTTTGGTTGAAATTGGAAATTTACATTTTTCAGTTTTGTCAGACGTTTGTAAAATTCTTACAGTAGGCTTATTTGCGCAATTTGAGCATTTCTAGCATGTTTGGTTGAAATTGCAAATTTACATTTTTCACTTCTGTCAGACAATTGCAATATTCTCACAATAAGCTAATTAGCTCAATTGGAGCATTTCTAGCATGTTTGGTTGAAATTGGAAATTTACATTTTTCAATTTTGTTAGACGTTTGTAATATTCTCACAATAAGCTAATTAGCTCAATTGGAGCATTTCTAGCATGTTTGGTTGAAATTGGAAACTTACATTTTTCACTTTTGTCAGACAATTGCAATATTCTCACGATAAGCTAATTAGCTCAATTGGAGCATTTCTAGCATGTTTGGTTGAAATTGGAAATTTACATTTTTCACTTTTGTCAGACGTTTGTAATATTCTCACAATAAGCTAATTAGCTCAATTGGAGCATTTCTAACACATTTGGTTGAAATTGGAAATTTACATTTTTCACTTTTGTCAAACAATTGCAATATTCTCTCAATAAGCTAATTAGCTCAATTGGAGCATTTCTAGCATGTTTGGTTGAAATTGGAAATTCAAATTTTTCACTTTTGTCAGACGTTTGTAATATTCTCACAATAAGCTAATTAGCTCAATTGGAGCATTTCTAGCACATTTGGTGGAAATTGGAAATTTACATTTTTCACTTTTGTCAGACAATTGCAATATTCTCACAATAAGCTAATTAGCTCAATTGGAGCATTTCTAGCATGTTTGGTTGAAATTGGAAATTTACATTTTTCAGTTTTGTCAGACGTTTGTATCATTCTCACAATAAGCTAATTAGCTCAATTGGAGCATTTCTAGCATGTTTGGTTGAAATTAGAAATTTACATTTTTCAGCGTTGTCAGACGTTTGTAAAATTCTTACAGTAGGCTTATTTGCGCAATTGGAGCATTTCTAGCATGTTTGGTTGAAATTGGAAATTTACATTTTTCACTTTTGTCAGACGTTTGTAATATTCTCACAATAAGCTAATTAGCTCAATTGGAGCATTTCTAGCACGTTTGGTTGAAATTGGAAATTTACATTTTTCACTTTTGTCAGACAATTGCAATATTCTCACAATAAGCTAATTAGCTCAATTGGAGCATTTCTAGCATCTTCGGTTGAAATTGGAAATTTACATTTTTCAGTGTTGTCAGACGTTTGTAATATTCTCACAATAAGCTAATTAGCTCAATTGGAGCATTTCTAGCATGTTTGGTTGAAATTGGAAATTTACATTTTTCACTTTTGTCAGACAAATGCAATAATCTCACAGTAAGCTAATTAGCTCAATTGGAGCAAATCTAGCATGTTTGGTTGAAATTGGAAATTTACATTTTTCACTTTTGTCAGACAATTGCAATATTCTCACAATAAGCTAATTAGCTCAATTGGAGCATTTCTAGCATGTTTGGTTGAAATTGGAAATTTACATTTTTCAGTGTTGTCAGACGTTTGTAATATTCTCACAATAAGCTAATTAGCTAAATTGGAGCATTTCTAGCATGTTTGGTTGAAATTGCAAATTTACATTTTTCACTTCTGTCAGACAATTGCAATATTCTCACAATAAGCTAATTAGCTCAATTGGAGCATTTCTAGCATGTTTGGTTGAAATTGGAATTTTACATTTTTCAATTTTGTTAGACGTTTGTAATATTCTCACAATAAGCTAATTAGCTCAATTGGAGCATTTCTAGCATGTTTGGTTGAAATTGCAAATTTACATTTTTCACTTCTGTCAGACAATTGCAATATTCTCACAATAAGCTAATTAGCTCAATTGGAGCATTTCTAGCATGTTTGGTTGAAATTGGAATTTTACATTTTTCAATTTTGTTAGACGTTTGTAATATTCTCACAATAAGCTAATTAGCTCAATTGGAGCATTTCTAGCATGTTTGGTTGAAATTGGAAATTTACATTTTTCACTTTTGTCAGACAAGTGCAATATTCTCACAATAAGCTAATTAGCTCAATTGGAGCATTTCTAGCATGTTTGGTTGAAATTGGAAATTTACATTTTTCACTTTTGTCAGACGTTTGTAATATTCTCACAATAAGCTAATTAGCTCAATTGGAGCATTTTTAGCATGTTTGGTTGAAATTGGAAATTTACATTTTTCAGTTTTGTCAGACGTTTGTAAAATTCTTACAGTAGGCTTATTTGCGCAATTTGAGCATTTCTAGCATGTTTGGTTGAAATTGGAAATTTACTTTTTTCACTTTTGTCAGACAATTGCAATATTCTCACAATAAGCTAATTAGCTCAATTGGAGCATTTCTAGCATGTTTGGTTGAAATTGGAAATTTACATTTTTCAGTGTTGTCAGACGTTTGTAATATTCTCACAATAAGCTAATTAGCTAAATTGGAGCATTTCTAGCATGTTTGGTTGAAATTGCAATTTTACATTTTTCACTTCTGTCAGACAATTGCAATATTCTCACAATAAGCTAATTAGCTCAATTGGAGCATTTCTAGCATGTTTGGTTGAAATTGGAATATTACATTTTTCAATTTTGTTAGACGTTTGTAATATTCTCACAATAAGCTAATTAGCTAAATTGGAGCATTTCTAGCATGTTTGGTTGAAATTGGAAATTTACATTTTTCACTTTTGTCAAACAATTGCAATATTCTCTCAATACTCTAATTAGCTCAATTGGAGCATTTCTAGCACATTTGGTGGAAATTGGAAATTTACATTTTTCACTTTTGTCAGACAATTGCAATATTCTCACAATAAGCTAATTAGCTCAATTGGAGCATTTCTAGCATGTTTGGTTGAAATTGGAAATTTACATTTTTCACTTTTGTCAGACAATTGCAATATTCTCACAATAAGCTAATTAGCTCAATTGCAGCATTTCTAGCACGTTTGGTTGAAATTTGAAATTTAAATTTTTCACTTTTGTCAGACAATTGCAATATTCTCACAATAAGCTAATTAGCTCAATTGGAGCATTTCTAGCATGTTTGGTTGAAATTCGAAATTTACATTTTTCACTTTTGTCAGACGTTTGTAATATTCTCACAATAAGCTAATTAGCTCAATTGGAGCATTTCTAGCACGTTTGGTTGAAATTGGGAATTTACATTTTTCACTTTTGTCAAACAATTGCAATATTCTCTCAATAAGCTAATTAGCTCAATTGGAGCATTTCTAGCATGTTTGGTTGAAATTGGAAATTTACATTTTTCACTTTTGTCAAACAATTGCAATATTCTCTCAATAAGCTAATTAGCTCAATTGGAGCATTTCTAGCATGTTTGGTTGAAATTGGAAATTTACATTTTTCACTTTTGTCAGACGTTTGTAATATTCTCACAATAAGCTAATTAGCTCAATTGGAGCATTTCTAGCACGTTTGGTTGAAATTGGAATTTTACATTTTTCACTTTTGTCAGACAATTGCAATATTCTCACAATAAGCTAATTAGCTCAATTGGAGCATTTCTAGCATCTTCGGTCGAAATTGGAAATTTACATTTTTCAGTGTTGTCAGACGTTTGTAATATTCTCACAATAAGCTAATTAGCTCAATTGGAGCATTTCTAGCATGTTTGGTTGAAATTGGAAATTTACATTTTTCACTTTTGTCAGACAATTGCAATAATCTCACAGTAAGCTAATTAGCTCAATTGGAGCAAATCTAGCATGTTTGGTTGAAATTGGAAATTTACATTTTTCACTTTTGTCAGACAATTGCAATATTCTCACAATAAGCTAATTAGCTCAATTGGAGCATTTCTAGCATGTTTGGTTGAAATTGGAAATTTACATTTTTCACTTTTGTCAGACAATTGCAATAATCTCACAGTAAGCTAATTAGCTCAATTGGAGCAAATCTAGCATGTTTGGTTGAAATTGGAAATTTACATTTTTCACTTTTGTCAGACAATTGCAATATTCTCACAATAAGCTAATTAGCTCAATTGGAGCATTTCTAGCATGTTTGGTTGAAATTAGAAATTTACATTTTTGAGTGTTGTCAGACGTTTGTAATATTCTCACAATAAGCTAATTAGCTCAATTGGAGCATTTTTAGCATGTTTGGTTGAAATTGGAAATTTACATTTTTCAGTTTTGTCAGACGTTTGTAAAATTCTTACAGTAGGCTTATTTGCGCAATTTGAGCATTTCTAGCATGTTTGGTTGAAATTGGAAATTTACTTTTTTCAATTTTGTCAGACAATTGCAATATTCTCACAATAAGCTAATTAGCTCAATTGGAGCATTTCTAGCATGTTTGGTTGAAATTGGAAATTTACATTTTTCAGTGTTGTCAGACGTTTGTAATATTCTCACAATAAGCTAATTAGCTAAATTGGAGCATTTCTAGCATGTTTGGTTGAAATTGCAAATTTACATTTTTCACTTCTGTCAGACAATTGCAATATTCTCACAATAAGCTAATTAGCTCAATTGGAGCATGTCTAGCATGTTTGGTTGAAATTGAAAATTTACATTTTTCAATTTTGTCAGACAATTGCAATAATCTCACAGTAAGCTAATTAGTTCAATTGGAGCAATTTTAGCATGTTTGGTTGAAATTGGAAATTTACATTTTTCACTTTTGTCAGACAATTGCAATATTCTCACAATAAGCTAATTAGCTCAATTGGAGCATTTCTAGCATGTTTGGTTGAAATTGGAAATTTACATTTTTCACTTTTGTCAGACAATTGCAATATTCTCTCAATAAGCTAATTAGCTCATTTGGAGCATTTCTAGCATGTTTGGTTGAAACTAGAAATTTACATTTTTCAGTGTTGTCAGACGTTTGTAATATTCTCACAATAAGCTAATTAGCTCAATTGGAGCATTTTTAGCATGTTTGGTTGAAATTGGAAATTTACATTTTTCAGTTTTGTCAGACGTTTGTAAAATTCTTACAGTAGGCTTTTTTGGGCAATTTGAGCATTTCTAGCATGTTTGGTTGAAATTGGAAATTTACATTTTTCACTTTTGTCAGACAATTGCAATATTCTCACAATAAGCTAATTAGCTCAATTGGAGCATTTCTAGCATGTTTGGTTGAAATTGGAAATTTACATTTTTCAATTTTGTTAGACGTTTGTAATATTCTCACAATAAGCTAATTAGCTCAATTGGAGCATTTCTAGCATGTTTGGTTGAAATTTGAAATTTACATTTTTCACTTTTGTCAGACGTTTGTAATATTCTCACAATAAGCTAATTAGCTCAATTGGAGCATTTTTAGCATGTTTGGTTGAAATTGGAAATTTACATTTTTCAGTTTTGTCAGACGTTTGTAAAATTCTTACAGTAGGCTTATTTGCGCGATTTGAGCATTTCTAGCATGTTTGGTTGAAATTGGAAATTTACTTTTTTCACTTTTGTCAGACAATTGCAATATTCTCACAATAAGCTAATTAGCTCAATTGGAGCATTTCTAGCATGTTTGGTTGAAATTGGAAATTTACATTTTTCACTTTTGTCAGACTATTGCAATATTCTCACAATAAGCTAATTAGCTCAATTGGAGCATTTCTAGCATGTTTGGTTGAAATTGGAAATTTACATTTTTCACTTTTGTCAGACGTTTGTAATATTCTCACAATAAGCTAATTAGCTCAATTGGAGCATTTCTAGCACGTTTGGTTGAAATTGGAAATTTACAATTTTCACTTTTGTCAGACAATTGCAATATTCTCACAATAAGCTAATTAGCTCAATTGGAGCATTTCTAGCATCTTCGGTTGAAATTGGAAATTTACATTTTTCAGTGTTGTCAGACATTTGCAATATTCTCACAATAAGCTAATTAGCTCAATTGGAGCATTTCTAGCATGTTTGGTTGAAATTGGAAATTTAAATTTTTCACTTTTGTCAGACGTTTGTAATATTTTCACAATAAGCTAATTAGCTCAATTGGAGCATTTCTAGCACGTTTGGTTGAAATTGGAAATTTACATTTTTCACTTTTGTCAGACAATTGCAATATTCTCAATATAAGCTAATTAGCTCAATTGGAGCATTTCTAGCATCTTCAGTTGAAATTGGAAATTTACATTTTTCAGTGTTGTCAGACGTTTGTAATATTCTCACAATAAGCTAATTAGCTCAATTGGAGCATTTCTAGCATGTTTGGTTGAAATTGGAAATTTACATTTTTCACTTTTGTCAGACAATTGCAATATTCTCACAATAAGCTAATTAGCTCAATTGGAGCATTTCTAGCATGTTTGGTTGAAATTGGAAATTTACTTTTTTCACTTTTGTCAGACAATTGCAATATTCTCTCAATAAGCTAATTAGCTCATTTGGAGCATTTCTAGCATGTTTGGTTGAAATTAGAAATTTACATTTTTCACTTTTGTCAGACGTTTGTAATATTCTCACAATAAGCTAATTAGCTCAATTGGAGCATTTTTAGCATGTTTGGTTGAAATTGGAAATTTACATTTTTCAGTTTTGTCAGACGTTTGTAAAATTCTTACAGTAGGCTTATTTGCGCAATTTGAGCATTTCTAGCATGTTTGGTTGAAATTGGAAATTTACTTTTTTCAATTTTGTCAGACAATTGCAATATTCTCACAATAAGCTAATTAGCTCAATTGGAGCATTTCTAGCATGTTTGGTTGAAATTGGAAATTTACATTTTTCAGTGTTGTCAGACGTTTGTAATATTCTCACAATAAGCTAATTAGCTAAATTGGAGCATTTCTAGCATGTTTGGTTGAAATTGCAAATTTACATTTTTCACTTCTGTCAGACAATTGCAATATTCTCACAATAAGCTAATTAGCTCAATTGGAGCATTTCTAGCATGTTTGGTTGAAATTGGAAAATTACATTTTTCAATTTTGTTAGACGTTTGTAATATTCTCACAATAAGCTAATTAGCTCAATTGGAGCATTTCTAGCATGTTTGGTTGAAATTGGAAGTTTACATTTTTCACTTTTGTCAGACAATTGCAATATTCTCACAATAAGCTAATTAGCTCAATTGGAGCATTTCTAGCATGTTTGGTTGAAATTGGAAATTTACATTTTTCACTTTTGTCAGACGTTTGTAATATTCTCACAATAAGCTAATTAGCTCAATTGGAGCATTTCTAGCATGTTTGGTTGAAATTGGAAATTTACATTTTTCACTTTTGTCAGACAATTGCAATATTCTCACAATAAGCTAATTAGCTCAATTGGAGCATTTCTAGCATGTTTGGTTGAAATTGGAAATTTACTTTTTTCACTTTTGTCAGACAATTGCAATATTCTCTCAATAAGCTAATTAGCTCATTTGGAGCATTTCTAGCATGTTTGGTTGAAATTAGAAATTTACATTTTTCACTTTTGTCAGACGTTTGTAATATTCTCACAATAAGCTAATTAGCTAAATTGGAGCATTTCTAGCATGTTTGGTTGAAATTGCAAATTTACATTTTTCACTTCTGTCAGACAATTGCAATATTCTCACAATAAGCTAATTAGCTCAATTGGAGCATTTCTAGCATGTTTGGTTGAAATTGGAAATTTACATTTTTCAATTTTGTTAGACGTTTGTAATATTCTCACAATAAGCTAATTAGCTCAATTGGAGCATTTCTAGCATGTTTGGTTGAAATTGGAAATTTACATTTTTCACTTTTGTCAGACAATTGCAATATTCTCACAATAAGCTAATTAGCTCAATTGGAGCATTTCTAGCATGTTTGGTTGAAATTGGAAATTTACATTTTTCACTTTTGTCAGACGTTTGTAATATTCTCACAATAAGCTAATTAGCTCAATTGCAGCATTTCTAGCACGTTTGGTTGAAATTTGAAATTTAAATTTTTCACTTTTGTCAGACAATTGCAATATTCTCACAATAAGCTAATTAGCTCAATTGGAGCATTTCTAGCATGTTTGGTTGAAATTGGAAATTTACATTTTTCACTTTTGTCAGACAATTGCAATATTCTCACAATAAGCTAATTAGCTCAATTGGAGAATTTCTAGCATGTTTGGTTGAAATTGGAAATTTACATTTTTCACTTTTGTCAGACGTTTGTAATATTCTCACAATAAGCTAATTAGCTCAATTGGAGCATTTCTAGCATGTTTGGTTGAAATTGGAAATTTACATTTTTCAATTTTGTCAGACGTTTGTAAAATTCTTACAATAAGCTAATTAGCTCAATTGGAGCATTTCTAGCATGTTTGGTTGAAATTGGAAATTTACATTTTTCACTTTTGTCAGACGTTTGTAATATTCTCACAATAAGCTAATTAGCTCAATTGGAGCATTTCTAGCATGTTTGGTTGAAATTGGAAATTTACATTTTTCAATTTTGTCAGACGTTTGTAAAATTCTTACAGTAGGCTTATTTGCGCAATTTGAGCATTTCTAGCATGTTTGGTTGAAATTGGAAGTTTACTTTTTTCACTTTTGTCAGACAATTGCAATATTCTCACAATAAGCTAATTAGCTCAATTGGAGCATTTCTAGCATGTTTGGTTGAAATTGGAAATTTACATTTTTCAGTGTTGTCAGACGTTTGTAATATTCTCACAATAAGCTAATTAGCTAAATTGGAGCATTTCTAGCATGTTTGGTTGAAATTGCAAATTTACATTTTTCACTTCTGTCAGACAATTGCAATATTCTCACAATAAGCTAATTAGCTCAATTGGAGCATTTCTAGCATGTTTGGTTGAAATTGGAAATTTACATTTTTCAATTTTGTTAGACGTTTGTAATATTCTCACAATAAGCTAATTAGCTCAATTGGAGCATTTCTAGCATGTTTGGTTGAAATTGGAAGTTTACATTTTTCACTTTTGTCAGACAATTGCAATATTCTCACAATAAGCTAATTAGCTCAATTGGAGCATTTCTAGCATGTTCGGTTGAAATTGGAAATTTACATTTTTCACTTTTGTCAGACGTTTGTAATATTCCCACAATAAGCTAATTAGCTCAATTGGAGCATTTCTAGCATGTTTGGTTGAAATTTGAAATTTACATTTTTCACTTTTGTCAAACAATTGCAATATTCTCACAATAAGCTAATTAGCTCAATTGGAGCATTTCTAGCATGTTTGGTTGAAATTGGAA
Organism: Watersipora subatra; assembly: GCF_963576615.1. Taxonomy (NCBI): domain Eukaryota; kingdom Metazoa; phylum Bryozoa; class Gymnolaemata; order Cheilostomatida; family Watersiporidae; genus Watersipora; species Watersipora subatra. The sequence continues at coordinate 150,002 of NW_027045232.1, read as the reverse complement.
ATTTACATTTTTCACTTTTGTCAGACAATTGCAATATTCTCACAATAAGCTAATTAGCTCAATTGGAGCATTTCTAGCATGTTTGGTTGAAATTGGAAATTTACATTTTTCACTTTTGTCAGACGTTTGTAATATTCTCACAATAAGCTAATTAGCTCAATTGCAGCATTTCTAGCACGTTTGGTTGAAATTTGAAATTTAAATTTTTCACTTTTGTCAGACAATTGCAATATTCTCACAATAAGCTAATTAGCTCAATTGGAGCATTTCTAGCATGTTTGGTTGAAATTGCAAATTTACATTTTTCACTTCTGTCAGACAATTGCAATATTCTCACAATAAGCTAATTAGCTCAATTGGAGCATTTCTAGCATGTTTGGTTGAAATTGGAAATTTACATTTTTCAATTTTGTTAGACGTTTGTAATATTCTCACAATAAGCTAATTAGCTCAATTGGAGCATTTCTAGCATGTTTGGTTGAAATTGGAAATTTACATTTTTCACTTTTGTCAGACGTTTGTAATATTCTCACAATAAGCTAATTAGCTCAATTGCAGCATTTCTAGCACGTTTGGTTGAAATTTGAAATTTAAATTTTTCACTTTTGTCAGACAATTGCAATATTCTCACAATAAGCTAATTAGCTCAATTGGAGCATTTCTAGCATGTTTGGTTGAAATTGGAATTTTACATTTTTCACTTTTGTCAGACAATTGCAATATTCTCACAATAAGCTAATTAGCTCAATTGGAGCATTTCTAGCATGTTTGGTTGAAATTGGAAATTTACATTTTTCACTTTTGTCAGACGTTTGTAATATTCTCACAATAAGCTAATTAGCTAAATTGGAGCATTTCTAGCATGTTTGGTTGAAATTGCAAATTTACATTTTTCACTTCTGTCAGACAATTGCAATATTCTCACAATAAGCTAATTAGCTCAATTGGAGCATTTCTAGCATGTTTGGTTGAAATTGAAAATTTACATGTTTCAATTTTGTTAGATGTTTGTAATATTCTCACAATAAGCTAATTAGCTCAATTGGAGCATTTCTAGCATGTTTGGTTGAAATTGGAAATTTACATTTTTCACTTTTGTCAGACAATTGCAATATTCTCACAATAAGCTAATTAGCTCAATTGGAGCATTTCTAGCATGTTTGGTTGAAATTGGAAATTTACATTTTTCACTTTTGTCAGACGTTTGTAATATTCTCACAATAAGCTAATTAGCTCAATTGGAGCATTTCTAGCATGTTTGGTTGAAATTGGAAATTTACATTTTTCAATTTTGTCAGACGTTTGTAAAATTCTTACAGTAGGCTTATTTGCGCAATTTGAGCATTTCTAGCATGTTTGGTTGAAATTGGAAATTTACTTTTTTCACTTTTGTCAGACAATTGCAATATTCTCACAATAAGCTAATTAGCTCAATTGGAGCATTTCTAGCATGTTTGGTTGAAATTGGAAATTTACATTTTTCAGTGTTGTCAGACGTTTGTAATATTCTCACAATAAGCTAATTAGCTAAATTGGAGCATTTCTAGCATGTTTGGTTGAAATTGCAAATTTACATTTTTCACTTCTGTCAGACAATTGCAATATTCTCACAATAAGCTAATTAGCTCAATTGGAGCATTTCTAGCATGTTTGGTTGAAATTGGAAATTTACATTTTTCAATTTTGTTAGACGTTTGTAATATTCTCACAATAAGCTAATTAGCTCAATTGGAGCATTTCTAGCATATTTGGTTGAAATTGAAAATTTACATGTTTCAATTTTGTTAGATGTTTGTAATATTCTCACAATAAGCTAATTAGCTCAATTGGAGCATTTCTAGCATGTTTGGTTGAAATTGGAAATTTACATTTTTCACTTTTGTCAGACAATTGCAATATTCTCACAATAAGCTAATTAGCTCAATTGGAGCATTTCTAGCATGTTTGGTTGAAATTGGAAATTTACATTTTTCACTTTTGTCAGACGTTTGTAATATTCTCACAATAAGCTAATTAGCTCAATTGGAGCATTTCTAGCATGTTTGGTTGAAATTGGAAATTTACATTTTTCAATTTTGTCAGACGTTTGTAAAATTCTTACAGTAGGCTTATTTGCGCAATTTGAGCATTTCTAGCATGTTTGGTTGAAATTGGAAGTTTACTTTTTTCACTTTTGTCAGACAATTGCAATATTCTCACAATAAGCTAATTAGCTCAATTGGAGCATTTCTAGCATGTTTGGTTGAAATTGGAAATTTACATTTTTCAGTGTTGTCAGACGTTTGTAATATTCTCACAATAAGCTAATTAGCTAAATTGGAGCATTTCTAGCATGTTTGGTTGAAATTGCAAATTTACATTTTTCACTTCTGTCAGACAATTGCAATATTCTCACAATAAGCTAATTAGCTCAATTGGAGCATTTCTAGCATGTTTGGTTGAAATTGGAAATTTACATTTTTCAATTTTGTTAGACGTTTGTAATATTCTCACAATAAGCTAATTAGCTCAATTGGAGCATTTCTAGCATGTTTGGTTGAAATTGGAAGTTTACATTTTTCACTTTTGTCAGACAATTGCAATATTCTCACAATAAGCTAATTAGCTCAATTGGAGCATTTCTAGCATGTTCGGTTGAAATTGGAAATTTACATTTTTCACTTTTGTCAGACGTTTGTAATATTCCCACAATAAGCTAATTAGCTCAATTGGAGCATTTCTAGCATGTTTGGTTGAAATTTGAAATTTACATTTTTCACTTTTGTCAAACAATTGCAATATTCTCACAATAAGCTAATTAGCTCAATTGGAGCATTTCTAGCATGTTTGGTTGAAATTGGAAATTTACATTTTTCACTTTTGTCAGACAATTGCAATATTCTCACAATAAGCTAATTAGCTCAATTGGAGCATTTCTAGCATGTTTGGTTGAAATTGGAAATTTACATTTTTCACTTTTGTCAGACGTTTGTAATATTCTCACAATAAGCTAATTAGCTCAATTGCAGCATTTCTAGCACGTTTGGTTGAAATTTGAAATTTAAATTTTTCACTTTTGTCAGACAATTGCAATATTCTCACAATAAGCTAATTAGCTCAATTGGAGCATTTCTAGCATGTTTGGTTGAAATTGCAAATTTACATTTTTCACTTCTGTCAGACAATTGCAATATTCTCACAATAAGCTAATTAGCTCAATTGGAGCATTTCTAGCATGTTTGGTTGAAATTGGAAATTTACATTTTTCAATTTTGTTAGACGTTTGTAATATTCTCACAATAAGCTAATTAGCTCAATTGGAGCATTTCTAGCATGTTTGGTTGAAATTGGAAATTTACATTTTTCACTTTTGTCAGACGTTTGTAATATTCTCACAATAAGCTAATTAGCTCAATTGGAGCATTTCTAGCATGTTTGGTTGAAATTGGAAATTTACATTTTTCACTTTTGTCAGACGTTTGTAATATTCTCACAATAAGCTAATTAGCTAAATTGGAGCATTTCTAGCATGTTTGGTTGAAATTGCAAATTTACATTTTTCACTTCTGTCAGACAATTGCAATATTCTCACAATAAGCTAATTAGCTCAATTGGAGCATTTCTAGCATGTTTGGTTGAAATTGAAAATTTACATGTTTCAATTTTGTTAGATGTTTGTAATATTCTCACAATAAGCTAATTAGCTCAATTGGAGCATTTCTAGCATGTTTGGTTGAAATTGGAAATTTACATTTTTCACTTTTGTCAGACAATTGCAATATTCTCACAATAAGCTAATTAGCTCAATTGGAGCATTTCTAGCATGTTTGGTTGAAATTGGAAATTTACATTTTTCACTTTTGTCAGACGTTTGTAATATTCTCACAATAAGCTAATTAGCTCAATTGGAGCATTTCTAGCATGTTTGGTTGAAATTGGAAATTTACATTTTTCAATTTTGTCAGACGTTTGTAAAATTCTTACAGTAGGCTTATTTGCGCAATTTGAGCATTTCTAGCATGTTTGGTTGAAATTGGAAATTTACTTTTTTCACTTTTGTCAGACAATTGCAATATTCTCACAATAAGCTAATTAGCTCAATTGGAGCATTTCTAGCATGTTTGGTTGAAATTGGAAATTTACATTTTTCAGTGTTGTCAGACGTTTGTAATATTCTCACAATAAGCTAATTAGCTAAATTGGAGCATTTCTAGCATGTTTGGTTGAAATTGCAAATTTACATTTTTCACTTCTGTCAGACAATTGCAATATTCTCACAATAAGCTAATTAGCTCAATTGGAGCATTTCTAGCATGTTTGGTTGAAATTGGAAATTTACATTTTTCAATTTTGTTAGACGTTTGTAATATTCTCACAATAAGCTAATTAGCTCAATTGGAGCATTTCTAGCATGTTTGGTTGAAATTGGAAGTTTACATTTTTCACTTTTGTCAGACAATTGCAATATTCTCACAATAAGCTAATTAGCTCAATTGGAGCATTTCTAGCATGTTCGGTTGAAATTGGAAATTTACATTTTTCACTTTTGTCAGACGTTTGTAATATTCCCACAATAAGCTAATTAGCTCAATTGGAGCATTTCTAGCACGTTTGGTTGAAATTTGAAATTTACATTTTTCACTTTTGTCAAACAATTGCAATATTTTCTCAATAAGCTAATTAGCTCAATTGGAGCATTTCTAGCATGTTTGGTTGAAATTGGAAATTTACATTTTTCACTTTTGTCAAACAATTGCAATATTCTCTCAATAAGCTAATTAGCTCAATTGGAGCATTTCTAGCATCTTCGGTTGAAATTGGAAATTTACATTTTTCAGTGTTGTCAGACGTTTGTAATATTCTCACAATAAGCTAATTAGCTCAATTGGAGCATTTCTAGCATGTTTGGTTGAAATTGGAAATTAACATTTTTCACTTTTGTCAGACAATTGCAATAATCTCACAGTAAGCTAATTAGTTCAATTGGAGCAATTTTAGCATGTTTGGTTGAAATTGGAAATTTACATTTTTCACTTTTGTCAGACAATTGCAATATTCTCACAATAAGCTAATTAGCTCAATTGGAGCATTTCTAGCATGTTTGGTTGAAATTGGAAATTTACATTTTTCACTTTTGTCAGACAATTGCAATATTCTCTCAATAAGCTAATTAGCTCATTTGGAGCATTTCTAGCATGTTTGGTTGAAATTAAAATTTACATTTTTCAGTGTTGTCAGACGTTTGTAATATTCTCACAATAAGCTAATTAGCTCAATTGGAGCATTTCTAGCATGTTTGGTTGAATGTGGAAATTTACTTTTTTCACTTTTGTCAGACAATTGCAATATTCTCACAATAAGCTAATTAGCTCAATTGGAGCATTTCTAGCATGTTTGGTTGAAATTGGAAATTTACATTTTTCAATTTTGTTAGACGTTTGTAATATTCTCACAATAAGCTAATTAGCTCAATTGGAGCATTTCTAGCATGTTTGGTTGAAATTTGAAATTTACATTTTTCACTTTTGTCAGACGTTTGTAATATTCTCACAATAAGCTAATTAGCTCAATTGGAGCATTTCTAGCATCTTCGGTTGAAATTGGAAATTTACATTTTTCAGTGTTGTCAGACGTTTGTAATATTCTCACAATAAGCTAATTAGCTCAATTGGAGCATTTCTAGCATGTTTGGTTGAAATTTGAAATTTACATTTTTCACTTTTGTCAGACGTTTGTAATATTCTCACAATAAGCTAATTAGCTCAACTGGAGCATTTTTAGCATGTTTGGTTGAAATTGGAAATTTACATTTTTCAGTTTTGTCAGACGTTTGTAAAATTCTTACAGTAGGCTTATTTGCGCAATTTGAGCATTTCTAGCATGTTTGGTTGAATTTGGAAATTTACTTTTTTCACTTTTGTCAGACAATTGCAATATTCTCACAATAAGCTAATTAGCTCAATTGGAGCATTTCTAGCATGTTTGGTTGAAATTGGAAATTTACATTTTTCAATTTTGTTAGACGTTTGTAATATTCTCACAATAAGCTAATTAGCTCAATTGGAGCATTTCTAGCATGTTTGGTTGAAATTTGAAATTTACATTTTTCACTTTTGTCAGACGTTTGTAATATTCTCACAATAAGCTAATTAGCTCAATTGGAGCATTTTTAGCATGTTTGGTTGAAATTGGAAATTTACATTTTTCAGTTTTGTCAGACGTTTGTAAAATTCTTACAGTAGGCTTATTTGCGCAATTTGAGCATTTCTAGCATGTTTGGTTGAAATTGGAAATTTACTTTTTTCACTTTTGTCAGACAATTGCAATATTCTCACAATAAGCTAATTAGCTCAATTGGAGCATTTCTAGCATGTTTGGTTGAAATTGGAAATTTACATTTTTCAGTGTTGTCAGACGTTTGTAATATTCTCACAATAAGCTAATTAGCTAAATTGGAGCGTTTCTAGCATGTTTGGTTGAAATTGCAAATTTACATTTTTCACTTCTGTCAGACAATTGCAATATTCTCACAATAAGCTAATTAGCTCAATTGGAGCATTTCTAGCATGTTTGGTTGAAATTGGAAATTTACATTTTTCAGTTTTGTCAGACGTTTGTAAAATTCTTACAGTAGGCTTATTTGCGCAATTTGAGCATTTCTAGCATGTTTGGTTGAATTTGGAAATTTACTTTTTTCACTTTTGTCAGACAATTGCAATATTCTCACAATAAGCTAATTAGCTCAATTGGAGCATTTCTAGCATGTTTGGTTGAAATTGGAAATTTACATTTTTCAATTTTGTTAGACGTTTGTAATATTCTCACAATAAGCTAATTAGCTCAATTGGAGCATTTCTAGCATGTTTGGTTGAAATTTGAAATTTACATTTTTCACTTTTGTCAGACGTTTGTAATATTCTCACAATAAGCTAATTAGCTCAATTGGAGCATTTTTAGCATGTTTGGTTGAAATTGGAAATTTACATTTTTCAGTTTTGTCAGACGTTTGTAAAATTCTTACAGTAGGCTTATTTGCGCAATTTGAGCATTTCTAGCATGTTTGGTTGAAATTGGAAATTTACTTTTTTCACTTTTGTCAGACAATTGCAATATTCTCACAATAAGCTAATTAGCTCAATTGGAGCATTTCTAGCATGTTTGGTTGAAATTGGAAATTTACATTTTTCAGTGTTGTCAGACGTTTGTAATATTCTCACAATAAGCTAATTAGCTAAATTGGAGCGTTTCTAGCATGTTTGGTTGAAATTGCAAATTTACATTTTTCACTTCTGTCAGACAATTGCAATATTCTCACAATAAGCTAATTAGCTCAATTGGAGCATTTCTAGCATGTTTGGTTGAAATTGGAAATTTACATTTTTCAATTTTGTTAGACGTTTGTAATATTCTCACAATAAGCTAATTAGCTCAATTGGAGCATTTCTAGCATGTTTGGTTGAAATTGGAAATTTACATTTTTCACTTTTGTCAGACGTTTGTAATATTCTCACAATAAGCTAATTAGCTCAATTGGAGCATTTCTAGCATGTTTGGTTGAAATTGGAAATTTACTTTTTTCACTTTTTCAGACAATTGCAATATTCTCACAATAAGCTAATTAGCTCAATTGGAGCATTTCTAGCATGTTTGGTTGAAATTGGAAATTTACATTTTTCAGTGTTGTCAGACGTTTGTAATATTCTCACAATAAGCTAATTAGCTAAATTGGAGCATTTCTAGCATGTTTGGTTGAAATTGCAAATTTACATTTTTCACTTCTGTCAGACAATTGCAATATTCTCACAATAAGCTAATTAGCTCAATTAGAGCATTTCTAGCATGTTTGGTTGAAATTGGAAATTTACATTTTTCAATTTTGTTAGACGTTTGTAATATTCTCTCAATAAGCTAATTAGCTCAATTGGAGCATTTCTAGCATGTTTCGTTGAAATTGGAAATTTACATTTTTCACTTTTGTCAGACGTTTGTAATATTCTCACAATAACCTAATTAGCTCAATTGGAGCATTTCTAGCACGTTTGGTTGAAATTGGAAATTTACATTTTTCACTTTTGTCAGACGTTTGTAATATTCTCACAATAAGCTAATTAGCTCAATTGGAGCATTTCTAGCACGTTTGGTTGAAATTGGAAATTTACATTTTTCACTTTTGTCAGACGTTTGTAATATTCTCTCAATAAGCTAATTAGCTCAATTGGAGCATTTCTAGCATGTTTGGTTGAAATTGGAAATTTACATTTTTCACTTTTGTCAGACAATTGCACTATTCTCACAATAAGCTAATTAGCTCAATTGGAGCATTTCTAGCATCTTCGGTTGAAATTGGAAATTTACATTTTTCAGTGTTGTCAGACGTTTGTAATATTCTCACAATAAGCTAATTAGCTCAATTGGAGCATTTCTAGCATGTTTGGTTGAAATTGGAAATTTACATTTTTCACTTTTGTCAGACAATTGCAATAATCTCACAGTAAGCTAATTAGTTCAATTGGAGCAATTTTAGCATGTTTGGTTGAAATTGGAAATTTACATTTTTCACTTTTGTCAGACAATTGCAATATTCTCACAATAAGCTAATTAGCTCAATTGGAGCATTTCTAGCATGTTTGGTTGAAATTGGAAATTTACATTTTTCACTTTTGTCAGACAATTGCAATATTCTCTCAATAAGCTAATTAGCTCATTTGGAGCATTTCTAGCATGTTTGGTTGAAATTAGAAATTTACATTTTTCAGTTTTGTCAGACGTTTGTAAAATTCTTACAGTAGGCTTATTTGCTCAATTTGAGCATTTCTAGCATGTTTGGTTGAATTTGGAAATTTACTTTTTTCACTTTTGTCAGACAATTGCAATATTCTCACAATAAGCTAATTAGCTCAATTGGAGCATTTCTAGCATGTTTGGTTGAAATTGGAAATTTACATTTTTCAATTTTGTTAGATGTTTGTAATATTCTCACAATAAGCTAATTAGCTCAATTGGAGCATTTCTAGCATGTTTGGTTGAAATTTGAAATTTACATTTTTCACTTTTGTCAGACGTTTGTAATATTCTCACAATAAGCTAATTAGCTCAATTGGAGCATTTTTAGCATGTTTGGTTGAAATTGGAAATTTACATTTTTCAATTTTGTTAGACGTTTGTAATATTCTCTCAATAAGCTAATTAGCTCAATTGGAGCATTTCTAGCATGTTTCGTTGAAATTGGAAATTTACATTTTTCACTTTTGTCAGACGTTTGTAATATTCTCACAATAAGCTAATTAGCTCAATTGGAGCATTTCTAGCATGTTTGGTTGAAATTGGAAATTTACATTTTTCACTTTTGTCAGACAATTGCAATATTCTCTCAATAAGCTAATTAGCTCATTTGGAGCATTTCTAGCATGTTTGGTTGAAATTAGAAATTTACATTTTTCAGTTTTGTCAGACGTTTGTAAAATTCTTACAGTAGGCTTATTTGCTCAATTTGAGCATTTCTAGCATGTTTGGTTGAATTTGGAAATTTACTTTTTTAACTTTTGTCAGACAATTGCAATATTCTCACAATAAGCTAATTAGCTCAATTGGAGCATTTCTAGCATGTTTGGTTGAAATTGGAAATTTACATTTTTCAATTTTGTTAGATGTTTGTAATATTCTCACAATAAGCTAATTAGCTCAATTGGAGCATTTCTAGCATGTTTGGTTGAAATTTGAAATTTACATTTTTCACTTTTGTCAGACGTTTGTAATATTCTCACAATAAGCTAATTAGCTCAATTGGAGCATTTTTAGCATGTTTGGTTGAAATTGGAAATTTACATTTTTCAATTTTGTTAGACGTTTGTAATATTCTCTCAATAAGCTAATTAGCTCAATTGGAGCATTTCTAGCATGTTTCGTTGAAATTGGAAATTTACATTTTTCACTTTTGTCAGACGTTTGTAATATTCTCACAATAAGCTAATTAGCTCAATTGGAGCATTTCTAGCACGTTTGGTTGAAATTGGAAATTTACATTTTTCAGTTTTGTCAGACGTTTGTAAAATTCTTACAGTAGGCTTATTTGCGCAATTTGAGCATTTCTAGCATGTTTGGTTGAAATTGGAAATTTACTTTTTTCACTTTTGTCAGACAATTGCAATATTCTCACAATAAGCTAATTAGCTCAATTGGAGCATTTCTAGCATGTTTGGTTGAAATTGAAAATTTACAATTTTCAGTGTTGTCAGACGTTTGTAATATTCTCACAATAAGCTAATTAGCTAAATTTGAGCATTTCTAGCATGTTTGGTTGAAATTGCAAATTTACATTTTTCACTTCTGTCAGACAATTGCAATATTCTCACAATAAGCTAATTAGCTCAATTGGAGCATTTCTAGCATGTTTGGTTGAAATTGGAAATTTACATTTTTCAATTTTGTTAGACGTTGGTAATATTCTCACAATAAGCTAATTAGCTCAATTGGAGCATTTCTAGCATGTTTGGTTGAAATTGGAAATTTACATTTTTCACTTTTGTCAGACGTTTGTAATATTCTCACAATAAGCTAATTAGCTCAATTGGAGCATTTCTAGCATGTTTGGTTGAAATTGGAAATTTACTTTTTTCACTTTTGTCAGACAATTGCAATATTCTCACAATAAGCTAATTAGCTCAATTGGAGCATTTCTAGCATGTTTGGTTGAAATTGGAAATTTACATTTTTCAGTGTTGTCAGACGTTTGTAATATTCTCACAATAAGCTAATTAGCTAAATTGGAGCATTTCTAGCATGTTTGGTTGAAATTGCAAATTTACATTTTTCACTTCTGTCAGACAATTGCAATATTCTCACAATAAGCTAATTAGCTCAATTAGAGCATTTCTAGCATGTTTGGTTGAAATTGGAAATTTACATTTTTCAATTTTGTTAGACGTTTGTAATATTCTCTCAATAAGCTAATTAGCTCAATTGGAGCATTTCTAGCATGTTTCGTTGAAATTGAAAATTTACATTTTTCACTTTTGTCAGACGTTTGTAATATTCTCACAATAAGCTAATTAGCTCAATTGGAGCATTTCTAGCACGTTTGGTTGAAATTGGAAATTTACATTTTTCACTTTTGTCAGACGTTTGTAATATTCTCACAATAAGCTAATTAGCTCAATTGGAGCATTTCTAGCACGTTTGGTTGAAATTGGAAATTTACATTTTTCACTTTTGTCAGACGTTTGTAATATTCTCTCAATAAGCTAATTAGCTCAATTGGAGCATTTCTAGCATGTTTGGTTGAAATTGGAAATTTACATTTTTCACTTTTGTCAGACAATTGCACTATTCTCACAATAAGCTAATTAGCTCAATTGGAGCATTTCTAGCATCTTCGGTTGAAATTGGAAATTTACATTTTTCAGTGTTGTCAGACGTTTGTAATATTCTCACAATAAGCTAATTAGCTCAATTGGAGCATTTCTAGCATGTTTGGTTGAAATTGGAAATTTACATTTTTCACTTTTGTCAGACAATTGCAATAATCTCACAGTAAGCTAATTAGTTCAATTGGAGCAATTTTAGCATGTTTGGTTGAAATTGGAAATTTACATTTTTCACTTTTGTCAGACAATTGCAATATTCTCACAATAAGCTAATTAGCTCAATTGGAGCATTTCTAGCATGTTTGGTTGAAATTGGAAATTTACATTTTTCACTTTTGTCAGACAATTGCAATATTCTCTCAATAAGCTAATTAGCTCATTTGGAGCATTTCTAGCATGTTTGGTTGAAATTAGAAATTTACATTTTTCAGTTTTGTCAGACGTTTGTAAAATTCTTACAGTAGGCTTATTTGCTCAATTTGAGCATTTCTAGCATGTTTGGTTGAATTTGGAAATTTACTTTTTTCACTTTTGTCAGACAATTGCAATATTCTCACAATAAGCTAATTAGCTCAATTGGAGCATTTCTAGCATGTTTGGTTGAAATTGGAAGTTTACATTTTTCAATTTTGTTAGATGTTTGTAATATTCTCACAATAAGCTAATTAGCTCAATTGGAGCATTTTTAGCATGTTTGGTTGAAATTGGAAATTTACATTTTTCAGTTTTGTCAGACGTTTGTAAAATTCTTACAGTAGGCTTATTTGCGCAATTTGAGCATTTCTAGGATGTTTGGTTGAATTTGGAAATTTACTTTTTTCACTTTTGTCAGACAATTGCAATATTCTCACAATAAGCTAATTAGCTCAATTGGAGCATTTCTAGCATCTTCGGTTGAAATTGGAAATTTACATTTTTCAGTGTTGTCAGACGTTTGTAATATTCTCACAATAAGCTAATTAGCTCAATTGGAGCATTTCTAGCATGTTTGGTTGAAATTGGAAATTTACATTTTTCACTTTTGTCAGACAATTGCAATATTCTCACAATAAGCTAATTAGCTCAATTGGAGCATTTCTAGCATGTTTGGTTGAAATTGGAAATTTACATTTTTCACTTTTGTCAGACGTTTGTAATATTCTCACAATAAGCTAATTAGCTCAATTGGAGCATTTCTAGCATGTTTGGTTGAAATTGGAAATTTACTTTTTTCACTTTTGTCAGACAATTGCAATATTCTCTCAATAAGCTAATTAGCTCATTTGGAGCATTTCTAGCATGTTTGGTTGAAATTAGAAATTTACATTTTTCAGTGTTTTCAGACGTTTGTAATATTCTCACAATAAGCTAATTAGCTCAATTGGAGCATTTTTAGCATGTTTGGTTGATATTGGAAATTTACATTTTTCAGTTTTGTCAGACGTTTGTAAAATTCTTACAGTAGGCTTATTTGCGCAATTTGAGCATTTCTAACATGTTTGGTTGAAATTGGAAATTTACTTTTTTCACTTTTGTCAGACAATTGCAATATTCTCACAATAAGCTAATTAGCTCAATTGGAGCATTTCTAGCATGTTTGGTTGAAATTGGAAATTTACATTTTTCAGTGTTGTCAGACGTTTGTAATATTCTCACAATAAGCTAATTAGCTAAATTGGAGCATTTCTAGCATGTTTGGTTGAAATTGCAAATTTACATTTTTCACTTCTGTCAGACAATTGCAATATTCTCACAATAAGCTAATTAGCTCAATTGGAGCATTTCTAGCATGTTTGGTTGAAATTGGAAATTTACATTTTTCAATTTCGTTAGACGTTTGTAATATTCTCGCAATAAGCTAATTAGCTCAATTGGAGCATTTCTAGCATGTTTGGTTGAAATTGGAAATTTACATTTTTCACTTTTGTCAGACTATTGTAATATTCTCACAATAAGCTAATTAGCTCAATTGGAGCATTTCTAGCATGTTTGGTTGAAATTGGAAATTTACTTTTTTCACTTTTGTCAGACAATTGCAATATTCTCACAATAAGCTAATTAGCTCAATTGGAGCATTTCTAGCATGTTTGGTTGAAATTGGAAATTTACATTTTTCAGTGTTGTCAGACGTTTATAATATTCTCACAATGAGCTAATTAGCTAAATTTGAGCATTTCTAGCATGTTTGGTTGAAATTGCAAATTTACATTTTTCACTTCTGTCAGACAATTGCAATATTCTCACAATAAGCTAATTAGCTCAATTAGAGCATTTCTAGCATGTTTGGTTGAAATTGGAAATTTACATTTTTCAATTTTGTTAGACGTTTGTAATATTCTCACAATAAGCTAATTAGCTCAATTGGAGCATTTCTAGCATGTTTGGTTGAAATTGCAAATTTACATTTTTCACTTTTGTCAGACGTTTGTTATATTCTCACAATAAGCTAATTAGGTCAATTGGAGCATTTCTAGCATGTTTCGTTGAAATTGGAAATTTACATTTTTCACTTTTGTCAAACAATTGCAATATTCTCTCAATAAGCTAATTAGCTCAATTGGAGCATTTCTAGCATGTTTCGTTGAAATTGGAAATTTACATTTTTCACTTTTGTCAGACGTTTGTAATATTCTCACAATAAGCTAATTAGCTCAATTGGAGCATTTCTAGCACGTTTGGTTGAAATTGGAAATTTACATTTTTCACTTTTGTCAGACGTTTGTAATATTCTCACAATAAGCTAATTAGCTCAATTGGAGCATTTCTAGCACGTTTGGTTGAAATTGGAAATTTACATTTTTCACTTTTGTCAGACGTTTGTAATATTCTCTCAATAAGCTAATTAGCTCAATTGGAGCATTTCTAGCATGTTTGGTTGAAATTGGAAATTTACATTTTTCACTTTTGTCAGACAATTGCACTATTCTCACAATAAGCTAATTAGCTCAATTGGAGCATTTCTAGCATGTTTGGTTGAAATTGGAAATTTACATTTTCCAGTGTTGTCAGACGTTTGTAATATTCTCACAATAAGCTAATTAGCTCAATTGGAGCATTTCTAGCATGTTTGGTTGAAATTGGAAATTTACATTTTTCACTTTTGTCAGACAATTGCAATAATCTCACAGTAAGCTAATTAGTTCAATTGGAGCAATTTTAGCATGTTTGGTTGAAATTAAAATTTACATTTTTCACTTTTGTCAGACAATTGCAATATTCTCACAATAAGCTAATTAGCTCAATTGGAGCATTTCTAGCATGTTTGGTTGAAATTGGAAATTTACATTTTTCACTTTTGTCAGACGTTTGTAATATTCTCACAATAAGCTAATTAGCTCAATTGGAGCATTTCTAGCATGTTTGGTTGAAATTGGAAATTTACTTTTTTCACTTTTGTCAGACAATTGCAATATTCTCTCAATAAGCTAATTAGCTCATTTGGAGCATTTCTAGCATGTTTGGTTGAAATTAGAAATTTACATTTTTCAGTGTTTTCAGACGTTTGTAATATTCTCACAATAAGCTAATTAGCTCAATTGGAGCATTTTTAGCATGTTTGGTTGATATTGGAAATTTACATTTTTCAGTTTTGTCAGACGTTTGTAAAATTCTTACAGTAGGCTTATTTGCGCAATTTGAGCATTTCTAGCATGTTTGGTTGAAATTGGAAATTTACTTTTTTCACTTTTGTCAGACAATTGCAATATTCTCACAATAAGCTAATTAGCTCAATTGGAGCATTTCTAGCATGTTTGGTTGAAATTGGAAATTTACATTTTTCAGTGTTGTCAGACGTTTGTAATATTCTCACAATAAGCTAATTAGCTAAATTGGAGCATTTCTAGCATGTTTGGTTGAAATTGCAAATTTACATTTTTCACTTCTGTCAGACAATTGCAATATTCTCACAATAAGCTAATTAGCTCAATTGGAGCATTTCTAGCATGTTTGGTTGAAATTGGAAATTTACATTTTTCAATTTCGTTAGACGTTTGTAATATTCTCGCAATAAGCTAATTAGCTCAATTGGAGCATTTCTAGCATGTTTGGTTGAAATTGGAAATTTACATTTTTCACTTTTGTCAGACGTTTGTAATATTCTCACAATAAGCTAATTAGCTCAATTGGAGCATTTCTAGCATGTTTGGTTGAAATTGGAAATTTACTTTTTTCACTTTTGTCAGACAATTGCAATATTCTCACAATAAGCTAATTAGCTCAATTGGAGCATTTCTAGCATGTTTGGTTGAAATTGGAAATTTACATTTTTCAGTGTTGTCAGACGTTTATAATATTCTCACAATAAGCTAATTAGCTAAATTTGAGCATTTCTAGCATGTTTGGTTGAAATTGCAAATTTACATTTTTCACTTCTGTCAGACAATTGCAATATTCTCACAATAAGCTAATTAGCTCAATTAGAGCATTTCTAGCATGTTTGGTTGAAATTGGAAATTTACATTTTTCAATTTTGTTAGACGTTTGTAATATTCTCACAATAAGCTAATTAGCTCAATTGGAGCATTTCTAGCATGTTTGGTTGAAATTGCAAATTTACATTTTTCACTTTTGTCAGACGTTTGTTATATTCTCACAATAAGCTAATTAGCTCAATTGGAGCATTTCTAGCATGTTTCGTTGAAATTGGAAATTTACATTTTTCACTTTTGTCAAACAATTGCAATATTCTCTCAATAAGCTAATTAGCTCAATTGGAGCATTTCTAGCATGTTTCGTTGAAATTGGAAATTTACATTTTTCACTTTTGTCAGACGTTTGTAATATTCTCACAATAAGCTAATTAGCTCAATTGGAGCATTTCTAGCACGTTTGGTTGAAATTGGAATTTTACATTTTTCACTTTTGTCAGACGTTTGTAATATTCTCACAATAAGCTAATTAGCTCAATTGGAGCATTTCTAGCACGTTTGGTTGAAATTGGAAATTTACATTTTTCACTTTTGTCAGACGTTTGTAATATTCTCTCAATAAGCTAATTAGCTCAATTGGAGCATTTCTAGCATGTTTGGTTGAAATTGGAAATTTACATTTTTCACTTTTGTCAGACAATTGCACTATTCTCACAATAAGCTAATTAGCTCAATTGGAGCATTTCTAGCATCTTCGGTTGAAATTGGAATTTTACATTTTCCAGTGTTGTCAGACGTTTGTAATATTCTCACAATAAGCTAATTAGCTCAATTGGAGCATTTCTAGCATGTTTGGTTGAAATTGGAAATTTACATTTTTCACTTTTGTCAGACAATTGCAATAATCTCACAGTAAGCTAATTAGTTCAATTGGAGCAATTTTAGCATGTTTGGTTGAAATTAAAATTTACATTTTTCACTTTTGTCAGACAATTGCAATATTCTCACAATAAGCTAATTAGCTCAATTGGAGCATTTCTAGCATGTTTGGTTGAAATTGGAAATTTACATTTTTCACTTTTGTCAGACAATTGCAATATTCTCTCAATAAGCTAATTAGCTCATTTGGAGCATTTCTAGCATGTTTGATTGAAATTAGAAATTTACATTTTTCAGTGTTGTCAGACGTTTGTAATATTCTCACAATAAGCTAATTAGCTCAATTGGAGCATTTCTAGCATCTTCGGTTGAAATTGGAAATTTACATTTTTCAGTGTTGTCAGACGTTTGTAATATTCTCACAATAAGCTAATTAGCTCAATTGGAGCATTTCTAGCATGTTTGGTTGAAATTTGAAATTTACATTTTTCACTTTTGTCAGACGTTTGTAATATTCTCACAATAAGCTAATTAGCTCAATTGGAGCATTTTTAGCATGTTTGGTTGAAATTGGAAATTTACATTTTTCAGTTTTGTCAGACGTTTGTAAAATTCTTACAGTAGGCTTATTTGCTCAATTTGAGCATTTCTAGCATGTTTGGTTGAATTTGGAAATTTACTTTTTTCACTTTTGTCAGACAATTGCAATATTCTCACAATAAGCTAATTAGCTCAATTGGAGCATTTCTAGCATGTTTGGTTGAAATTGGAAAATTACATTTTTCAATTTTGTTAGACGTTTGTAATATTCTCACCATAAGCTAATTAGCTCAATTGGAGCATTTCTAGCATGTTTGGTTGAAATTTGAAATTTACATTTTTCACTTTTGTCAGACGTTTGTAATATTCTCACAATAAGCTAATTAGCTCAATTGGAGCATTTTTAGCATGTTTGGTTGAAATTGGAAATTTACATTTTTCAGTTTTGTCAGACGTTTGTAAAATTCTTACAGTAGGCTTATTTGCGCAATTTGAGCATTTCTAGCATGTTTGGTTGAATTTGGAAATTTACTTTTTTCACTTTTGTCAGACAATTGCAATATTCACACAATAAGCTAATTAGCTCAATTGGAGCATTTCTAGCATCTTCGGTTGAAATTGGAAATTTACATTTTTCAGTGTTGTCAGACGTTTGTAATATTCTCACAATAAGCTAATTAGCTCAATTGGAGCATTTCTAGCATGTTTGGTTGAAATTGGAAATTTACATTTTTCACTTTTGTCAGACAATTGCAATATTCTCACAATAAGCTAATTAGCTCAATTGGAGCATTTCTAGCATGTTTGGTTGAAATTGGAAATTTACATTTTTCACTTTTGTCAGACGTTTGTAATATTCTCACAATAAGCTAATTAGCTCAATTGGAGCATTTCTAGCATGTTTGGTTGAAATTGGAAATTTACTTTTTTCACTTTTGTCAGACAATTGCAATATTCTCTCAATAAGCTAATTAGCTCATTTGGAGCATTTCTAGCATGTTTGGTTGAAATTAGAAATTTACATTTTTCAGTGTTTTCAGACGTTTGTAATATTCTCACAATAAGCTAATTAGCTCAATTGGAGCATTTCTAGCATGTTTGGTTGAAATTGGAAATTTACATTTTTCAGTTTTGTCAGACGTTTGTAAAATTCTTACAGTAGGCTTATTTGCGCAATTTGAGCATTTCTAGCATGTTTGGTTGAAATTGGAAATTTACTTTTTTCACTTTTGTCAGACAATTGCAATATTCTCACAATAAGCTAATTAGCTCAATTGGAGCATTTCTAGCATGTTTGGTTGAAATTGGAAATTTACATTTTTCAATTTTGTTAGACGTTTGTAATATTCTCACAATAAGCTAATTAGCTCAATTGGAGCATTTCTAGCATGTTTGGTTGAAATTGGAAATTTACATTTTTCACTTTTGTCAGATGTTTGTAATATTCTCACAATAAGCTAATTAGCTCAATTGGAGCATTTCTAGCATGTTTGGTTGAAATTGGAAATTTACATTTTTCACTTTTGTCAAACAATTGCAATATTCTCGCAATAAGCTAATTAGCTCAATTGGAGCATTTCTAGCATGTTTCGTTGAAAATGGAGATTTAAATTTTTCACTTTTGTCAGACGTTTGTAATATTCTCACAATAAGCTAATTAGCTCAATTGGAGCATTTCTAGCACGTTTGGTTGAAATTGGAAATTTACATTTTTCACTTTTGTCAGACAATTGCACTATTCTCACAATAAGCTAATTAGCTCAATTGGAGCATTTCTAGCATCTTCGGTTGAAATTGGAAATTTACATTTTTCAGTGTTGTCTGACGTTTGTAATATTCTCACAATAAGCTAATTAGCTCAATTGGAGCATTTCTAGCATGTTTGGTTGAAATTGGAAATTTACATTTTTCACTTTTGTCAGACTATTGCAATAATCTCACAGTAAGCTAATTAGTTCAATAGGAGCAATTTTAGCATGTTTGGTTGAAATTGGAAATTTACATTTTTCACTTTTGTCAGACAATTGCAATATTCTCACAATAAGCTAATTAGCTCAATTGGAGCATTTCTAGCATGTTTGGTTGAAATTGGAAGTTTACATTTTTCACTTTTGTCAGACAATTGCAATATTCTCACAATAAGCTAATTAGCTCAATTGGAGCATTTCTAGCATGTTTGGTTGAAATTTGAAATTTACATTTTTCACTTTTGTCAGACGTTTGTAATATTCTCACAATAAGCTAATTAGCTCAATTGGAGCATTTCTAGCATCTTCGGTTGAAATTGGAAATTTACATTTTTCAGTGTTGTCAGACGTTTGTAATATTCTCACAATAAGCTAATTAGCTCAATTGGAGCATTTCTAGCATGTTTGGTTGAAATTGGAAATTTACATTTTTCACTTTTGTCAGACAATTGCAATATTCTCACAATAAGCTAATTAGCTCAATTGGAGCAATTCTAGCATGTTTGGTTGAAATTGGAAATTTACATTTTTCACTTTTGTCAGACGTTTGTAATATTCTCACAATAAGCTAATTAGCTCAACTGGAGCATTTCTAGCATGTTTGGTTGAAATTGGAAATTTACTTTTTTCACTTTTGTCAGACAATTGCAATATTCTCTCAATAAGCTAATTAGCTCATTTGGAGCATTTCTAGCATGTTTGGTTGAAATTAGAAATTTACATTTTTCAGTGTTTTCAGACGTTTGTAATATTCTCACAATAAGCTAATTAGCTCAATTGGAGCATTTCTAGCATGTTTGGTTGAAATTGGAAATTTACATTTTTCAGTTTTGTCAGACGTTTGTAAAATTCTTACAGTAGGCTTATTTGCGCAATTTGAGCATTTCTAGCATGTTTGGTTGAAATTGGAAATTTACTTTTTTCACTTTTGTCAGACAATTGCAATATTCTCACAATAAGCTAATTAGCTCAATTGGAGCATTTCTAGCATGTTTGGTTGAAATTGGAAATTTACATTTTTCAATTTTGTTAGACGTTTGTAATATTCTCACAATAAGCTAATTAGCTCAATTGGAGCATTTCTAGCATGTTTGGTTGAAATTGGAAATTTACATTTTTCACTTTTGTCAGATGTTTGTAATATTCTCACAATAAGCTAATTAGCTCAATTGGAGCATTTCTAGCATGTTTGGTTGAAATTGGAAATTTACATTTTTCACTTTTGTCAAACAATTGCAATATTCTCTCAATAAGCTAATTAGCTCAATTGGAGCATTTCTAGCATGTTTCGTTGAAAATGGAGATTTACATTTTTCACTTTTGTCAGACGTTTGTAATATTCTCACAATAAGCTAATTAGCTCAATTGGAGCATTTCTAGCACGTTTGGTTGAAATTGGAAATTTACATTTTTCACTTTTGTCAGACAATTGCACTATTCTCACAATAAGCTAATTAGCTCAATTGGAGCATTTCTAGCATCTTCGGTTGAAATTGGAAATTTACATTTTTCAGTGTTGTCAGACGTTTGTAATATTCTCACAATAAGCTAATTAGCTCAATTGGAGCATTTCTAGCATGTTTGGTTGAAATTGGAAATTTACATTTTTCACTTTTGTCAGACTATTGCAATAATCTCACAGTAAGCTAATTAGTTCAATTGGAGCAATTTTAGCATGTTTGGTTGAAATTGGAAATTTACATTTTTCACTTTTGTCAGACAATTGCAATATTCTCACAATAAGCTAATTAGCTCAATTGGAGCATTTCTAGCATGTTTGGTTGAAATTGGAAATTTACATTTTTCACTTTTGTCAGACAATTGCAATATTCTCTCAATAAGCTAATTAGCTCATTTGGAGCATTTCTAGCATGTTTGGTTGAAATTAAAAATTTACATTTTTCAGTGTTGTCAGACGTATGTAATATTCTCACAATAAGCTAATTAGCTCAATTGGAGCATTTTTAGCATGTTTGGTTGAAATTGGAAATTTACATTTTTCACTTTTGTCAGACAATTGCAATAATCTCACAGTAAGCTAATTAGTTCAATTGGAGCATTTCTAGCATGTTTGGTTGAAATTGGAAATTTACATTTTTCAGTTTTGTCAGACGTTTGTAAAATTCTTACAGTAGGCTTATTTGCGCAATTTGAGCATTTCTAGCATGTTTGGTTGAAATTGGAAATTTACATTTTTCACTTTTGTCAGACAATTGCAATATTCTCACAATAAGCTAATTAGCTCAATTGGAGCATTTCTAGCATGTTTGGTTGAAATTGGAAATTTACATTTTTCAGTTTTGTCAGACGTTTGTAAAATTCTTACAGTAGGCTTATTTGCGCAATTTGAGCATTTCTAGCATGTTTGGTTGAAATTGGAAATTTACATTTTTCACTTTTGTCAGACGTTTGTAATATTCTCACAATAAGCTAATTAGCTCAATTGGAGCATTTCTAGCACGTTTGGTTGAAATTGGAAATTTACATTTTTCACTTTTGTCAGACAATTGCAATATTCTCACAATAAGCTAATTAGCTCAATTGGAGCATTTCTAGCATCTTCGGTTGAAATTGGAAATTTACATTTTTCACTTTTGTCAGACAATTGCACTATTCTCACAATAAGCTAATTAGCTCAATTGGAGCATTTCTAGCATCTTCGGTTGAAATTGGAAATTTACATTTTTCAGTGTTGTCAGACGTTTGTAATATTCTCACAATAAGCTAATTAGCTCAATTGGAGCATTTCTAGCATGTTTGGTTGAAATTGGAAATTTACATTTTTCACTTTTGTCAGACAATTGCAATAATCTCACAGTAAGCTAATTAGTTCAATTGGAGCAATTTTAGCATGTTTGGTTGAAATTGGAAATTTACATTTTTCACTTTTGTCAGACAATTGCAATATTCTCACAATAAGCTAATTAGCTCAATTGGAGCATTTCTAGCATGTTTGGTTGAAATTGGAAATTTACATTTTTCACTTTTGTCAGACAATTGCAATATTCTCTCAATAAGCTAATTAGCTCATTTGGAGCATTTCTAGCATGTTTGGTTGAAATTAGAAATTTACATTTTTCAGTGTTGTCAGACGTTTGTAATATTCTCACAATAAGCTAATTAGCTCAATTGGAGCATTTTTAGCATGTTTGGTTGAAATTGGAAATTTACATTTTTCAGTTTTGTCAGACGTTTGTAAAATTCTTACAGTAGGCTTTTTTGCGCAATTTGAGCATTTCTAGCATGTTTGGTTGAAATTGGAAATTTACATTTTTCACTTTTGTCAGACAATTGCAATATTCTCACAATAAGCTAATTAGCTCAATTGGAGCATTTCTAGCATGTTTGGTTGAAATTTGAAATTTACATTTTTCACTTTTGTCAGACAATTGCAATATTCTCACAATAAGCTAATTAGCTCAATTGGAGCATTTCTAGCATGTTTGGTTGAAATTGGAAATTTACATTTTTCACTTTTGTCAGACGTTTGTAATATTCTCACAATAAGCTAATTAGCTCAATTGGAGCATTTCTAGCACATTTGGTTGAAATTGGAAATTTACATTTTTCACTTTTGTCAGACAATTGCAATATTCTCACAATAAGCTAATTAGCTCAATTGGAGCATTTCTAGCATCTTCGGTTGAAATTTGAAATTTACATTTTTCAGTGTTGTCAGACGTTTGTAATATTCTCACAATAAGCTAATTAGCTCAATTGGAGCATTTCTAGCATGTTTGGTTGAAATTGGAAATTTACATTTTTCACTTTTGTCAGACGTTTGTAATATTCTCACAATAAGCTAATTAGCTCAATTAGAGCATTTCTAGCACGTTTGGTTGAAATTGGAAATTTACATTTTTCACTTTTGTCAAACAATTGCAATATTCTCACAATAAGCTAATTAGCTCAATTGGAGCATTTCTAGCATGTTTGGTTGAAATTGGAAATTTACATTTTTCACTTTTGTCAGACGTTTGTAATATTCTCACAATAAGCTAGTTAGCTCAATTGGAGCATTTCTAGCATGTTTGGTTGAAATTGGAAATTTACATTTTTCACTTTTGTCAGACAATTGCAATATTCTCACAATAAGCTAATTAGCTCAATTGGAGCATTTCTAGCATGTTTGGTTGAAATTGGAAATTTACATTTTTCACTTTTGTCAGACGTTTGTAATATTTTCACAATAAGCTAATTAGCTCAATTGGAGCATTTCTAGCACGTTTGGTTGAAATTGGAAATTTACATTTTTCACTTTTGTCAGACAATTGCAATATTCTCACAATAAGCTAATTAGCTCAATTGGAGCATTTCTAGCATCTTCGGTTGAAATTGGAAATTTACATTTTTCAGTGTTGTCAGACGTTTGTAATATTCTCACAATAAGCTAATTAGCTCAATTGGAGCATTTCTAGCATGTTTGGTTGAAATTGGAAATTTACATTTTTCACTTTTGTCAGACAATTGCAATATTCTCACAATAAGCTAATTAGCTCAATTGGAGCATTTCTAGCATGTTTGGTTGAAATTGGAAATTCACATTTTTCACTTTTGTCAGACGTTTGTAATATTCTCACAATAAGCTAATTAGCTCAATTGGAGCATTTCTAGCACGTTTGGTTGAAATTGGAAATTTACATTTTTCACTTTTGTCAAACAATTGCAATATTCTCACAATAAGCTAATTAGCTCAATTGGAGCATTTCTAGCATGTTTGGTTGAAATTGGAAATTTACATTTTTCACTTTTGTCAGACAATTGCAATATTCTCTCAATAAGCTAATTAGCTCATTTGGAGCATTTCTAGCATGTTTGGTTGAAATTAGAAATTTACATTTTTCAGTGTTGTCAGACGTTTGTAATATTCTCACAATAAGCTAATTAGCTCAATTGGAGCATTTTTAGCATGTTTGGTTGAAATTGGAAATTTGCATTTTTCAGTTTTGTCAGACGTTTGTAAAATTCTTACAGTAGGCTTTTTTGCGCAATTTGAGCATTTCTAGCATGTTTGGTTGAAATTGGAAATTTACATTTTTCACTTTTGTCAGACAATTGCAATATTCTCACAATAAGCTAATTAGCTCAATTGGAGCATTTCTAGCATGTTTGGTTGAAATTGGAAATTTACATTTTTCAATTTTGTTAGACGTTTGTAATATTCTCACAATAAGCTAATTAGCTCAATTGGAGCATTTCTAGCATGTTTGGTTGAAATTTGAAACTTACATTTTTCACTTTTGTCAGACAATTGCAATAATCTCACAGTAAGCTAATTAGTTCAATTGGAGCAATTTTAGCATGTTTGGTTGAAATTGGAAATTTACATTTTTCAA
Organism: Watersipora subatra; assembly: GCF_963576615.1. Taxonomy (NCBI): domain Eukaryota; kingdom Metazoa; phylum Bryozoa; class Gymnolaemata; order Cheilostomatida; family Watersiporidae; genus Watersipora; species Watersipora subatra. The sequence continues at coordinate 125,589 of NW_027045232.1, read as the reverse complement.
TTTTGTTAGACGTTTGTAATATTCTCACAATAAGCTAATTAGCTCAATTGGAGCATTTCTAGCATGTTTGGTTGAAATTTGAAATTTACATTTTTCACTTTTGTCAAACAATTGCAATAATCTCACAGTAAGCTAATTAGTTCAATTGGAGCAATTTTAGCATGTTTGGTTGAAATTGGAAATTTACATTTTTCACTTTTGTCAGACAATTGCAATATTCTCACAATAAGCTAATTAGCTCAATTGGAGCATTTCTAGCATGTTTGGTTGAAATTGGAAATTTACATTTTTCAATTTTGTTAGACGTTTGTAATATTCTCACAATAAGCTAATTAGCTCAATTGGAGCATTTCTAGCATGTTTGGTTGAAATTTGAAATTTACATTTTTCACTTTTGTCAGACGTTTGTAATATTCTCACAATAAGCTAATTAGCTCAATTGGAGCATTTTTAGCATGTTTGGTTGAAATTGGAAATTTACATTTTTCAGTTTTGTCAGACGTTTGTAAAATTCTTACAGTAGGCTTATTTGCGCAATTTGAGCATTTCTAGCACGTTTGGTTGAAATTGGAAATTTACATTTTTCACTTTTGTCAGACGTTTGTAATATTCTCACAATAAGCTAATTAGCTCAATTGGAGCATTTCTAGCACGTTTGGTTGAAATTGGAAATTTACATTTTTCACTTTTGTCAGACAATTGCAATATTCTCACAATAAGCTAATTAGCTCAATTGGAGCATTTCTAGCATCTTCGGTTGAAATTGGAAATTTACATTTTTCACTTTTGTCAGACAATTGCACTATTCTCACAATAAGCTAATTAGCTCAATTGGAGCATTTCTAGCATCTTCGGTTGAAATTGGAAATTTACATTTTTCAGTGTTGTCAGACGTTTGTAATATTCTCACAATAAGCTAATTAGCTCAATTGGAGCATTTCTAGCACGTTTGGTTGAAATTGGAAATTTACATTTTTCACTTTTGTCAGACAATTGCAATAATCTCACAGTAAGCTAATTAGTTCAATTGGAGCAATTTTAGCATGTTTGGTTGAAATTGGAAATTTACATTTTTCACTTTTGTCAGACAATTGCAATATTCTCACAATAAGCTAATTAGCTCAATTGGAGCATTTCTAGCATGTTTGGTTGAAATTGGAAATTTACATTTTTCACTTTTGTCAGACAATTGCAATATTCTCTCAATAAGCTAATTAGCTCATTTGGAGCATTTCTAGCATGTTTGGTTGAAATTAGAAATTTACATTTTTCAGTGTTGTCAGACGTTTGTAATATTCTCACAATAAGCTAATTAGCTCAATTGGAGCATTTTTAGCATGTTTGGTTGAAATTGGAAATTTACATTTTTCAGTTTTGTCAGAGGTTTGTAAAATTCTTACAGTAGGCTTTTTTGCGCAATTTGAGCATTTCTAGCATGTTTGGTTGAAATTGGAAATTTACATTTTTCACTTTTGTCAGACAATTGCAATATTCTCACAATAAGCTAATTAGCTCAATTGGAGCATTTCTAGCATGTTTGGTTGAAATTGGAAATTTACATTTTTCAATTTTGTTAGACGTTTGTAATATTCTCACAATAAGCTAATTAGCTCAATTGGAGCATTTCTAGCATGTTTGGTTGAAATTTGAAATTTACATTTTTCACTTTTGTCAGACGTTTGTAATATTCTCACAATAAGCTAATTAGCTCAATTGGAGCATTTTTAGCATGTTTGGTTGAAATTGGAAATTTACATTTTTCAGTTTTGTCAGACGTTTGTAAAATTCTTACAGTAGGCTTATTTGCGCAATTTGAGCATTTCTAGCATGTTTGGTTGAATTTGGAAATTTACTTTTTTCACTTTTGTCAGACAATTGCAATATTCTCACAATAAGCTAATTAGCTCAATTGGAGCATTTCTAGCATGTTTGGTTGAAATTGGAAATTTACATTTTTCACTTTTGTCAGACAATTGCAATATTCTCACAATAAGCTAATTAGCTCAATTGGAGCATTTCTAGCATGTTTGGTTGAAATTGGAAATTTACATTTTTCACTTTTGTCAGACGTTTGTAATATTCTCACAATAAGCTAATTAGCTCAATTGGAGCATTTCTAGCACGTTTGGTTGAAATTGGAAATTTACATTTTTCACTTTTGTCAGACAATTGCAATATTCTCACAATAAGCTAATTAGCTCAATTGGAGCATTTCTAGCATCTTCGGTTGAAATTGGAAATTTACATTTTTCAGTGTTGTCAGACGTTTGTAATATTCTCACAATAAGCTAATTAGCTCAATTGGAGCATTTCTAGCATGTTTGGTTGAAATTGGAAATTTACATTTTTCACTTTTGTCAGACAATTGCAATATTCTCTCAATAAGCTAATTAGCTCATTTGGAGCATTTCTAGCCTGTTTGGTTGAAATTAGAAATTTACATTTTTCAGTGTTTTCAGACGTTTGTAATATTCTCACAATAAGCTAATTAGCTCAATTGGAGCATTTTTAGCATGTTTGGTTGATATTGGAAATTTACATTTTTCAGTTTTGTCAGACGTTTGTAAAATTCTTACAGTAGGCTTATTTGCGCAATTTGAGCATTTCTAGCATGTTTGGTTGAAATTGGAAATTTACTTTTTTCACTTTTGTCAGACAATTGCAATATTCTCACAATAAGCTAATTAGCTCAATTGGAGCATTTCTAGCATGTTTGGTTGAAATTGGAAATTTACATTTTTCAGTGGTGTCAGACGTTTGTAATATTCTCACAATAAGCTAATTAGCTAAATTGGAGCATTTCTAGCATGTTTGGTTGAAATTGCAAATTTACATTTTTCACTTCTGTCAGACAATTGCAATATTCTCACAATAAGCTAATTAGCTCAATTGGAGCATTTCTAGCATGTTTGGTTGAAATTGGAAATTTACATTTTTCAATTTTGTTAGACGTTTGTAATATTCTCACAATAAGCTAATTAGCTCAATTGGAGCATTTCTAGCATGTTTGGTTGAAATTGCAAATTTACATTTTTCACTTTTGTCAGACGTTTGTAATATTCTCACAATAAGCTAATTAGCTCAATTGGAGCATTTCTAGCATGTTTGGTTGAAATTGGAAATTTACATTTTTCACTTTTGTCAAACAATTGCAATATTCTCTCAATAAGCTAATTAGCTCAATTGGAGCATTTCTAGCATGTTTGGTTGAAATTGGAAATTTACATTTTTCACTTTTGCCAGACGTTTGTAATATTCTCACAATAAGCTAATTAGCTCAATTGGAGCATTTCTAGCACGTTTGGTTGAAATTGGAAATTTACATTTTTCACTTTTGTCAGACAATTGCACTATTCTCACAATAAGCTAATTAGTTCAATTGGAGCAATTTTAGCATGTTTGGTTGAAATTGGAAATTTACATTTTTCAGTGTTGTCAGACGTTTGTAATATTCTCACAATAAGCTAATTAGCTCAATTGGAGCATTTTTAGCATGTTTGGTTGAAATTGGAAATTTACATTTTTCACTTTTGTCAGACGTTTGTAAAATTCTTACAGTAGGCTTTTTTGCGCAATTTGAGCATTTCTAGCATGTTTGGTTGAAATTGGAAATTTACATTTTTCACTTTTGTCAGACAATTGCAATATTCTCACAATAAGCTAATTAGCTCAATTGGAGCATTTCTAGCATGTTTGGTTGAAATTGGAAATTTACATTTTTCGTTTTTGTTAGACGTTTGTAATATTCTCACAATAAGCTAATTAGCTCAATTGGAGCATTTCTAGCATGTTTGGTTGAAATTTGAAATTTACATTTTTCACTTTTGTCAGACGTTTGTAATATTCTCACAATAAGCTAATTAGCTCAATTGGAGCATTTTTAGCATGTTTGGTTGAAATTGGAAATTTACATTTTTCAGTTTTGTCAGACGTTTGTAAAATTCTTACAGTAGGCTTATTTGCGCAATTTGAGCATTTCTAGCATGTTTGGTTGAATTTGGAAATTTACTTTTTTCACTTTTGTCAGACAATTGCAATATTCTCACAATAAGCTAATTAGCTCAATTGGAGCATTTCTAGCATGTTTGGTTGAAATTGGAAATTTACATTTTTCACTTTTGTCAGACAATTGCAATATTCTCACAATAAGCTAATTAGCTCAATTGGAGCATTTCTAGCATGTTTGGTTGAAATTGGAAATTTACATTTTTCACTTTTGTCAGACGTTTGTAATATTCTCACAATAAGCTAATTAGCTCAATTGGAGCATTTCTAGCACGTTTGGTTGAAATTGGAAATTTACATTTTTCACTTTTGTCAGACAATTGCAATATTCTCACAATAAGCTAATTAGCTCAATTGGAGCATTTCTAGCATGTTTGGTTGAAATTGGAAATTTACATTTTTCACTTTTGTCAGACGTTTGTAATATTCTCACAATAAGCTAATTAGCTCAATTGGAGCATTTCTAGCACGTTTGGTTGAAATTGGAAATTTACATTTTTCACTTTTGTCAAACAATTGCAATATTCTCTCAATAAGCTAATTAGCTCAATTGGAGCATTTCTAGCATGTTTGGTTGAAATTGGAAATTTACTTTTTTCACTTTTGTCAGACAATTGCAATATTCTCTCAATAAGCTAATTAGCTCATTTGGAGCATTTCTAGCATGTTTGGTTGAAATTAGAAATTTACATTTTTCAGTGTTTTCAGACGTTTGTAATATTCTCACAATAAGCTAATTAGCTCAATTGGAGCATTTTTAGCATGTTTGGTTGATATTGAAAATTTACATTTTTCAGTTTTGTCAGACGTTTGTAAAATTCTTACAGTAGGCTTATTTGCGCAATTTGAGCATTTCTAGCATGTTTGGTTGAAATTGGAAATTTACTTTTTTCACTTTTGTCAGACAATTGCAATATTCTCACAATAAGCTAATTAGCTCAATTGGAGCATTTCTAGCATGTTTGGTTGAAATTGGAAATTTACATTTTTCAGTGTTGTCAGACGTTTGTAATATTCTCACAATAAGCTAATTAGCTAAATTGGAGCATTTCTAGCATGTTTGGTTGAAATTGCAAATTTACATTTTTCACTTCTGTCAGACAATTGCAATATTCTCACAATAAGCTAATTAGCTCAATTGGAGCATTTCTAGCATGTTTGGTTGAAATTGGAAATTTACATTTTTCAATTTTGTTAGACGTTTGTAATATTCTCACAATAAGCTAATTAGCTCAATTGGAGCATTTCTAGCATGTTTGGTTGAAATTGGAAATTTACATTTTTCACTTTTGTCAGACAATTGCAATATTCTCACAATAAGCTAATTAGCTCAATTGGAGCATTTCTAGCATGTTTGGTTGAAATTGCAAATTTACATTTTTCACTTTTGTCAGACGTTTGTAATATTCTCACAATAAGCTAATTAGCTCAATTGGAGCATTTCTAGCATGTTTGGTTGAAATTGGAAATTTACATTTCTCAGTGTTGTCAGACGTTTGTAATATTCTCACAATAAGCTAATTAGCTAAATTGGAGCATTTCTAGCATGTTTGGTTGAAATTGCAAATTTACATTTTTCACTTCTGTCAGACAATTGCAATATTCTCACAATAAGCTAATTAGCTCAATGGGAGCATTTCTAGCATGTTTGGTTGAAATTGGAAATTTACATTTTTCAATTTTGTTAGACGTTTGTAATATTCTCACAATAAGCTAATTAGCTCAATTGGAGCATTTCTAGCATGTTTGGTTGAAATTGGAAATTTACATTTTTCACTTTTGTCAGACAATTGCAATATTCTCACAATAAGCTAATTAGCTCAATTGGAGCATTTCTAGCACGTTTGGTTGAAATTGGAAATTTACATTTTTCACTTCTGTCAGACAATTGCAATATTCTCACAATAAGCTAATTAGCTCAATGGGAGCATTTCTAGCATGTTTGGTTGAAATTGGAAATTTACATTTTTCAATTTTGTTAGACGTTTGTAATATTCTCACAATAAGCTAATTAGCTCAATTGGAGCATTTCTAGCATGTTTGGTTGAAATTGGAAATTTACATTTTTCACTTTTGTCAGACAATTGCAATATTCTCACAATAAGATAATTAGCTCAATTGGAGCATTTCTAGCACGTTTGGTTGAAATTGGAAATTTACATTTTTCACTTTTGTCAAACAATTGCAATATTCTCTCAATAAGCTAATTAGCTCAATTGGAGCATTTCTAGCATGTTTGGTTGAAATTGGAAATTTACTTTTTTCACTTTTGTCAGACAATTGCAATATTCTCTCAATAAACTAATTAGCTCATTTGGAGCATTTCTAGCATGTTTGGTTGAAATTAGAAATTTACATTTTTCAGTGTTTTCAGACGTTTGTAATATTCTCACAATAAGCTAATTAGCTCAATTGGAGCTTTTCTAGCATGTTTGGTTGAAATTGGAAATTTACATTTTTCACTTTTGTCAGACGTTTGTAATATTCTCACAATAAGCTAATTAGCTCAATTGGAGCATTTCTAGCACGTTTGGTTGAAATTGGAAATTTACATTTTTCACTTTTGTCAAACAATTGCAATATTCTCTCAATAAGCTAATTAACTCAATTGGAGCATTTCTAGCATGTTTGGTTGAAATTGGAAATTTACTTTTTTCACTTTTGTCAGACAATTGCAATATTCTCTCAATAAGCTAATTAGCTCATTTGGAGCATTTCTAGCATGTTTGGTTGAAATTAGAAATTTACATTTTTCAGTGTTTTCAGACGTTTGTAATATTCTCACAATAAGCTAATTAGCTCAATTGGAGCATTTTTAGCATGTTTGGTTGATATTGGAAATTTACATTTTTCAGTTTTGTCAGACGTTTGTAAAATTCTTACAGTAGGCTTATTTGCGCAATTTGAGCATTTCTAGCATGTTTGGTTGAAATTGGAAATTTACTTTTTTCACTTTTGTCAGACAATTGCAATATTCTCACAATAAGCTAATTAGCTCAATTGGAGCATTTCTAGCATGTTTGGTTGAAATTGGAAATTTACATTTTTCAGTGTTGTCAGACGTTTGTAATATTCTCACAATAAGCTAATTAGCTAAATTGGAGCATTTCTAGCATGTTTGGTTGAAATTGCAAATTTACATTTTTCACTTCTGTCAGACAATTGCAATATTCTCACAATAAGCTAATTAGCTCAATTGGAGCATTTCTAGCATGTTTGGTTGAAATTGGAAATTTACATTTTTCAATTTTGTTAGACGTTTGTAATATTCTCACAATAAGCTAATTAGCTCAATTGGAGCATTTCTAGCATGTTTGGTTGAAATTGGAAATTTACATTTTTCACTTTTGTCAGACAATTGCAATATTCTCACAATAAGCTAATTAGCTCAATTGGAGCATTTCTAGCATGTTTGGTTGAAATTGCAAATTTACATTTTTCACTTTTGTCAGACGTTTGTAATATTCTCACAATAAGCTAATTAGCTCAATTGGAGCATTTCTAGCATGTTTGGTTGAAATTGGAAATTTACATTTCTCAGTGTTGTCAGACGTTTGTAATATTCTCACAATAAGCTAATTAGCTAAATTGGAGCATTTCTAGCATGTTTGGTTGAAATTGCAAAATTACATTTTTCACTTCTGTCAGACAATTGCAATATTCTCACAATAAGCTAATTAGCTCAATGGGAGCATTTCTAGCATGTTTGGTTGAAATTGGAAATTTACATTTTTCAATTTTGTTAGACGTTTGTAATACTCTCACAATAAGCTAATTAGCTCAATTGGAGCATTTCTAGCATGTTTGGTTGAAATTGGAAATTTACATTTTTCACTTTTGTCAGACAATTGCAATATTCTCACAATAAGCTAATTAGCTCAATTGGAGCATTTCTAGCATGTTTGGTTGAAATTGGAAATTTACATTTTTCACTTTTGTCAGACGTTTGTAATATTTTCACAATAAGCTAATTAGCTCAATTGGAGCATTTCTAGCATGTTTGGTTGAAATTGGAAATTTACATTTTTCACTTCTGTCAGACAATTGCAATATTCTCACAATAAGCTAATTAGCTCAATTGGAGCATTTCTAGCATGTTTGGTTGAAATTGGAAATTTACATTTTTCAATTTTGTTAGACGTTTGTAATATTCTCACAATAAGCTAATTAGCTCAATTGGAGCATTTCTAGCATGTTTGGTTGAAATTGGAAATTTACATTTTTCACTTTTGTCAGACAATTGCAATATTCTCACAATAAGCTAATTTGCTCAATTGGAGCATTTCTAGCATGTTTGGTTGAAATGGGAAATTTACATTTTTCACTTTTGTCAGACGTTTGTAATATTTTCACAATAAGCTAATTAGCTCAATTGGAGCATTTCTAGCACGTTTGGTTGAAATTGGAAATTTACATTTTTCACTTTTGTCAAACAATTGCAATATTCTCTCAATAAGCTAATTAGCTCAATTGGAGCTTTTCTAGCATGTTTGGTTGAAATTGGAAATTTACATTTTTCACTTTTGTCAAACAATTGCAATATTCTCTCAATAAGCTAATTAGCTCAATTGGAGCATTTCTAGCATGTTTGGTTGAAATTGGAAGTTTACATTTTTCACTTTTGTCAGACGTTTGTAATATTCTCACAATAAGCTAATTAGCTCAATTGGAGCATTTCTAGGACGTTTGGTTGAAATTGGAAATTTACATTTTTCACTTTTGTCAGACAATTGCAATATTCTCACAATAAGCTAATTAGCTCAATTGGAGCATTTCTAGCATCTTCGGTTGAAATTGGAAATTTACATTTTTCAGCGTTGTCAGACGTTTGTAATATTCTCACCATAAGCTAATTAGCTCAATTGGAGCATTTCTAGCATGTTTGGTTGAAATTGGAAATTTACATTTTTCACTTTTGTCAGACAATTGCAATAATCTGACAGTAAGCTAATTAGCTCAATTGGAGCAAATCTAGCATGTTTGGTTGAAATTGGAAATTTACATTTTTCACTTTTGTCAGACAATTGCAATATTCTCACAATAAGCTAATTAGCTCAATTGGAGCATTTCTAGCATGTTTGGTTGAAATTGGAAATTTACTTTTTTCACTTTTGTCAGACAATTGCAATATTCTCTCAATAAGCTAATTAGCTCATTTGGAGCATTTCTAGCATGTTTGGTTGAAATTAGAAATTTACATTTTTCAGTGTTGTCAGACGTTTGTAATATTCTCACAATAAGCTAATTAGCTCAATTGGAGCATTTCTAGCATGTTTGGTTGAAATTGGAAATTTACATTTTTCAGTGTTGTCAGACGTTTGTAATATTCTGACAATAAGCTAATTAGCTCAATTGGAGCATTTCTAGCATGTTTGGTTGAAATTGGAAATTTACATTTTTCACTTTTGTCAGACAATTGCAATATTCTCTCAATAAGCTAATTAGCTCAATTGGAGCATTTCTAGCATGTTTGGTTGAAATTGGAAATTTACATTTTTCACTTTTGTCAGACGTTTGTAATATTCTCACAATAAGCTAATTAGCTCAATTGGAGCATTTCTAGCATCTTCGGTTGAAATTGGAAATTTACATTTTTCAGTGTTGTCAGACGTTTGTAATATTCTCACAATAAGCTAATTAGCTCAATTGGAGCATTTCTAGCATGTTTGGTTGAAATTGGAAATTTACATTTTTCACTTTTGTCAGACAATTGCAATATTCTCACAATAAGCTAATTAGCTCAATTGGAGCATTTCTAGCATGTTTGGTTGAAATTGGAAATTTACATTTTTCACTTTTGTCAGACGTTTGTAATATTCTCACAATAAGCTAATTAGCTCAATTGGAGCATTTTTAGCATGTTTGGTTGAAATTGGAAATTTACATTTTTAAGTTTTGTCAGACGTTTGTAAAATTCTTACAGTAGGCTTATTTGCGCAATTTGAGCATTTCTAGCATGTTTGGTTGAAATTGGAAATTTACTTTTTTCACTTTTGTCAGACAATTGCAATATTCTCACAATAAGCTAATTAGCTCAATTGGAGCATTTCTAGCATGTTTGGTTGAAATTGGAAATTTACATTTTTCACTTTTGTCAGACAATTGCAATATTCTCACAATAAGCTAATTAGCTCAACTGGAGCATTTCTAGCATGTTTGGTTGAAATTGGAAATTTACATTTTTCACTTTTGTCAGACGTTTGTAATATTCTCACAATAAGCTAATTAGCTCAATTGGAGCATTTCTAGCACGTTTGGTTGAAATTGGAAATTTACATTTTTCACTTTTGTCAGACAATTGCAATATTCTCACAACAAGCTAATTAGCTCAATTGGAGCATTTCTAGCATCTTCGGTTGATATTGGAAATTTACATTTTTCAGTGTTGTCAGACGTTTGTAATATTCTCACAATAAGCTAATTAGCTCAATTGGAGCATTTCTAGCATGTTCGGTTGAAATTGGAAATTTACATTTTTCACTTTTGTCAGACAATTGCAATATTCTCACAATAAGCTAATTAGCTCAATTGGAGCATTTCTAGCATGTTTGGTTGAAATTGGAAATTTACATTTTTCACTTTTGTCAAACAATTGCAATATTCTCTCAATAAGCTAATTAGCTCAATTGGAGCATTTCTAGCATGTTTGGTTGAAATTGGAAATTTACTTTTTTCACTTTTGTCAGACAATTGCAATATTCTCTCAATAAGCTAATTAGCTTATTTGGAGCATTTCTAGCATGTTTGGTTGAAATTAGAAATTTACATTTTTCAGTGTTTTCAGACGTTTGTAATATTCTCACAATAAGCTAATTAGCTCAATTGGAGCATTTTTAGCATGTTTGGTTGATATTGGAAATTTACATTTTTCAGTTTTGTCAGACGTTTGTAAAATTCTTACAGTAGGCTTATTTGCGCAATTTGAGCATTTCTAGCATGTTTGGTTGAAATTGGAAATTTACTTTTTTCACTTTTGTCAGACAATTGCAATATTCTCACAATAAGCTAATTAGCTCAATTGGAGCATTTCTAGCATGTTTGGTTGAAATTGGAAATTTACATTTTTCAGTGTTGTCAGACGTTTGTAATATTCTCACAATAAGCTAATTAGCTAAATTGGAGCATTTCTAGCATGTTTGGTTGAAATTGGAAATTTACATTTTTCACTTTTGTCAGACAATTGCAATATTCTCACAATAAGCTAATTAGCTCAATTGGAGCATTTCTAGCATGTTTGGTTGAAATTGGAAATTTACATTTTTCACTTTTGTCAGACAATTGCAATATTCTCACAATAAGCTAATTAGCTCAATTGGAGCATTTCTAGCATGTTTGGTTGAAATTGGAAATTTACATTTCTCAGTGTTGTCAGACGTTTGTAATATTCTCACAATAAGCTAATTAGCTAAATTGGAGCATTTCTAGCATGTTTGGTTGAAATTGCAATTTTACATTTTTCACTTTTGTCAGACAATTGCAATATTCTCACAATAAGCTAATTAGCTCAATTGGAGCATTTCTAGCATGTTTGGTTGAAATTGGAAATTTACATTTTTCACTTTTGTCAGACGTTTGTAATATTTTCACAATAAGCTAATTAGCTCAGTTGGAGCATTTCTAGCACGTTTGGTTGAAATTGGAAATTTACATTTTTCACTTTTGTCAAACAATTGCAATATTCTCTCAATAAGCTAATTAGCTCAATTGGAGCATTTTTAGCATGTTTGGTTGAAATTGGAAATTTACATTTTTCACTTTTGTCAAACAATTGCATTATTCTCTCAATAAGCTAATTAGCTCAATTGGAGCATTTCTAGCATGTTTGGTTGAAATTGGAAGTTTACATTTTTCACTTTTGTCAGACGTTTGTAATATTCTCACAATAAGCTAATTAGCTCAATTGGAGCATTTCTAGCGCGTTTGGTTGAAATTGGAAATTTACATTTTTCACTTTTGTCAGACAATTGCAATATTCTCACAATAAGCTAATTAGCTCAATTGGAGCATTTCTAGCATCTACGGTTGAAATTGGAAATTTACATTTTTCAGTGTTGTCAGACGTTTGTAATATTCTCACAATAAGCTAATTAGCTCAATTGGAGCATTTCTAGCATGTTTGGTTGAAATTGGAAATTTACATTTTTCACTTTTGTCAGACAATTGCAATAATCTCACAGTAAGCTAATTAGCTCAATTGGAGCAAATCTAGCATGTTTGGTTGAAATTGGAAATTTACATTTTTCACTTTTGTCAGACAATTGCAATATTCTCACAATAAGCTAATTAGCTCAATTGGAGCATTTCTAGCATGTTTGGTTGAAATTGGAAATTTACATTTTTCACTTTTGTCAGACGTTTGTAATATTCTCACAATAAGCTAATTAGCTCAATTGGAGCATTTCTAGCATGTTTGGTTGGAATTGGAAATTTACATTTTTCAATTTTGTTAGACGTTTGTAATATTCTCACAATAAGCTAATTAGCTCAATTGGAGCATTTCTAGCATGTTTGGTTGAAATTTGAAATTTACATTTTTCACTTTTGTCAGACGTTTGTAATATTCTCACAATAAGCTAATTAGCTAAATTGGAGCATTTTTAGCATGTTTGGTTGAAATTGGAAATTTACATTTTTCAGTTTTGCCAGACGTTTGTAAAATTCTTACAGTAGGCTTATTTGCGCAATTTGAGCATTTCTAGCATGTTTGGTTGAAATTGGAAATTTACTTTTTTCACTTTTGTCAGACAATTGCAATATTCTCACAATAAGCTAATTAGCTCAATTGGAGCATTTCTAGCATGTTTGGTTGAAATTGGAAATTTACATTTTTCACTTTTGTCAGACAATTGCAATATTCTCACAATAAGCTAATTAGCTCAATTGGAGCATTTCTAGCATGTTTGGTTGAAGTTGGAAATTTACATTTTTCACTTTTGTCAGACGTCTGTAATATTCTCACAATAAGCTAATTAGCTCAATTGGAGCATTTCTAGCACGTTTGGTTGAAATTGGAAATTTACATTTTTCACTTTTGTCAGACAATTGCAATATTCTCACAATAAGCTAATTAGCTCAATTGGAGCATTTCTAGCATCTTCGGTTGAAATTGGAAATTTACATTTTTCAGTGTTGTCAGACGTTTTCTAATATTCTCACAATAAGCTAATTAGCTCAATTGGAGCATTTCTAGCATGTTTGGTTGAAATTGGAAATTTACATTTTTCACTTTTGTCAGACGTTTGTAATATTCTCACAATAAGCTAATTAGCTCAATTGGAGCATTTCTAGCACGTTTGGTTGAAATTGGAAATTTACCTTTTTCACTTTTGTCAAACAATTGCAATATTCTCTCAATAAGCTAATTAGCTCAATTGGAGCATTTCTAGCATGTTTGGTTGAAATTGGAAATTTACTTTTTTCACTTTTGTCAGACAATTGCAATATTCTCTCAATAAGCTAATTAGCTCATTTGGAGCATTTCTAGCATGTTTGGTTGAAATTAGAAATTTACATTTTTCAGTGTTTTCAGACGTTTGTAATATTCTCACAATAAGCTAATTAGCTCAATTGGAGCATTTTTAGCATGTTTGGTTGATATTGGAAATTTACATTTTTCAGTTTTGTCAGACGTTTGTAAAATTCTTACAGTAGGCTTATTTGCGCAATTTGAGCATTTCTAGCATGTTTGGTTGAAATTGGAAATTTACTTTTTTCACTTTTGTCAGACAATTGCAATATTCTCACAATAAGCTAATTAGCTCAATTGGAGCATTTCTAGCATGTTTGGTTGAAATTGGAAATTTACATTTTTCAGTGTTGTCAGACGTTTGTAATATTCTCACAATAAGCTAATTAGCTAAATTGGAGCATTTCTAGCATGTTTGGTTGAAATTGCAAATTTACATTTTTCACTTCTGTCAGACAATTGCAATATTCTCACAATAAGCTAATTAGCTCAATTGGAGCATTTCTAGCATGTTTGGTTGAAATTGGAAATTTACATTTTTCAATTTTGTTAGACGTTTGTAATATTCTCACAATAAGCTAATTAGCTCAATTGGAGCATTTCTAGCATGTTTGGTTGAAATTGGAAATTTACATTTTTCACTTTTGTCAGACAATTGCAATATTCTCACAATAAGCTAATTAGCTCAATTGGAGCATTTCTAGCATGTTTGGTTGAAATTGCAAATTTACATTTTTCACTTTTGTCAGACGTTTGTAATATTCTCACAATAAGCTAATTAGCTCAATTGGAGCATTTCTAGCATGTTTGGTTGAAATTGGAAATTTACATTTCTCAGTGTTGTCAGACGTTTGTAATATTCTCACAATAAGCTAATTAGCTAAATTGGAGCATTTCTAGCATGTTTGGTTGAAATTGCAAATTTACATTTTTCACTTCTGTCAGACAATTGCAATATTCTCACAATAAGCTAATTAGCTCAATGGGAGCATTTCTAGCATGTTTGGTTGAAATTGGAAATTTACATTTTTCAATTTTGTTAGACGTTTGTAATATTCTCACAATAAGCTAATTAGCTCAATTGGAGCATTTCTAGCATGTTTGGTTGAAATTGGAAATTTACATTTTTCACTTTTGTCAGACAATTGCAATATTCTCACAATAAGCTAATTAGCTCAATTGGAGCATTTCTAGCATGTTTGGTTGAAATTGGAAATTTACATTTTTCACTTTTGTCAGACGTTTGTAATATTTTCACAATAAGCTAATTAGCTCAATTGGAGCATTTCTAGCATGTTTGGTTGAAATTGCAAATTTACATTTTTCACTTCTGTCAGACAATTGCAATATTCTCACAATAAGCTAATTAGCTCAATGGGAGCATTTCTAGCATGTTTGGTTGAAATTGGAAATTTACATTTTTCAATTTTGTTAGACGTTTGTAATATTCTCACAATAAGCTAATTAGCTCAATTGGAGCATTTCTAGCATGTTTGGTTGAAATTGGAAATTTACATTTTTCACTTTTGTCAGACAATTGCAATATTCTCACAATAAGCTAATTAGCTCAATTGGAGCATTTCTAGCATGTTTGGTTGAAATTGGAAGTTTACATTTTTCACTTTTGTCAGACGTTTGTAATATTTTCACAATAAGCTAATTAGCTCAATTGGAGCATTTCTAGCACGTTTGGTTGAAATTGGAAATTTACATTTTTCACTTTTGTCAAACAATTGCAATATTCTCTCAATAAGCTAATCGGCTCAATTGGAGCATTTCTAGCATGTTTGGTTGAAATTGGAAATTTACATTTTTCACTTTTGTCAAACAATTGCAATATTCTCTCAATAAGCTAATTAGCTCAATTGGAGCATTTCTAGCATGTTTGGTTGAAATTGGAAGTTTACATTTTTCACTTTTGTCAGACGTTTGTAATATTCTCACAATAAGCTAATTAGCTCAATTGGAGCATTTCTAGCACGTTTTGTTGAAATTGGAAATTTACATTTTTCACTTTTGTCAAACAATTGCAATATTCCCACAATAAGCTAATTAGCTCAATTGGAGCAAATCTAGCATGTTTGGTTGAAATTGGAAATTTACATTTTTCACTTTTGTCAGACAATTGCAATATTCTCACAATAAGCTAATTAGCTCAATTGGAGCATTTCTAGCATGTTTGGTTGAAATTGGAAATTTACTTTTTTCACTTTTGTCAGACAATTGCAATATTCTCTCAATAAGCTAATTAGCTCATTCGGAGCATTTCTAGCATGTTTGGTTGAAATTAGAAATTTACATCTTTCAGTGTTGTCAGACGTTTGTAATATTCTCACAATAAGCTAATTAGCTCAATTGGAGCATTTTTAGCATGTTTGGTTGATATTGGAAATTTACATTTTTCAGTTTTGTCAGACGTTTGTAAAATTCTTACGGTAGGCTTATTTGCGCAATTTGAGCATTTCC
This sequence comes from Watersipora subatra, assembly GCF_963576615.1. NCBI lineage: Eukaryota > Metazoa > Bryozoa > Gymnolaemata > Cheilostomatida > Watersiporidae > Watersipora > Watersipora subatra. The sequence continues at coordinate 109,652 of NW_027045232.1, read as the reverse complement.
AGCATGTTTGGTTGAAATTGGAAATTTACATTTTTCACTTTTGTCAAACAATTGCAATATTCTCACAATAAGCTAATTAGCTCAATTGGAGCATTTCTAGCATGTTTGGTTGAAATTGGAAATTTACATTTTTAAGTGTTGTCAGACGTTTGTAATATTCTCACAATAAGCTAATTAGCTCAATTGGAGCATTTCTAGCATGTTTGGTTGAAATTGCAAATTTACATTTTTCACTTCTGTCAGACAATTGCAATATTCTCACAATAAGCTAATTAGCTCAATTGGAGCATTTCTAGCATGTTTGGTTGAAATTGGAAATTTACATTTTTCAATTTTGTTAGATGTTTGTAATATTCTCACAATAAGCTAATTAGCTCAATTGGAGAATTTCTAGCATGTTTGGTTGAAATTGGAAATTTACATTTTTCACTTTTGTCAGACAATTGCAATATTCTCACAATAAGCTAATTAGCTCAATTGGAGCATTTCTAGCATGTTTGGTTGAAATTGGAAATTTACATTTTTCACTTTTGTCAGATGTTTGTAATATTCTCACAATAAGCTAATTAGTTCAATTGGAGCATTTCTAGCACGTTTGGTTGAATTTTGAAATTTACATTTTTCACTTTTGTCAAACAATTGCAATATTCTCTCAATAAGCTAATTAGCTCAATTGGAGCATTTCTAGCATGTTTGGTCGAAATTGGAAATTTACATTTTTCACTTTTGTCAAACAATTGCAATATTCTCTCAATAAGCTAATTAGCTCAATTGGAGCATTTCTAGCATGTTTGGTTGAAATTGGAAATTTACATTTTTCAGTTTTGTCAGACGTTTGTAAAATTCTTACAGTAGGCTTATTTGCGCAATTTGAGCATTTCTAGCATGTTTGGTTGAAATTCGAAATTTACTTTTTTCACTTTTGTCAGACAATTGCAATATTCTCACAATAAGCTAATTAGCTCAATTGGAGCATTTCTAGCATGTTTGGTTGAAATTGGAAATTTACATTTTTCAGTGTTGTCAGACGTTTGTAATATTCTCACAATAAGCTAATTAGCCAAATTGGAGCATTTCTAGCATGTTTGGTTGAAATTGGAAATTTACATTTTTCACTTTTGTCAGACAATTGCAATATTCTCACAATAAGCTAATTAGCTCAATTGGAGCATTTCTAGCACGTTTGGTTGAAATTGGAAATTTACATTTTTCACTTTTGTCAGACGTTTGTAATATTCTCACAATAAGCTAATTAGCTCAATTGGAGCATTTCTAGCACGTTTGGTTGAAATTGGAAATTTACATTTTTCACTTTTGTCAAACAATAGCAATATTCTCTCAATAAGCTAATTAGCTCAATTGGAGCATTTCTAGCATGTTTGGTTGAAATTAGAAATTTACATTTTTCAGTGTTGTCAGACGTTTGTAATATTCTCACAATAAGCTAATTAGCTCAATTTGAGCATTTTTAGCACGTTTGGTTGATATTGGAAATTTACATTTTTCAGTTTTCTCAGACGTTTGTAAAATTCTTACAGTAGGCTTATTTGCGCAATTTGAGCATTTCTAGCACGTTTGGTTGAAATTGGAAATTTACATTTTTCACTTTTGTCAAACAATTGCAATATTCTCTCAATAAGCTAATTAGCTCAATTGGAGCATTTCTAGCATGTTTGGTTGAAATTGGAAATTTACTTTTTTCACTTTTGTCAGACAATTGCAATATTCTCTCAATAAGCTAATTAGCTCATTTGGAGCATTTCTAGCATGTTTGGTTGAAATTAGAAATTTACATTTTTCAGTGTTGTCAGACGTTTGTAATATTCTCACAATAAGCTAATTAGCTCAATTGGAGCATTTCTAGCATGTTTGGTTGAAATTGGAAATTTACATTTTTCACTTTTGTCAGACGTTTGTAATATTCTCACAATAAGCTAATTAGCTCAATTGGAGCATTTCTAGCATGTTTGTTTGAAATTGCAAAATTACATTTTTCACTTCTGTCAGACAATTGCAATATTCTCACAATAAGCTAATTAGCTCAATGGGAGCATTTCTAGCATGTTTGGTTGAAATTGGAAATTTACATTTTTCAATTTTGTTAGACGTTTGTAATATTCTCACAATAAGCTAATTAGCTCAATTGGAGCATTTCTAGCATGTTTGGTTGAAATTGGAAATTTACATTTTTCACTTTTGTCAGACAATTGCAATATTCTCACAATAAGCTAATTAGCTCAATTGGAGCATTTCTAGCATGTTTGGTTGAAATTGGAAATTTACATTTTTCACTTTTGTCAGACGTTTGTAATATTTTCACAATAAGCTAATTAGCTCAATTGGAGCATTTCTAGCATGTTTGGTTGAAATTGCAAATTTACATTTTTCACTTCTGTCAGACAATTGCAATATTCTCACAATAAGCTAATTAGCTCAATTGGAGCATTTCTAGCATGTTTGGTTGGAATTGGAAATTTACATTTTTCAATTTTGTTAGACGTTTGTAATATTCTCACAATAAGCTAATTAGCTCAATTGGAGCATTTCTAGCATGTTTGGTTGAAATTGGAAATTTACATTTTTCACTTTTGTCAGACAATTGCAATATTCTCACAATAAGCTAATTTGCTCAATTGGAGCATTTCTAGCATGTTTGGTTGAAATGGGAAATTTACATTTTTCACTTTTGTCAGACGTTTGTAATATTTTCACAATAAGCTAATTAGCTCAATTGGAGCATTTCTAGCACGTTTGGTTGAAATTGGAAATTTACATTTTTCACTTTTGTCAAACAATTGCAATATTCTCTCAATAAGCTAATTAGCTCAATTGGAGCATTTCTAGCATGTTTGGTTGAAATTGGAAATTTACATTTTTCACTTTTGTCAAACAATTGCAATATTCTCTCAATAAGCTAATTAGCTCAATTGGAGCATTTCTAGCATGTTTGGTTGAAATTGGAAGTTTACATTTTTCACTTTTGTCAGACGTTTGTAATATTCTCACAATAAGCTAATTAGCTCAATTGGAGCATTTCTAGGACGTTTGGTTGAAATTGGAAATTTACATTTTTCACTTTTGTCAGACAATTGCAATATTCTCACAATAAGCTAATTAGCTCAATTGGAGCATTTCTAGCATGTTTGGTTGAAATTGGAAATTTACATTTTTCAATTTTGTTAGACGTTTGTAATATTCTCACAATAAGCTAATTAGCTCAATTGGAGCATTTCTAGCATGTTTGGTTGAAATTGGAAATTTACATTTTTCACTTTTGTCAGACAATTGCAATATTCTCACAATAAGCTAATTTGCTCAATTGGAGCATTTCTAGCATGTTTGGTTGAAATTGGAAATTTACATTTTTCACTTTTGTCAGACAATTGCAATAATCTCACAGTAAGCTAATTAGCTCAATTGGAGCAAATCTAGCATGTTTGGTTGAAATTGGAAATTTACATTTTTCACTTTTGTCAGACAATTGCAATATTCTCACAATAAGCTAATTAGCTCAATTGGAGCATTTCTAGCATGTTTGGTTGAAATTGGAAATTTACTTTTTTCACTTTTGTCAGACAATTGCAATATTCTCTCAATAAGCTAATTAGCTCATTTGGAGCATTTCTAGCATGTTTGGTTGAAATTAGAAATTTACATTTTTCAGTGTTGTCAGACGTTTGTAATATTCTCACAATAAGCTAATTAGCTCAATTGGAGCATTTCTAGCATGTTTGGTTGAAATTGGAAATTTACATTTTTCAGTGTTGTCAGACGTTTGTAATATTCTGACAATAAGCTAATTAGCTAAATTGGAGCATTTCTAGCATGTTTGGTTGAAATTGGAAATTTACATTTTTCACTTTTGTCAGACAATTGCAATATTCTCACAATAAGCTAATTAGCTCAATTGGAGCATTTCTAGCATGTTTGGTTGAAATTGGAAAATTACATTTCTCACTTTTGTCAGACGTTTGTAATATTCTCACAATAAGCTAATTAGCTCAATTGGAGCATTTCTAGCATCTTCGGTTGAAATTGGAAATTTACATTTTTCAGTGTTGTCAGACGTTTGTAATATTCTCACAATAAGCTAATTAGCTCAATTGGAGCATTTCTAGCATGTTTGGTTGAAATTGGAAATTTACATTTTTCACTTTTGTCAGACAATTGCAATATTCTCACAATAAGCTAATTAGCTCAATTGGAGCATTTCTAGCATGTTTGGTTGAAATTGGAAATTTACATTTTTCACTTTTGTCAGACGTTTGTAATATTCTCACAATAAGCTAATTAGCTCAATTGGAGCATTTTTAGCACGTTTGGTTGAAATTGGAAATTTACATTTTTAAGTTTTGTCAGACGTTTGTAAAATTCTTACAGTAGGCTTATTTGCGCAATTTGAGCATTTCTAGCATGTTTGGTTGAAATTGGAAATTTACTTTTTTCACTTTTGTCAGACAATTGCAATATTCTCACAATAAGCTAATTAGCTCAATTGGAGCATTTCTAGCATGTTTGGTTGAAATTGGAAATTTACATTTTCACTTTTGTCAGACAATTGCAATATTCTCACAATAAGCTAATTAGCTCAATTGGAGCATTTCTAGCATGTTTGGTTGAAATTGGAAATTTACATTTTTCACTTTTGTCAGACGTTTGTAATATTCTCACAATAAGCTAATTAGCTCAATTGGAGCATTTCTAGCACGTTTGGTTGAAATTGGAAATTTAGATTTTTCACTTTTGTCAGACAATTGCAATATTCTCACAATAAGCTAATTAGCTCAATTGGAGCATTTCTAGCATCTTCGGTTGAAATTGGAAATTTACATTTTTCAGTGTTGTCAGACGTTTGTAATATTCTCACAATAAGCTAATTAGCTCAATTGGAGCATTTCTAGCATGTTCGGTTGAAATTGGAAATTTACATTTTTCACTTTTGTCAGACAATTGCAATATTCTCACAATAAGCTAATTAGCTCAATTGGAGCATTTCTAGCATGTTTGGTTGAAATTGGAAATTTACATTTTTCACTTTTGTCAGACGTTTGTAATATTCTCACAATAAGCTAATTAGCTCAATTGGAGCATTTCTAGCACGTTTGGTTGAAATTGGAAATTTACATTTTTCACTTTTGTCAAACAATTGCAATATTCTCTCAATAAGCTAATTAGCTCAATTGGAGCATTTCTAGCATGTTTGGTTGAAATTGGAAATTTACTTTTTTCACTTTTGTCAGACAATTGCAATATTCTCTCAATAAGCTAATTAGCTCATTTGGAGCATTTCTAGCATGTTTGGTTGAAATTAGAAATTTACATTTTTCAGTGTTTTCAGACGTTTGTAATATTCTCACAATAAGCTAATTAGCTCAATTGGAGCATTTTTAGCATGTTTGGTTGATATTGGAAATTTACATTTTTCAGTTTTGTCAGACGTTTGTAAATTTCTTACAGTAGGCTTATTTGCGCAATTTGAGCATTTCTAGCATGTTTGGTTGAAATTGGAAATTTACTTTTTTCACTTTTGTCAGACAATTGCAATATTCTCACAATAAGCTAATTAGCTCAATTGGAGCATTTCTAGCATGTTTGGTTGAAATTGGAAATTTACATTTTTCAGTGTTGTCAGACGTTTGTAATATTCTCACAATAAGCTAATTAGCTAAATTGGAGCATTTCTAGCATGTTTGGTTGAAATTGCAAATTTACATTTTTCACTTCTGTCAGACAATTGCAATATTCTCACAATAAGCTAATTAGCTCAATTGGAGCAATTCTAGCATGTTTGGTTGAAATTGGAAATTTACATTTTTCAATTTTGTTAGACGTTTGTAATATTCTCACAATAAGCTAATTAGCTCAATTGGAGCATTTCTAGCATGTTTGGTTGAAATTGGAAATTTACATTTTTCACTTTTGTCAGACAATTGCAATATTCTCACAATAAGCTAATTAGCTCAATTGGAGCATTTCTAGCATGTTTGGTTGAAATTGGAAATTTACATTTCTCAGTGTTGTCAGACGTTTGTAATATTCTCACAATAAGCTAAATAGCTAAATTGGAGCATTTCTAGCATGTTTGGTTGAAATTGCAAATTTACATTTTTCACTTTTGTCAGACAATTGCAATATTCTCACAATAAGCTAATTAGCTCAATTGGAGCATTTCTAGCATGTTTGGTTGAAATTGGAAATTTACATTTTTCACTTTTGTCAGACGTTTGTAATATTTTCACAATAAGCTAATTAGCTCAATTGGAGCATTTCTAGCACGTTTGGTTGAAATTGGAAATTTACATTTTTCGCTTTTGTCAAACAATTGCAATATTCTCTCAATAAGCTAATTAGCTCAATTGGAGCATTTTTAGCATGTTTGGTTGAAATTGGAAATTTACATTTTTCACTTTTGTCAAACAATTGCATTATTCTCTCAATAAGCTAATTAGCTCAATTGGAGCATTTCTAGCATGTTTGGTTGAAATTGGAAGTTTACATTTTTCACTTTTGTCAGACGTTTGTAATATTCTCACAATAAGCTAATTAGCTCAATTGGAGCATTTCTAGCGCGTTTGGTTGAAATTGGAAATTTACATTTTTCACTTTTGTCAGACAATTGCAATATTCTCACAATAAGCTAATTAGCTCAATTGGAGCATTTCTAGCATCTACGGTTGAAATTGGAAATTTACATTTTTCAGTGTTGTCAGACGTTTGTAATATTCTCACAATAAGCTAATTAGCTCAATTGGAGCATTTCTAGCATGTTTGGTTGAAATTGGAAATTTACATTTTTCACTTTTGTCAGACAATTGCAATAATCTCACAGTAAGCTAATTAGCTCAATTGGAGCAAATCTAGCATGTTTGGTTGAAATTGGAAATTTACATTTTTCACTTTTGTCAGACAATTGCAATATTCTCACAATAAGCTAATTAGCTCAATTGGAGCATTTCTAGCATGTTTGGTTGAAATTGGAAATTTACATTTTTCACTTTTGTCAGACGTTTGTAATATTCTCACAATAAGCTAATTAGCTCAATTGGAGCATTTCTAGCATGTTTGGTTGAAATTGGAAATTTACATTTTTCAATTTTGTTAGACGTTTGTAATATTCTCACAATAAGCTAATTAGCTCAATTGGAGCATTTCTAGCATGTTTGGTTGAAATTTGAAATTTACATTTTTCACTTTTGTCAGACGTTTGTAATATTCTCACAATAAGCTAACTAGCTAAATTGGAGCATTTTTAGCATGTTTGGTTGAAATTGGAAATTTACATTTTTCAGTTTTGTCAGACGTTTGTAAAATTCTTACAATAGGCTTATTTGCGCAATTTGAGCATTTCTAGCATGTTTGGTTGAAATTGGAAATTTACTTTTTTCACATTTGTCAGACAATTGCAATATTCTCACAATAAGCTAATTAGCTCAATTGGAGCATTTCTAGCATGTTTGGTTGAAATTGGAAATTTACATTTTTCACTTTTGTCAGACAATTGCAATATTCTCACAATAAGCTAATTAGCTCAATTGGAGCATTTCTAGCATGTTTGGTTGAAGTTGGAAATTTACATTTTTCACTTTTGTCAGACGTTTGTAATATTCTCACAATAAGCTAATTAGCTCAATTGGAGCATTTCTAGCACGTTTGGTTGAAATTGGAAATTTACATTTTTCACTTTTGTCAGACAATTGCAATATTCTCACAATAAGCTAATTAGCTCAATTGGAGCATTTCTAGCATCTTCGGTTGAAATTGGAAATTTACATTTTTCAGTGTTGTCAGACGTTTTCTAATATTCTCACATTAAGCTAATTAGCTCAATTGGAGCATTTCTAGCATGTTTGGTTGAAATTGGAAATTTACATTTTTCACTTTTGTCAGACGTTTGTAATATTCTCACAATAAGCTAATTAGCTCAATTGGATCACTTCTAGCATGTTTGGTTGAAATTGCAAATTTACATTTTTCACTTTTGTCAGACGTTTGTAATATTCTCACAATAAGCTAATTAGCTCAATTGGAGCATTTCTAGCATGTTTGGTTGAAATTGGAAATTTACATTTCTCAGTGTTGTCAGACGTTTGTAATATTCTCACAATAAGCTAATTAGCTAAATTGGAGCATTTCTAGCGTCTTCGGTTGAAATTGGAAATTTACATTTTTCACTTTTGTCAGACAATTGCAATATTCTCACAATAAGCTAATTAGCTCAATTGGAGCATTTCTAGCATGTTTGGTTGAAATTGGAAATTTACATTTTTCACTTTTGTCAGACGTTTGTAATATTCTCACAATAAGCTAATTAGCTCAATTGGAGCATTTCTAGCACGGTTGGTTGAAATTGGAAATTTACCTTTTTCACTTTTGTCAAACAATTGCAATATTCTCTCAATAAGCTAATTAGCTCAATTGGAGCATTTCTAGCATGTTTGGTTGAAATTGGAAATTTACTTTTTTCACTTTTGTCAGACAATTGCAATATTCTCTCAATAAGCTAATTAGCTCATTTGGAGCATTTCTAGCATGTTTGGTTGAAATTAGAAATTTACATTTTTCAGTGTTTTCAGACGGTTGTAATATTCTCACAATAAGCTAATTAGCTCAATTGGAGCATTTTTAGCATGTTTGGTTGATATTGGAAATTTACATTTTTCAGTTTTGTCAGACGTTTGTAAAATTCTTACAGTAGGCTTATTTGCGCAATTTGAGCATTTCTAGCATGTTTGGTTGAAATTGGAAATTTACTTTTTTCACTTTTGTCAGACAATTGCAATATTCTCACAATAAGCTAATTAGCTTAATTGGAGCATTTCTAGCATGTTTGGTTGAAATTGGAAATTTACATTTTTCACTTTTGTCAGACAATTGCAATATTCTCACAATAAGCTAATTAGCTCAATTGGAGCATTTCTAGCATGTTTGGTTGAAATTGGAAATTTACATTTTTCAGTGTTGCCAGACGTTTGTAATATTCTCACAATAAGCTAATTAGCTAAATTGGAGCATTTCTAGCATGTTTGGTTGAAATTGCAAATTTACATTTTTCACTTCTGTCAGACAATTGCAATATTCTCACAATAAGCTAATTAGCTCAATTGGAGCATTTCTAGCATGTTTGGTTGAAATTGGAAATTTACATTTTTCAATTTTGTTAGACGTTTGTAATATTCTCACAATAAGCTAATTAGCTCAATTGGAGCATTTCTAGCATGTTTGGTTGAAATTGGAAATTTACATTTTTCACTTTTGTCAGACAATTGCAATATTCTCACAATAAGCTAATTAGCTCAATTGGAGCATTTCTAGCATGTTTGGTTGAAATTGGAAATTTACATTTCTCAGTGTTGTCAGACGTTTGTAATATTCTCACAATAAGCTAATTAGCTAAATTGGAGCATTTCTAGCATGTTTGGTTGAAATTGCAAATTTACATTTTTCACTTCTGTCAGACAATTGCAATATTCTCACAATAAGCTAATTAGCTCAATGGGAGCATTTCTAGCATGTTTGGTTGAAATTGGAAATTTACATTTTTCAATTTTGTTAGACGTTTGTAATATTCTCACAATAAGCTAATTAGCTCAATTGGAGCATTTCTAGCATGTTTAGTTGAAATTGGAAATTTACATTTTTCACTTTTGTCAGACAATTGCAATATTCTCACAATAAGCTAATTAGCTCAATTGGAGCATTTCTAGCATGTTTGGTTGAAATTGGAAATTTACATTTTTCACTTTTGTCAGATGTTTGTAATATTTTCACAATAAGCTAATTAGCTCAATTGGAGCATTTCTAGCATGTTTGGTTGAAATTGCAAATTTACATTTTTCACTTCTGTCAGACAATTGCAATATTCTCACAATAAGCTAATTAGCTCAATGGGAGCATTTCTAGCATGTTTGGTTGAAATTGGAAATTTACATTTTTCAGTGTTGTCAGACGTTTGTAATATTCTCACAATAAGCTAATTAGCTCAATTGGAGCATTTCTAGCATGTTTGGTTGAAATTGGAAATTTACATTTTTCACTTTTGTCAGACAATTGCAATAATCTCACAGTAAGCTAATTAGCTCAATTGGAGCATTTCTAGCATGTTTGGTTGAAATTGGAAATTTACATTTTTCACTTTTGTCAGACGTTTGTAATATTCTCACAATAAGCTAATTAGCTCAATTGGATCACTTCTAGCATGTTTGGTTGAAATTGCAAATTTACATTTTTCACTTTTGTCAGACGTTTGTAATATTCTCACAATAAGCTAATTAGCTCAATTGGAGCATTTCTAGCATGTTTGGTTGAAATTGGAAATTTACATTTCTCAGTGTTGTCAGACGTTTGTAATATTCTCACAATAAGCTAATTAGCTAAATTGGAGCATTTCTAGCGTCTTCGGTTGAAATTGGAAATTTACATTTTTCACTTTTGTCAGACAATTGCAATATTCTCACAATAAGCTAATTAGCTCAATTGGAGCATTTCTAGCATGTTTGGTTGAAATTGGAAATTTACATTTTTCACTTTTGTCAGACGTTTGTAATATTCTCACAATAAGCTAATTAGCTCAATTGGAGCATTTCTAGCACGTTTGGTTGAAATTGGAAATTTACCTTTTTCACTTTTGTCAAACAATTGCAATATTCTCTCAATAAGCTAATTAGCTCAATTGGAGCATTTCTAGCATGTTTGGTTGAAATTGGAAATTTACTTTTTTCACTTTTGTCAGACAATTGCAATATTCTCTCAATAAGCTAATTAGCTCATTTGGAGCATTTCTAGCATGTTTGGTTGAAATTAGAAATTTACATTTTTCAGTGTTTTCAGACGGTTGTAATATTCTCACAATAAGCTAATTAGCTCAATTGGAGCATTTTTAGCATGTTTGGTTGATATTGGAAATTTACATTTTTCAGTTTTGTCAGACGTTTGTAAAATTCTTACAGTAGGCTTATTTGCGCAATTTGAGCATTTCTAGCATGTTTGGTTGAAATTGGAAATTTACTTTTTTCACTTTTGTCAGACAATTGCAATATTCTCACAATAAGCTAATTAGCTTAATTGGAGCATTTCTAGCATGTTTGGTTGAAATTGGAAATTTACATTTTTCACTTTTGTCAGACAATTGCAATATTCTCACAATAAGCTAATTAGCTCAATTGGAGCATTTCTAGCATGTTTGGTTGAAATTGGAAATTTACATTTTTCAGTGTTGTCAGACGTTTGTAATATTCTCACAATAAGCTAATTAGCTAAATTGGAGCATTTCTAGCATGTTTGGTTGAAATTGCAAATTTACATTTTTCACTTCTGTCAGACAATTGCAATATTCTCACAATAAGCTAATTAGCTCAATTGGAGCATTTCTAGCATGTTTGGTTGAAATTGGAAATTTACATTTTTCAATTTTGTTAGACGTTTGTAATATTCTCACAATAAGCTAATTAGCTCAATTGGAGCATTTCTAGCATGTTTGGTTGAAATTGGAAATTTACATTTTTCACTTTTGTCAGACAATTGCAATATTCTCACAATAAGCTAATTAGCTCAATTGGAGCATTTCTAGCATGTTTGGTTGAAATTGGAAATTTACATTTCTCAGTGTTGTCAGACGTTTGTAATATTCTCACAATAAGCTAATTAGCTAAATTGGAGCATTTCTAGCATGTTTGGTTGAAATTGCAAATTTACATTTTTCACTTCTGTCAGACAATTGCAATATTCTCACAATAAGCTAATTAGCTCAATGGGAGCATTTCTAGCATGTTTGGTTGAAATTGGAAATTTACATTTTTCAATTTTGTTAGACGTTTGTAATATTCTCACAATAAGCTAATTAGCTCAATTGGAGCATTTCTAGCATGTTTAGTTGAAATTGGAAATTTACATTTTTCACTTTTGTCAGACAATTGCAATATTCTCACAATAAGCTAATTAGCTCAATTGGAGCATTTCTAGCATGTTTGGTTGAAATTGGAAATTTACATTTTTCACTTTTGTCAGATGTTTGTAATATTTTCACAATAAGCTAATTAGCTCAATTGGAGCATTTCTAGCATGTTTGGTTGAAATTGCAAATTTACATTTTTCACTTCTGTCAGACAATTGCAATATTCTCACAATAAGCTAATTAGCTCAATGGGAGCATTTCTAGCATGTTTGGTTGAAATTGGAAATTTACATTTTTCAATTTTGTTAGACGTTTGTAATATTCTCACAATAAGCTAATTAGCTCAATTGGAGCATTTCTAGCATGTTTGGTTGAAATTGGAAATTTACATTTTTCACTTTTGTCAGACAATTGCAATATTCTCACAATAAGCTAATTAGCTCAATTGGAGCATTTCTAGCATGTTTGGTTGAAATTGGAAGTTTACATTTTTCACTTTTGTCAGACGTTTGTAATATTTTCACAATAAGCTAATTAGCTCAATTGGAGCATTTCTAGCACGTTTGGTTGAAATTGGAAATTTACATTTTTCACTTTTGTCAAACAATTGCAATATTCTCTCAATAAGCTAATCAGCTCAATTGGAGCATTTCTAGCATGTTTGGTTGAAATTGGAAATTTACATTTTTCACTTTTGTCAAACAATTGCAATATTCTCTCAATAAGCTAATTAGCTCAATTGGAGCATTTCTAGCATCTACGGTTGAAATTGGAAATTTACATTTTTCAGTGTTGTCAGACGTTTGTAATATTCTCACAATAAGCTAATTAGCTCAATTGGAGGGTTTCTAGCATGTTTGGTTGAAATTGCAAATTTACATTTTTCACTTTTGTCAGACAATTGCAATAATCTCACAGTAAGCTAATTAGCTCAATTGGAGCATTTCTAGCATGTTTGGTTGAAATTGGAAATTTACATTTTTCAATTTTGTTAGATGTTTGTAATATTCTCACAATAAGCTAATTAGCTCAATTGGAGAATTTCTAGCATGTTTAGTTGAAATTGGAAATTTACATTTTTCACTTTTGTCAGACAATTGCAATATTCTCACAATAAGCTAATTAGCTCATTTGGAGCATTTCTAGCATGTTTGGTTGAAATTGGAAATTTACATTTTTCACTTTTGTCAAACAATTGCAATATTCTCTCAATAAGCTAATTAGCTCAATTGGAGCATTTCTAGCATGTTTGGTTGAAATTGGAAGTTTACATTTTTCACTTTTGTCAGACGTTTGTAATATTCTCACAATAAGCTAATTAGCTCAATTGGAGCATTTCTAGCACGTTTGGTTGAAATTGGAAATTTACATTTTTCACTTTTGTCAAACAATTGCAATATTCTCACAATAAGCTAATTAGCTCAATTGGAGCATTTCTAGCATCTACGGTTGAAATTGGAAATTTACATTTTTCAGTGTTGTCAGACGTTTGTAATATTCTCACAATAAGCTAATTAGCTCAATTGGAGCGTTTCTAGCATGTTTGGTTGAAATTGCAAATTTACATTTTTCACTTTTGTCAGACAATTGCAATAATCTCACAGTAATCTAATTAGCTCAATTGGAGCAAATCTAGCATGTTTGGTTGAAATTGGAAATTTACATTTTTCACTTTTGTCAGACAATTGCAATATTCTCACAATAAGCTAATTAGCTCAATTGGAGCATTTCTAGCATGTTTGGTTGAAATTGGAAATTTACTTTTTTCACTTTTGTCAGACAATTGCAATATTCTCTCAATAAGCTAATTAGCTCATTTGGAGTATTTCTAGCATGTTTGGTTGAAATTAAAAATTTACATCTTTCAGTGTTGTCAGACGTTTGTAATATTCTCACAATAAGCTAATTAGCTCAATTGGAGCATTTTTAGCATGTTTGGTTGATATTGGAAATTTACATTTTTCAGTTTTGTCAGACGTTTGTAAAATTCTTACGGTAGGCTTATTTGCGCAATTTGAGCATTTCCAGCATGTTTGGTTGAAATTGGAAATTTACATTTTTCACTTTTGTCAGACAATTGCAATATTCTCACAATAAGCTAATTAGCTCAATTGGAGCATTTCTAGCATGTTTGGTTGAAATTGGAAATTTACATTTTTCAGTGTTGTCAGACGTTTGTAATATTCTCACAATAAGCTAATTAGCTAAATTGGAGCATTTCTAGCATGTTTGGTTGAAATTGCAAATTTACATTTTTCACTTCTGTCAGACAATTGCAATATTCTCACAATAAGCTAATTAGCTCAATTGGAGCATTTCTAGCATGTTTGGTTGAAATTGGAAATTTACATTTTTCAATTTTGTTAGACGTTTGTAATATTCTCACAATAAGCTAATTAGCTCAATTGGAGCATTTCTAGCATGTTTGGTTGAAATTGGAAATTTACATTTTTCACTTTTGTCAGACAATTGCAATATTCTCACAATAAGCTAATTAGCTCAATTGGAGCATTTCTAGCATGTTTGGTTGAAATTGGAAATTTACATTTCTCAGTGTTGTCAGACGTTTGTAATATTCTCACAATAAGCTAATTAGCTAAATTGGAGCATTTCTAGCATGTTTGGTTGAAATTGCAAATTTACATTTTTCACTTCTGTCAGACAATTGCAATATTCTCACAATAAGCTAATTAGCTCAATTGGAGCATTTCTAGCATGTTTGGTTGAAATTGGAAATTTACATTTTTCAATTTTGTTAGACGTTTGTAATATTCTCACAATAAGCTAATTAGCTCAATTGGAGCATTTCTAGCATGTTTGGTTGAAATTGGAAATTTACATTTTTCACTTTTGTCAGACAATTGCAATATTCTCACAATAAGCTAATTAGCTCAATTGGAGCATTTCTAGCATGTTTGGTTGAAATTGGAAATTTACATTTCTCAGTGTTGTCAGACGTTTGTAATATTCTCACAATAAGCTAATTAGCTAAATTGGAGCATTTCTAGCATGTTTGGTTGAAATTGCAAATTTACATTTTTCACTTCTGTCAGACAATTGCAATATTCTCACAATAAGCTAATTAGCTCAATGGGAGCATTTCTAGCATGTTTGGTTGAAATTGGAAATTTACATTTTTCAATTTTGTTAGACGTTTGTAATATTCTCACAATAAGCTAATTAGCTCAATTGGAGCATTTCTAGCATGTTTAGTTGAAATTGGAAATTTACATTTTTCACTTTTGTCAGACAATTGCAATATTCTCACAATAAGCTAATTAGCTCAATTGGAGCATTTCTAGCATGTTTGGTTGAAATTGGAAATTTACATTTTTCACTTTTGTCAGATGTTTGTAATATTTTCACAATAAGCTAATTAGCTCAATTGGAGCATTTCTAGCATGTTTGGTTGAAATTGCAAATTTACATTTTTCACTTCTGTCAGACAATTGCAATATTCTCACAATAAGCTAATTAGCTCAATGGGAGCATTTCTAGCATGTTTGGTTGAAATTGGAAATTTACATTTTTCAGTGTTGTCAGACGTTTGTAATATTCTCACAATAAGCTAATTAGCTCAATTGGAGCATTTCTAGCATGTTTGGTTGAAATTGGAAATTTACATTTTTCACTTTTGTCAGACAATTGCAATAATCTCACAGTAAGCTAATTAGCTCAATTGGAGCATTTCTAGCATGTTTGGTTGAAATTGGAAATTTACATTTTTTACTTTTGTCAGACGTTTGTAATATTCTCACAATAAGCTAATTAGCTCAATTGGATCACTTCTAGCATGTTTGGTTGAAATTGCAAATTTACATTTTTCACTTTTGTCAGACGTTTGTAATATTCTCACAATAAGCTAATTAGCTCAATTGGAGCATTTCTAGCATGTTTGGTTGAAATTGGAAATTTACATTTCTCAGTGTTGTCAGACGTTTGTAATATTCTCACAATAAGCTAATTAGCTAAATTGGAGCATTTCTAGCGTCTTCGGTTGAAATTGGAAATTTACATTTTTCACTTTTGTCAGACAATTGCAATATTCTCACAATAAGCTAATTAGCTCAATTGGAGCATTTCTAGCATGTTTGGTTGAAATTGGAAATTTACATTTTTCACTTTTGTCAGACGTTTGTAATATTCTCACAATAAGCTAATTAGCTCAATTGGAGCATTTCTAGCACGTTTGGTTGAAATTGGAAATTTACCTTTTTCACTTTTGTCAAACAATTGCAATATTCTCTCAATAAGCTAATTAGCTCAATTGGAGCATTTCTAGCATGTTTGGTTGAAATTGGAAATTTACTTTTTTCACTTTTGTCAGACAATTGCAATATTCTCTCAATAAGCTAATTAGCTCATTTGGAGCATTTCTAGCATGTTTGGTTGAAATTAGAAATTTACATTTTTCAGTGTTTTCAGACTGTTGTAATATTCTCACAATAAGCTAATTAGCTCAATTGGAGCATTTTTAGCATGTTTGGTTGATATTGGAAATTTACATTTTTCAGTTTTGTCAGACGTTTGTAAAATTCTTACAGTAGGCTTATTTGCGCAATTTGAGCATTTCTAGCATGTTTGGTTGAAATTGGAAATTTACTTTTTTCACTTTTGTCAGACAATTGCAATATTCTCACAATAAGCTAATTAGCTTAATTGGAGCATTTCTAGCATGTTTGGTTGAAATTGGAAATTTACATTTTTCACTTTTGTCAGACAATTGCAATATTCTCACAATAAGCTAATTAGCTCAATTGGAGCATTTCTAGCATGTTTGGTTGAAATTGGAAATTTACATTTTTCAGTGTTGTCAGACGTTTGTAATATTCTCACAATAAGCTAATTAGCTAAATTGGAGCATTTCTAGCATGTTTGGTTGAAATTGCAAATTTACATTTTTCACTTCTGTCAGACAATTGCAATATTCTCACAATAAGCTAATTAGCTCAATTGGAGCATTTCTAGCATGTTTGGTTGAAATTGGAAATTTACATTTTTCAATTTTGTTAGACGTTTGTAATATTCTCACAATAAGCTAATTAGCTCAATTGGAGCATTTCTAGCATGTTTGGTTGAAATTGGAAATTTACATTTTTCACTTTTGTCAGACAATTGCAATATTCTCACAATAAGCTAATTAGCTCAATTGGAGCATTTCTAGCATGTTTGGTTGAAATTGGAAATTTACATTTCTCAGTGTTGTCAGACGTTTGTAATATTCTCACAATAAGCTAATTAGCTAAATTGGAGCATTTCTAGCATGTTTGGTTGAAATTGCAAATTTACATTTTTCACTTCTGTCAGACAATTGCAATATTCTCACAATAAGCTAATTAGCTCAATGGGAGCATTTCTAGCATGTTTGGTTGAAATTGGAAATTTACATTTTTCAATTTTGTTAGACGTTTGTAATATTCTCACAATAAGCTAATTAGCTCAATTGGAGCATTTCTAGCATGTTTAGTTGAAATTGGAAATTTACATTTTTCACTTTTGTCAGACAATTGCAATATTCTCACAATAAGCTAATTAGCTCAATTGGAGCATTTCTAGCATGTTTGGTTGAAATTGGAAATTTACATTTTTCACTTTTGTCAGATGTTTGTAATATTTTCACAATAAGCTAATTAGCTCAATTGGAGCATTTCTAGCATGTTTGGTTGAAATTGCAAATTTACATTTTTCACTTCTGTCAGACAATTGCAATATTCTCACAATAAGCTAATTAGCTCAATGGGAGCATTTCTAGCATGTTTGGTTGAAATTGGAAATTTACATTTTTCAATTTTGTTAGACGTTTGTAATATTCTCACAATAAGCTAATTAGCTCAATTGGAGCATTTCTAGCATGTTTGGTTGAAATTGGAAATTTACATTTTTCACTTTTGTCAGACAATTGCAATATTCTCACAATAAGCTAATTAGCTCAATTGGAGCATTTCTAGCATGTTTGGTTGAAATTGGAAGTTTACATTTTTCACTTTTGTCAGACGTTTGTAATATTTTCACAATAAGCTAATTAGCTCAATTGGAGCATTTCTAGCACGTTTGGTTGAAATTGGAAATTTACATTTTTCACTTTTGTCAAACAATTGCAATATTCTCTCAATAAGCTAATCAGCTCAATTGGAGCATTTCTAGCATGTTTGGTTGAAATTGGAAATTTACATTTTTCACTTTTGTCAAACAATTGCAATATTCTCTCAATAAGCTAATTAGCTCAATTGGAGCATTTCTAGCATCTACGGTTGAAATTGGAAATTTACATTTTTCAGTGTTGTCAGACGTTTGTAATATTCTCACAATAAGCTAATTAGCTCAATTGGAGGGTTTCTAGCATGTTTGGTTGAAATTGCAAATTTACATTTTTCACTTTTGTCAGACAATTGCAATAATCTCACAGTAAGCTAATTAGCTCAATTGGAGCATTTCTAGCATGTTTGGTTGAAATTGGAAATTTACATTTTTCAATTTTGTTAGATGTTTGTAATATTCTCACAATAAGCTAATTAGCTCAATTGGAGAATTTCTAGCATGTTTAGTTGAAATTGGAAATTTACATTTTTCACTTTTGTCAGACAATTGCAATATTCTCACAATAAGCTAATTAGCTCAATTGGAGCATTTCTAGCATGTTTGGTTGAAATTGGAAATTTACATTTTTCACTTTTGTCAAACAATTGCAATATTCTCTCAATAAGCTAATTAGCTCAATTGGAGCATTTCTAGCATGTTTGGTTGAAATTGGAAGTTTACATTTTTCACTTTTGTCAGACGTTTGTAATATTCTCACAATAAGCTAATTAGCTCAATTGGAGCATTTCTAGCACGTTTGGTTGAAATTGGAAATTTACATTTTTCACTTTTGTCAAACAATTGCAATATTCTCACAATAAGCTAATTAGCTCAATTGGAGCATTTCTAGCATCTACGGTTGAAATTGGAAATTTACATTTTTCAGTGTTGTCAGACGTTTGTAATATTCTCACAATAAGCTAATTAGCTCAATTGGAGCGTTTCTAGCATGTTTGGTTGAAATTGCAAATTTACATTTTTCACTTTTGTCAGACAATTGCAATAATCTCACAGTAATCTAATTAGCTCAATTGGAGCAAATCTAGCATGTTTGGTTGAAATTGGAAATTTACATTTTTCACTTTTGTCAGACAATTGCAATATTCTCACAATAAGCTAATTAGCTCAATTGGAGCATTTCTAGCATGTTTGGTTGAAATTGGAAATTTACTTTTTTCACTTTTGTCAGACAATTGCAATATTCTCTCAATAAGCTAATTAGCTCATTTGGAGTATTTCTAGCATGTTTGGTTGAAATTAAAAATTTACATCTTTCAGTGTTGTCAGACGTTTGTAATATTCTCACAATAAGCTAATTAGCTCAATTGGAGCATTTTTAGCATGTTTGGTTGATATTGGAAATTTACATTTTTCAGTTTTGTCAGACGTTTGTAAAATTCTTACGGTAGGCTTATTTGCGCAATTTGAGCATTTCCAGCATGTTTGGTTGAAATTGGAAATTTACATTTTTCACTTTTGTCAAACAATTGCAATATTCTCACAATAAGCTAATTAGCTCAATTGGAGCATTTCTAGCATGTTTGGTTGAAATTGGAAATTTACATTTTTAAGTGTTGTCAGACGTTTGTAATATTCTCACAATAAGCTAATTAGCTCAATTGGAGCATTTCTAGCATGTTTTGTTGAAATTGCAAATTTACATTTTTCACTTCTGTCAGACAATTGCAATATTCTCACAATAAGCTAATTAGCTCAATTGGAGCATTTCTAGCATGTTTGGTTGAAATTGGAAATTTACATTTTTCAATTTTGTTAGATGTTTGTAATATTCTCACAATAAGCTAATTAGCTCAATTGGAGAATTTCTAGCATGTTTGGTTGAAATTGGAAATTTACATTTTTCACTTTTGTCAGACAATTGCAATATTCTCACAATAAGCTAATTAGCTCAATTGGAGCATTTCTAGCATGTTTGGTTGAAATTGGAAATTTACATTTTTCACTTTTGTCAGATGTTTGTAATATTCTCACAATAAGCTAATTAGTTCAATTGGAGCATTTCTAGCACGTTTGGTTGAATTTTGAAATTTACATTTTTCACTTTTGTCAAACAATTGCAATATTCTCTCAATAAGCTAATTAGCTCAATTGGAGCATTTCTAGCATGTTTGGTTGAAATTGGAAATTTACATTTTTCACTTTTGTCAAACAATTGCAATATTCTCTCAATAAGCTAATTAGCTCAATTGGAGCATTTCTAGCATGTTTGGTTGAAATTGGAAATTTACATTTTTCAGTTTTGTCAGACGTTTGTAAAATTCTTACAGTAGGCTTATTTGCGCAATTTGAGCGTTTCTAGCATGTTTGGTTGAAATTCGAAATTTACTTTTTTCACTTTTGTCAGACAATTGCAATATTCTCACAATAAGCTAATTAGCTCAATTGGAGCATTTCTAGCATGTTTGGTTGAAATTGGAAATTTACATTTTTCAGTGTTGTCAGACGTTTGTAATATTCTCACAATAAGCTAATTAGCCAAATTGGAGCATTTCTAGCATGTTTGGTTGAAATTGGAAATTTACATTTTTCACTTTTGTCAGACAATTGCAATATTCTCACAATAAGCTAATTAGCTCAATTGGAGCATTTCTAGCATGTTTGGTTGAAATTGGAAATTTACATTTTTCACTTCTGTCAGACAATTGCAATATTCTCACAATAAGCTAATTAGCTCAATTGGAGCATTTCTAGCATGTTTGGTTGAAATTGGAAATTTACATTTTTCAATTTTGTTAGACGTTTGTAATATTCTCACAATAAGCTAATTAGCTCAATTGGAGCATTTCTAGCATGTTTGGTTGAAATTGGAAATTTACATTTTTCACTTTTGTCAAACAATAGCAATATTCTCTCAATAAGCTAATTAGCTCAATTGGAGCATTTCTAGCATGTTTGGTTGAAATTAGAAATTTACATTTTTCAGTGTTGTCAGACGTTTGTAATATTCTCACAATAAGCTAATTAGCTCAATTGGAGCATTTTTAGCATGTTTGGTTGATATTGGAAATTTACATTTTTCAGTTTTCTCAGACGTTTGTAAAATTCTTACAGTAGGCTTATTTGCGCAATTCGAGCATTTCTAGCATGTTTGGTTGAAATTGGATTTTTACTTTTTTCAATTTTGTCAGACAATTGCAATATTCTCACAATAAGCTAATTAGCTCAATTGGAGCATTTCTAGCACGTTTGGTTGAAATTGGAAATTTACATTTTTCAGTGTTGTCAGATGTTTGTAATATTTTCACAATAAGCTAATTAGCTAAATTGGAGCATTTCTAGCATGTTTGGTTGAAATTGCAAATTTACATTTTTCACTTCTGTCAGACAATTGCAATATTCTCACAATAAGCTAATTAGCTCAATTGGAGCATTTCTAGCATGTTTGGTTGAAATTGGAAATTTACATTTTTCAATTTTGTTAGACGTTTGTAATATTCTCACAATAAGCTAATTAGCTCAATTGGAGCATTTCTAGCATGTTTGGTTGAAATTGGAAATTTACATTTTTCACTTTTGTCAGACAATTGCAATAATCTCACAGTAAGCTAATTAGCTCAATCGGAGCAAATCTAGCATGTTTGGTTGAAATTGGAAATTTACATTTTTCACTTTTGTCAGACAATTGCAATATTCTCACAATAAGCTAATTAGCTCAATTGGAGCATTTCTAGCATGTTTGGTTGAAATTGGAAATTTACTTTTTTCACTTTTGTCAGACAATTGCAATAATCTCTCAATAAGCTAATTAGCTCATTTGGAGCATTTCTAGCATGTTTGGTTGAAATTAGAAATTTACATTTTTCAGTGTTGTCAGACGTTTGTAATATTCTCACAATAAGCTAATTAGCTCAATTGGAGCATTTTTAGCATGTTTGGTTGATATTGGAAATTTACATTTTTCAGTTTTGTCAGACGTTTGTAAAATTCTTACAGTAAGCTTATTTGCGCAATTTGAGCATTTCTAGCATGTTTGGTTGAAATTGGAAATTTACTTTTTTCAATTTTGTCAGACAATTGCAATATTCTCACAATAAGCTAATTAGCTCAATTGGAGCATTTCTAGCACGTTTAGTTGAAATTGGAAATTTACATTTTTCACTTTTGTCAGACAATTGCAATATTCTCTCAATAAGCTAATTAGCTCATTTGGAGCATTTCTAGCATGTTTGGTTGAAATTAGAAATTTACATTTTTCAGTGTTGTCAGACGTTTGTAATATTCTCACAATAAGCTAATTAGCTCAATTGGAGCATTTTTAGCATGTTTGGTTGAAATTGGAAATTTACATTTTTCACTTTTGTCAGACGTTTGTAAAATTCTTACAGTAGGCTTAATTGCGCAATTTGAGCATTTCTAGCATGTTTGGTTGAAATTGGAAAATTACTTTTTTCACTTTTGTCAGACAATTGCAATATTCTCACAATAAGCTAATTAGCTCAATTGGAGCATTTTTAGCATGTTTGGTTGAAATTGGAAATTTACATTTTTCAGTTTTGTTAGACGTTTGTAATATTCTCACAATAAGCTAATTAGCTCAATTGGAGCATTTCTAGCATGTTTGGTTGAAATTGGAAATTTACATTTTTCACTTTTGTCAGACAATTGCAATATTCTCACAATAAGCTAATTAGCTCAATTGGAGCATTTCTAGCATGTTTGGTTGAAATTGGAAATTTACATTTTTCACTTTTGTCAGACGTTTGTAATATTTTCACAATAAGCTAATTAGCTCAATTGGAGCATTTTTAGCATGTTTGGTTGAAATTGGAAATTTACATTTTTCAGTTTTGTTAGACGTTTGTAATATTCTCACAATAAGCTAATTAGCTCAATTGGAGCATTTCTAGCATGTTTGGTTGAAATTGGAAATTTACATTTTTCACTTTTGTCAGACAATTGCAATATTCTCACAATAAGCTAATTAGCTCAATTGGAGCATTTCTAGCATCTACGGTTGAAATTGGAAATTTACATTTTTCAGTGTTGTCAGACGTTTGTAACATTCTCACAATAAGCTAATTAGCTCAATTGGAGCATTTCTAGCATGTTTGGTTGAAATTGGAAATTTACATTTTTCACTTTTGTCAGACAATTGCAATAATCTCACAGTAAGCTAATTAGCTCAATTGGAGCAAATCTAGCATGTTTGGTTGAAATTGGAAATTTACATTTTTCACTTTTGTCAGACAATTGCAATATTCTCACAATAAGCTAATTAGCTCAATTGGAGCATTTCTAGCATGTTTGGTTGAAATTGGAAATTTACATTTTTCACTTTTGTCAGACGTTTGTAATATTCTCACAATAAGCTAATTAGCTCAATTGGAGCATTTCTAGCATGTTTGGTTGAAATTGGAAATTTACATTTTTCAATTTTGTTAGACGTTTGTAATATTCTCACAATAAGCTAATTAGCTCAATTGGAGCATTTCTAGCATGTTTGGTTGAAATTTGAAATTTACATTTTTCACTTTTGTCAGACGTTTGTAATATTCTCACAATAAGCTAATTAGCTAAATTGGAGCATTTTTAGCATGTTTGGTTGAAATTGGAAATTTACATTTTTCAGTTTTGTCAGACGTTTGTAAAATTCTTACAATAGGCTTATTTGCGCAATTTGAGCATTTCTAGCATGTTTGGTTGAAATTGGAAATTTACTTTTTCACTTTTGTCAGACAATTGCAATATTCTCACAATAAGCTAATTAGCTCAATTGGAGCATTTCTAGCATGTTTGGTTGAAATTGGAAATTTACATTTTTCACTTTTGTCAGACAATTGCAATATTCTCACAATAAGCTAATTAGCTCAATTGGAGCATTTCTAGCATGTTTGGTTGAAGTTGGAAATTTACATTTTTCACTTTTGTCAGACGTTTGTAATATTCTCACAATAAGCTAATTAGCTCAATTGGAGCATTTCTAGCACGTTTGGTTGAAATTGGAAATTTACATTTTTCACTTTTGTCAGACAATTGCAATATTCTCACAATAAGCTAATTAGCTCAATTGGAGCATTTCTAGCATCTTCGGTTGAAATTGGAAATTTACATTTTTCAGTGTTGTCAGACGTTTTCTAATATTCTCACAATAAGCTAATTAGCTCAATTGGAGCATTTCTAGCATGTTTGGTTGAAATTGGAAATTTACATTTTTCACTTTTGTCAGACGTTTGTAATATTCTCACAATAAGCTAATTAGCTCAATTGGATCATTTCTAGCATGTTTGGTTGAAATTGCAAATTTACATTTTTCACTTTTGTCAGACGTTTGTAATATTCTCACAATAAGCTAATTAGCTCAATTGGAGCATTTCTAGCATGTTTGGTTGAAATTGGAAATTTACATTTCTCAGTGTTGTCAGACGTTTGTAATATTCTCACAATAAGCTAATTAGCTCAATTGGAGCATTTTTAGCATGTTTGGTTGAAATTGGAAATTTACATTTTTCACTTTTGTCAGACGTTTGTAAAATTTTTACAGTAGGCTTATTTGCGCAATTTGAGCATTTCTAGCATGTTTGGTTGAAATTGGAAAATTACTTTTTTCACTTTTGTCAGACAATTGCAATATTCTCACAATAAGCTAATTAGCTCAATTGGAGCATTTTTAGCATGTTTGGTTGAAATTGGAAATTTACATTTTTCAGTTTTGTTAGACGTTTGTAATATTCTCACAATAAGCTAATTAGCTCAATTGGAGCATTTCTAGCATGTTTGGTTGAAATTGGAAATTTACATTTTTCACTTTTGTCAGACAATTGCAATATTCTCACAATAAGCTAATTAGCTCAATTGGAGCATTTCTAGCATGTTTGGTTGAAATTGGAAATTTACATTTTTCACTTTTGTCAGACGTTTGTAATATTTTCACAATAAGCTAATTAGCTCAATTGGAGCATTTTTAGCATGTTTGGTTGAAATTGGAAATTTACATTTTTCAGTTTTGTTAGACGTTTGTAATATTCTCACAATAAGCTAATTAGCTCAATTGGAGCATTTCTAGCATGTTTGGTTGAAATTGGAAATTTACATTTTTCACTTTTGTCAGACAATTGCAATATTCTCACAATAAGCTAATTAGCTCAATTGGAGCATTTCTAGCATCTACGGTTGAAATTGGAAATTTACATTTTTCAGTGTTGTCAGACGTTTGTAATATTCTCACAATAAGCTAATTAGCTCAATTGGAGCATTTCTAGCATGTTTGGTTGAAATTGGAAATTTACATTTTTCACTTTTGTCAGACAATTGCAATAATCTCACAGTAAGCTAATTAGCTCAATTGGAGCAAATCTAGCATGTTTGGTTGAAATTGGAAATTTACATTTTTCACTTTTGTCAGACAATTGCAATATTCTCACAATAAGCTAATTAGCTCAATTGGAGCATTTCTAGCATGTTTGGTTGAAATTGGAAATTTACATTTTTCACTTTTGTCAGACGTTTGTAATATTCTCACAATAAGCTAATTAGCTCAATTGGAGCATTTCTAGCATGTTTGGTTGAAATTGGAAATTTACATTTTTCAATTTTGTTAGACGTTTGTAATATTCTCACAATAAGCTAATTAGCTCAATTGGAGCATTTCTAGCATGTTTGGTTGAAATTTGAAATTTACATTTTTCACTTTTGTCAGACGTTTGTAATATTCTCACAATAAGCTAATTAGCTAAATTGGAGCATTTTTAGCATGTTTGGTTGAAATTGGAAATTTACATTTTTCAGTTTTGTCAGACGTTTGTAAAATTCTTACAATAGGCTTATTTGCGCAATTTGAGCATTTCTAGCATGTTTGGTTGAAATTGGAAATTTACTTTTTTCACTTTTGTCAGACAATTGCAATATTCTCACAATAAGCTAATTAGCTCAATTGGAGCATTTCTAGCATGTTTGGTTGAAATTGGAAATTTACATTTTTCACTTTTGTCAGACAATTGCAATATTCTCACAATAAGCTAATTAGCTCAATTGGAGCATTTCTAGCATGTTTGGTTGAAGTTGGAAATTTACATTTTTCACTTTTGTCAGACGTTTGTAATATTCTCACAATAAGCTAATTAGCTCAATTGGAGCATTTCTAGCATGTTTGGTTGAAGTTGGAAATTTACATTTTTCACTTTTGTCAGACGTTTGTAATATTCTCACAATAAGCTAATTAGCTCAATTGGAGCATTTCTAGCACGTTTGGTTGAAATTGGAAATTTACATTTTTCACTTTTGTCAGACAATTGCAATATTCTCACAATAAGCTAATTAGCTCAATTGGAGCATTTCTAGCATCTTCGGTTGAAATTGGAAATTTACATTTTTCAGTGTTGTCAGACGTTTTCTAATATTCTCACAATAAGCTAATTAGCTCAATTGGAGCATTTCTAGCATGTTTGGTTGAAATTGGAAATTTACATTTTTCACTTTTGTCAGACGTTTGTAATATTCTCACAATAAGCTAATTAGCTCAATTGGATCACTTCTAGCATGTTTGGTTGAAATTGCAAATTTACATTTTTCACTTTTGTCAGACGTTTGTAATATTCTCACAATAAGCTAATTAGCTCAATTGGAGCATTTCTAGCATGTTTGGTTGAAATTGGAAATTTACATTTCTCAGTGTTGTCAGACGTTTGTAATATTCTCACAATAAGCTAATTAGCTAAATTGGAGCATTTCTAGCGTCTTCGGTTGAAATTGGAAATTTACATTTTTCACTTTTGTCAGACAATTGCAATATTCTCACAATAAGCTAATTAGCTCAATTGGAGCATTTCTAGCATGTTTGGTTGAAATTGGAAATTTACATTTTTCACTTTTGTCAGACAATTGCAATAATCTCACAGTAAGCTAATTAGCTCAATTGGAGCAAATCTAGCATGTTTGGTTGAAATTGGAAATTTACATTTTTCACTTTTGTCAGACAATTGCAATATTCTCACAATAAGCTAATTAGCTCAATTGGAGCATTTCTAGCATGTTTGGTTGAAATTGGAAATTTACATTTTTCACTTTTGTCAGACGTTTGTAATATTCTCACAATAAGCTAATTAGCTCAATTGGAGCATTTCTAGCATGTTTGGTTGAAATTGGAAATTTACATTTTTCAATTTTGTTAGACGTTTGTAATATTCTCACAATAAGCTAATTAGCTCAATTGGAGCATTTCTAGCATGTTTGGTTGAAATTTGAAATTTACATTTTTCACTTTTGTCAGACGTTTGTAATATTCTCACAATAAGCTAATTAGCTAAATTGGAGCATTTTTAGCATGTTTGGTTGAAATTGGAAATTTACATTTTTCAGTTTTGTCAGACGTTTGTAAAATTCTTACAATAGGCTTATTTGCGCAATTTGAGCATTTCTAGCATGTTTGGTTGAAATTGGAAATTTACTTTTTTCACTTTTGTCAGACAATTGCAATATTCTCACAATAAGCTAATTAGCTCAATTGGAGCATTTCTAGCATGTTTGGTTGAAATTGGAAATTTACATTTTTCACTTTTGTCAGACAATTGCAATATTCTCACAATAAGCTAATTAGCTCAATTGGAGCATTTCTAGCATGTTTGGTTGAAGTTGGAAATTTACATTTTTCACTTTTGTCAGACGTTTGTAATATTCTCACAATAAGCTAATTAGCTCAATTGGAGCATTTCTAGCACGTTTGGTTGAAATTGGAAATTTACCTTTTTCACTTTTGTCAGACAATTGCAATATTCTCACAATAAGCTAATTAGCTCAATTGGAGCATTTCTAGCATCTTCGGTTGAAATTGGAAATTTACATTTTTCAGTGTTGTCAGACGTTTTCTAATATTCTCACAATAAGCTAATTAGCTCAATTGGAGCATTTCTAGCATGTTTGGTTGAAATTGGAAATTTACATTTTTCACTTTTGTCAGACGTTTGTAATATTCTCACAATAAGCTAATTAGCTCAATTGGATCATTTCTAGCATGTTTGGTTGAAATTGCAAATTTACATTTTTCACTTTTGTCAGACGTTTGTAATATTCTCACAATAAGCTAATTAGCTCAATTGGAGCATTTCTAGCATGTTTGGTTGAAATTGGAAATTTACATTTCTCAGTGTTGTCAGACGTTTGTAATATTCTCACAATAAGCTAATTAGCTCAATTGGAGCATTTTTAGCATGTTTGGTTGAAATTGGAAATTTACATTTTTCACTTTTGTCAGACGTTTGTAAAATTCTTACAGTAGGCTTATTTGCGCAATTTGAGCATTTCTAGCATGTTTGGTTGAAATTGGAAAATTACTTTTTTCACTTTTGTCAGACAATTGCAATATTCTCACAATAAGCTAATTAGCTCAATTGGAGCATTTTTAGCATGTTTGGTTGAAATTGGAAATTTACATTTTTCAGTTTTGTTAGACGTTTGTAATATTCTCACAATAAGCTAATTAGCTCAATTGGAGCATTTCTAGCATGTTTGGTTGAAATTGGAAATTTACATTTTTCACTTTTGTCAGACAATTGCAATATTCTCACAATAAGCTAATTAGCTCAATTGGAGCATTTCTAGCATGTTTGGTTGAAATTGGAAATTTACATTTTTCACTTTTGTCAGACGTTTGTAATATTTTCACAATAAGCTAATTAGCTCAATTGGAGCATTTTTAGCATGTTTGGTTGAAATTGGAAATTTACATTTTTCAGTTTTGTTAGACGTTTGTAATATTCTCACAATAAGCTAATTAGCTCAATTGGAGCATTTCTAGCATGTTTGGTTGAAATTGGAAATTTACATTTTTCACTTTTGTCAGACAATTGCAATATTCTCACAATAAGCTAATTAGCTCAATTGGAGCATTTCTAGCATCTACGGTTGAAATTGGAAATTTACATTTTTCAGTGTTGTCAGACGTTTGTAATATTCTCACAATAAGCTAATTAGCTCAATTGGAGCATTTCTAGCATGTTTGGTTGAAATTGGAAATTTACATTTTTCACTTTTGTCAGACAATTGCAATAATCTCACAGTAAGCTAATTAGCTCAATTGGAGCAAATCTAGCATGTTTGGTTGAAATTGGAAATTTACATTTTTCACTTTTGTCAGACAATTGCAATATTCTCACAATAAGCTAATTAGCTCAATTGGAGCATTTCTAGCATGTTTGGTTGAAATTGGAAATTTACATTTTTCACTTTTGTCAGACGTTTGTAATATTCTCACAATAAGCTAATTAGCTCAATTGGAGCATTTCTAGCATGTTTGGTTGAAATTGGAAATTTACATTTTTCAATTTTGTTAGACGTTTGTAATATTCTCACAATAAGCTAATTAGCTCAATTGGAGCATTTCTAGCATGTTTGGTTGAAATTTGAAATTTACATTTTTCACTTTTGTCAGACGTTTGTAATATTCTCACAATAAGCTAATTAGCTAAATTGGAGCATTTTTAGCATGTTTGGTTGAAATTGGAAATTTACATTTTTCAGTTTTGTCAGACGTTTGTAAAATTCTTACAATAGGCTTATTTGCGCAATTTGAGCATTTCTAGCATGTTTGGTTGAAATTGGAAATTTACTTTTTTCACTTTTGTCAGACAATTGCAATATTCTCACAATAAGCTAATTAGCTCAATTGGAGCATTTCTAGCATGTTTGGTTGAAATTGGAAATTTACATTTTTCACTTTTGTCAGACAATTGCAATATTCTCACAATAAGCTAATTAGCTCAATTGGAGCATTTCTAGCATGTTTGGTTGAAGTTGGAAATTTACATTTTTCACTTTTGTCAGACGTTTGTAATATTCTCACAATAAGCTAATTAGCTCAATTGGAGCATTTCTAGCATGTTTGGTTGAAGTTGGAAATTTACATTTTTCACTTTTGTCAGACGTTTGTAATATTCTCACAATAAGCTAATTAGCTCAATTGGAGCATTTCTAGCACGTTTGGTTGAAATTGGAAATTTACATTTTTCACTTTTGTCAGACAATTGCAATATTCTCACAATAAGCTAATTAGCTCAATTGGAGCATTTCTAGCATCTTCGGTTGAAATTGGAAATTTACATTTTTCAGTGTTGTCAGACGTTTTCTAATATTCTCACAATAAGCTAATTAGCTCAATTGGAGCATTTCTAGCATGTTTGGTTGAAATTGGAAATTTACATTTTTCACTTTTGTCAGACGTTTGTAATATTCTCACAATAAGCTAATTAGCTCAATTGGATCACTTCTAGCATGTTTGGTTGAAATTGCAAATTTACATTTTTCACTTTTGTCAGACGTTTGTAATATTCTCACAATAAGCTAATTAGCTCAATTGGAGCATTTCTAGCATGTTTGGTTGAAATTGGAAATTTACATTTCTCAGTGTTGTCAGACGTTTGTAATATTCTCACAATAAGCTAATTAGCTAAATTGGAGCATTTCTAGCGTCTTCGGTTGAAATTGGAAATTTACATTTTTCACTTTTGTCAGACAATTGCAATATTCTCACAATAAGCTAATTAGCTCAATTGGAGCATTTCTAGCATGTTTGGTTGAAATTGGAAATTTACATTTTTCACTTTTGTCAGACGTTTGTAATATTCTCACAATAAGCTAATTAGCTCAATTGGAGCATTTCTAGCACGTTTGGTTGAAATTGGAAATTTACCTTTTTCACTTTTGTCAAACAATTGCAATATTCTCTCAATAAGCTAATTAGCTCAATTGGAGCATTTCTAGCATGTTTGGTTGAAATTGGAAATTTACTTTTTTCACCTTTGTCAGACAATTGCAATATTCTCTCAATAAGCTAATTAGCTCATTTGGAGCATTTCTAGCATGTTTGGTTGAAATTAGAAATTTACATTTTTCAGTGTTTTCAGACGGTTGTAATATTCTCACAATAAGCTAATTAGCTCAATTGGAGCATTTTTAGCATGTTTGGTTGATATTGGAAATTTACATTTTTCAGTTTTGTCAGACGTTTGTAAAATTCTTACAGTAGGCTTATTTGCGCAATTTGAGCATTTCTAGCATGTTTGGTTGAAATTGGAAATTTACTTTTTTCACTTTTGTCAGACAATTGCAATATTCTCACAATAAGCTAATTAGCTCAATTGGAGCATTTCTAGCATGTTTGGTTGAAATTGGAAATTTACATTTTTCAGTGTTGTCAGACGTTTGTAATATTCTCACAATAAGCTAATTAGCTAAATTGGAGCATTTCTAGCATGTTTGGTTGAAATTGCAAATTTACATTTTTCACTTCTGTCAGACAATTGCAATATTCTCACAATAAGCTAATTAGCTCAATTGGAGCATTTCTAGCATGTTTGGTTGAAATTGGAAATTTACATTTTTCAATTTTGTTAGACGTTTGTAATATTCTCACAATAAGCTAATTAGCTCAATTGGAGCATTTCTAGCATGTTTGGTTGAAATTGCAAATTTACATTTTTCACTTCTGTCAGACAATTGCAATATTCTCACAATAAGCTAATTAGCTCAATGGGAGCATTTCTAGCATGTTTGGTTGAAATTGGAAATTTACATTTTTCAATTTTGTTAGACGTTTGTAATATTCTCACAATAAGCTAATTAGCTCAATTGGAGCATTTCTAGCATGTTTAGTTGAAATTGGAAATTTACATTTTTCACTTTTGTCAGACAATTGCAATATTCTCACAATAAGCTAATTAGCTCAATTGGAGCATTTCTAGCATGTTTGGTTGAAATTGGAAATTTACATTTTTCACTTTTGTCAGACGTTTGTAATATTTTCACAATAAGCTAATTAGCTCAATTGGAGCATTTCTAGCATGTTTGGTTGAAATTGCAAATTTACATTTTTCACTTCTGTCAGACAATTGCAATATTCTCACAATAAGCTAATTAGCTCAATGGGAGCATTTCTAGCATGTTTGGTTGAAATTGGAAATTTACTTTTTTCACTTTTGTCAGACAATTGCAATATTCTCTCAATAAGCTAATTAGCTCATTTGGAGCATTTCTAGCATGTTTGGTTGAAATTAGAAATTTACATCTTTCAGTGTTGTCAGACGTTTGTAATATTCTCACAATAAGCTAATTAGCTCAATTGGAGCATTTTTAGCATGTTTGGTTGATATTGGAAATTTACATTTTTCAGTTTTGTCAGACGTTTGTAAAATTCTTACGGTAGGCTTATTTGCGCAATTTGAGCATTTCCAGCATGTTTGGTTGAAATTGGAAATTTACATTTTTCACTTTTGTCAAACAATTGCAATATTCTCACAATAAGCTAATTAGCTCAATTGGAGCATTTCTAGCATGTTTGGTTGAAATTGGAAATTTACATTTTTAAGTGTTGTCAGACGTTTGTAATATTCTCACAATAAGCTAATTAGCTCAATTGGAGCATTTCTAGCATGTTTGGTTGAAATTGCAAATTTACATTTTTCACTTCTGTCAGACAATTGCAATATTCTCACAATAAGCTAATTAGCTCAATTGGAGCATTTCTAGCATGTTTGGTTGAAATTGGAAATTTACATTTTTCAATTTTGTTAGATGTTTGTAATATTCTCACAATAAGCTAATTAGCTCAATTGGAGAATTTCTAGCATGTTTGGTTGAAATTGGAAATTTACATTTTTCACTTTTGTCAGACAATTGCAATATTCTCACAATAAGCTAATTAGCTCAATTGGAGCATTTCTAGCATGTTTGGTTGAAATTGGAAGTTTACATTTTTCACTTTTGTCAGACGTTTGTAATATTCTCACAATAAGCTAATTAGCTCAATTGGAGCATTTCTAGCACGTTTGGTTGAAATTGGAAATTTACATTTTTCACTTTTGTCAAACAATTGCAATATTCTCACAATAAGCTAATTAGCTCAATTGGAGCATTTCTAGCATCTACGGTTGAAATTGGAAATTTACATTTTTCAGTGTTGTCAGACGTTTGTAATATTCTCACAATAAGCTAATTAGCTCAATTGGAGCGTTTCTAGCATGTTTGGTTGAAATTGCAAGTTTACATTTTTCACTTTTGTCAGACAATTGCAATAATCTCACAGTAATCTAATTAGCTCAATTGGAGCAAATCTAGCATGTTTGGTTGAAATTGGAAATTTACATTTTGCACTTTTGTCAGACAATTGCAATATTCTCACATTAAGCTAATTAGCTCAATTGGAGCATTTCTAGCATGTTTGGTTGAAATTGGAAATTTACTTTTTTCACTTTTGTCAGACAATTGCAATATTCTCTCAATAAGCTAATTAGCTCATTTGGAGCATTTCTAGCATGTTTGGTTGAAATTAGAAATTTACATCTTTCGGTGTTGTCAGACGTTTGTAATATTCTCACAATAAGCTAATTAGCTCAATTGGAGCATTTCTAGCATGTTTGGTTGAAATTTGAAATTTACATTTTTCACTTTTGTCAGACGTTTGTAATATTCTCACAATAAGCTAATTAGCTAAATTGGAGCATTTTTAGCATGTTTGGTTGAAATTGGAAATTTACATTTTTCAGTTTTGTCAGACGTTTGTAAAATTCTTACAATAGGCTTATTTGCGCAATTTGAGCATTTCTAGCATGTTTGGTTGAAATTGGAAATTTACTTTTTTCACTTTTGTCAGACAATTGCAATATTCTCACAATAAGCTAATTAGCTCAATTGGAGCATTTCTAGCATGTTTGGTTGAAATTGGAAATTTACATTTTTCACTTTTGTCAGACAATTGCAATATTCTCACAATAAGCTAATTAGCTCAATTGGAGCATTTCTAGCATGTTTGGTTGAAGTTGGAAATTTACATTTTTCACTTTTGTCAGACGTTTGTAATATTCTCACAATAAGCTAATTAGCTCAATTGGAGCATTTCTAGCACGTTTGGTTGAAATTGGAAATTTACATTTTTCACTTTTGTCAGACAATTGCAATATTCTCACAATAAGCTAATTAGCTCAATTGGAGCATTTCTAGCATCTTCGGTTGAAATTGGAAATTTACATTTTTCAGTGTTGTCAGACGTTTTCTAATATTCTCACAATAAGCTAATTAGCTCAATTGGAGCATTTCTAGCATGTTTGGTTGAAATTGGAAATTTACATTTTTCACTTTTGTCAGACGTTTGTAATATTCTCACAATAAGCTAATTAGCTCAATTGGAGCATTTCTAGCATGTTGGGTTGAAATTGGAAATTTACATTTTTCACTTTTGTCAGACGTTTGTAATATTCTCACAATAAGCTAATTAGCTCAATTGGATCACTTCTAGCATGTTTGGTTGAAATTGCAAATTTACATTTTTCACTTTTGTCAGACGTTTGTAATATTCTCACAATAAGCTAATTAGCTCAATTGGAGCATTTCTAGCATGTTTGGTTGAAATTGGAAATTTACATTTCTCAGTGTTGTCAGACGTTTGTAATATTCTCACAATAAGCTAATTAGCTAAATTGGAGCATTTCTAGCGTCTTCGGTTGAAATTGGAAATTTACATTTTTCACTTTTGTCAGACAATTGCAATATTCTCACAATAAGCTAATTAGCTCAATTGGAGCATTTCTAGCATGTTTGGTTGAAATTGGAAATTTACATTTTTCACTTTTGTCAGACGTTTGTAATATTCTCACAATAAGCTAATTAGCTCAATTGGAGCATTTCTAGCACGTTTGGTTGAAATTGGAAATTTACCTTTTTCACTTTTGTCAAACAATTGCAATATTCTCTCAATAAGCTAATTAGCTCAATTGGAGCATTTCTAGCATGTTTGGTTGAAATTGGAAATTTACTTTTTTCACTTTTGTCAGACAATTGCAATATTCTCTCAATAAGCTAATTAGCTCATTTGGAGCATTTCTAGCATGTTTGGTTGAAATTAGAAATTTACATCTTTCAGTGTTGTCAGACGTTTGTAATATTCTCACAATAAGCTAATTAGCTCAATTGGAGCATTTTTAGCATGTTTGGTTGATATTGGAAATTTACATTTTTCAGTTTTGTCAGACGTTTGTAAAATTCTTACGGTAGGCTTATTTGCGCAATTTGAGCATTTCCAGCATGTTTGGTTGAAATTGGAAATTTACATTTTTCACTTTTGTCAAACAATTGCAATATTCTCACAATAAGCTAATTAGCTCAATTGGAGCATTTCTAGCATGTTTGGTTGAAATTGGAAATTTACATTTTTAAGTGTTGTCAGACGTTTGTAATATTCTCACAATAAGCTAATTAGCTCAATTGGAGCATTTCTAGCATGTTTGGTTGAAATTGCAAATTTACATTTTTCACTTCTGTCAGACAATTGCAATATTCTCACAATAAGCTAATTAGCTCAATTGGAGCATTTCTAGCATGTTTGGTTGAAATTGGAAATTTACATTTTTCAATTTTGTTAGATGTTTGTAATATTCTCACAATAAGCTAATTAGCTCAATTGGAGAATTTCTAGCATGTTTGGTTGAAATTGGAAATTTACATTTTTCACTTTTGTCAGACAATTGCAATATTCTCACAATAAGCTAATTAGCTCAATTGGAGCATTTCTAGCATGTTTGGTTGAAATTGGAAGTTTACATTTTTCACTTTTGTCAGACGTTTGTAATATTCTCACAATAAGCTAATTAGCTCAATTGGAGCATTTCTAGCACGTTTGGTTGAAATTGGAAATTTACATTTTTCACTTTTGTCAAACAATTGCAATATTCTCACAATAAGCTAATTAGCTCAATTGGAGCATTTCTAGCATCTACGGTTGAAATTGGAAATTTACATTTTTCAGTGTTGTCAGACGTTTGTAATATTCTCACAATAAGCTAATTAGCTCAATTGGAGCGTTTCTAGCATGTTTGGTTGAAATTGCAAATTTACATTTTTCACTTTTGTCAGACAATTGCAATAATCTCACAGTAATCTAATTAGCTCAATTGGAGCAAATCTAGCATGTTTGGTTGAAATTGGAAATTTACATTTTGCACTTTTGTCAGACAATTGCAATATTCTCACATTAAGCTAATTAGCTCAATTGGAGCATTTCTAGCATGTTTGGTTGAAATTGGAAATTTACTTTTTTCACTTTTGTCAGACAATTGCAATATTCTCTCAATAAGCTAATTAGCTCAATTGGAGCATTTCTAGCATGTTTGGTTGAAATTGGAAATTTACATTTTTAAGTGTTGTCAGACGTTTGTAATATTCTCACAATAAGCTAATTAGCTCAATTGGAGCATTTCTAGCATGTTTGGTTGAAATTGCAAATTTACATTTTTCACTTCTGTCAGACAATTGCAATATTCTCACAATAAGCTAATTAGCTCAATTGGAGCATTTCTAGCATGTTTGGTTGAAATTGGAAATTTACATTTTTCAATTTTGTTAGATGTTTGTAATATTCTCACAATAAGCTAATTAGCTCAATTGGAGAATTTCTAGCATGTTTGGTTG
This sequence comes from Watersipora subatra, assembly GCF_963576615.1. Lineage (NCBI taxonomy): Eukaryota > Metazoa > Bryozoa > Gymnolaemata > Cheilostomatida > Watersiporidae > Watersipora > Watersipora subatra. Next base: position 73,276 of record NW_027045232.1, on the reverse strand, counting down.
AAATTGGAAATTTACATTTTTCACTTTTGTCAGACAATTGCAATATTCTCACAATAAGCTAATTAGCTCAATTGGAGCATTTCTAGCATGTTTGGTTGAAATTGGAAGTTTACATTTTTCACTTTTGTCAGACGTTTGTAATATTCTCACAATAAGCTAATTAGCTCAATTGGAGCATTTCTAGCACGTTTGGTTGAAATTGGAAATTTACATTTTTCACTTTTGTCAAACAATTGCAATATTCTCACAATAAGCTAATTAGCTCAATTGGAGCATTTCTAGCATCTACGGTTGAAATTGGAAATTTACATTTTTCAGTGTTGTCAGACGTTTGTAATATTCTCACAATAAGCTAATTAGCTCAATTGGAGCGTTTCTAGCATGTTAGGTTGAAATTGCAAATTTACATTTTTCACTTTTGTCAGACAATTGCAATAATCTCACAGTAATCTAATTAGCTCAATTGGAGCAAATCTAGCATGTTTGATTGAAATTGGAAATTTACATTTTGCACTTTTGTCAGACAATTGCAATATTCTCACATTAAGCTAATTAGCTCAATTGGAGCATTTCTAGCATGTTTGGTTGAAATTGGAAATTTACTTTTTTCACTTTTGTCAGACAATTGCAATATTCTCTCAATAAGCTAATTAGCTCATTTGGAGCATTTCTAGCATGTTTGGTTGAAATTAGAAATTTACATCTTTCGGTGTTGTCAGACGTTTGTAATATTCTCACAATAAGCTAATTAGCTCAATTGGAGCATTTCTAGCATGTTTGGTTGAAATTTGAAATTTACATTTTTCACTTTTGTCAGACGTTTGTAATATTCTCACAATAAGCTAATTAGCTAAATTGGAGCATTTTTAGCATGTTTGGTTGAAATTGGAAATTTACATTTTTCAGTTTTGTCAGACGTTTGTAAAATTCTTACAATAGGCTTATTTGCGCAATTTGAGCATTTCTAGCATGTTTGGTTGAAATTGGAAATTTACTTTTTTCACTTTTGTCAGACAATTGCAATATTCTCACAATAAGCTAATTAGCTCAATTGGAGCATTTCTAGCATGTTTGGTTGAAATTGGAAATTTACATTTTTCACTTTTGTCAGACAATTGCAATATTCTCACAATAAGCTAATTAGCTCAATTGGAGCATTTCTAGCATGTTTGGTTGAAGTTGGAAATTTACATTTTTCACTTTTGTCAGACGTTTGTAATATTCTCACAATAAGCTAATTAGCTCAATTGGAGCATTTCTAGCACGTTTGGTTGAAATTGGAAATTTACATTTTTCACTTTTGTCAGACAATTGCAATATTCTCACAATAAGCTAATTAGCTCAATTGGAGCATTTCTAGCATCTTCGGTTGAAATTGGAAATTTACATTTTTCAGTGTTGTCAGACGTTTTCTAATATTCTCACAATAAGCTAATTAGCTCAATTGGAGCATTTCTAGCATGTTTGGTTGAAATTGGAAATTTACATTTTTCACTTTTGTCAGACGTTTGTAATATTCTCACAATAAGCTAATTAGCTCAATTGGAGCATTTCTAGCATGTTGGGTTGAAATTGGAAATTTACATTTTTCACTTTTGTCAGACGTTTGTAATATTCTCACCATAAGCTAATTAGCTCAATTGGATCACTTCTAGCATGTTTGGTTGAAATTGCAAATTTACATTTTTCACTTTTGTCAGACGTTTGTAATATTCTCACAATAAGCTAATTAGCTCAATTGGAGCATTTCTAGCATGTTTGGTTGAAATTGGAAATTTACATTTCTCAGTGTTGTCAGACGTTTGTAATATTCTCACAATAAGCTAATTAGCTAAATTGGAGCATTTCTAGCGTCTTCGGTTGAAATTGGAAATTTACATTTTTCACTTTTGTCAGACAATTGCAATATTCTCACAATAAGCTAATTAGCTCAATTGGAGCATTTCTAGCATGTTTGGTTGAAATTGGAAATTTACATTTTTCACTTTTGTCAAACAATTGCAATATTCTCTCAATAAGCTAATTAGCTCAATTGGAGCATTTCTAGCATGTTTGGTTGAAATTGGAAATTTACTTTTTTCACTTTTGTCAGACAATTGCAATATTCTCTCAATAAGCTAATTAGCTCATTTGGAGCATTTCTAGCATGTTTGGTTGAAATTAGAAATTTACATCTTTCAGTGTTGTCAGACGTTTGTAATATTCTCACAATAAGCTAATTAGCTCAATTGGAGCATTTTTAGCATGTTTGGTTGATATTGGAAATTTACATTTTTCAGTTTTGTCAGACGTTTGTAAAATTCTTACGGTAGGCTTATTTGCGCAATTTGAGCATTTCCAGCATGTTTGGTTGAAATTGGAAATTTACATTTTTCACTTTTGTCAAACAATTGCAATATTCTCACAATAAGCTAATTAGCTCAATTGGAGCATTTCTAGCATGTTTGGTTGAAATTGGAAATTTACATTTTTAAGTGTTGTCAGACGTTTGTAATATTCTCACAATAAGCTAATTAGCTCAATTGGAGCATTTCTAGCATGTTTGGTTGAAATTGCAAATTTACATTTTTCACTTCTGTCAGACAATTGCAATATTCTCACAATAAGCTAATTAGCTCAATTGGAGCATTTCTAGCATGTTTGGTTGAAATTGGAAATTTACATTTTTCAATTTTGTTAGATGTTTGTAATATTCTCACAATAAGCTAATTAGCTCAATTGGAGAATTTCTAGCATGTTTGGTTGAAATTGGAAATTTACATTTTTCACTTTTGTCAGACAATTGCAATATTCTCACAATAAGCTAATTAGCTCAATTGGAGCATTTCTAGCATGTTTGGTTGAAATTGGAAGTTTACATTTTTCACTTTTGTCAGACGTTTGTAATATTCTCACAATAAGCTAATTAGCTCAATTGGAGCATTTCTAGCACGTTTGGTTGAAATTGGAAATTTACATTTTTCACTTTTGTCAAACAATTGCAATATTCTCACAATAAGCTAATTAGCTCAATTGGAGCATTTCTAGCATCTACGGTTGAAATTGGAAATTTACATTTTTCAGTGTTGTCAGACGTTTGTAATATTCTCACAATAAGCTAATTAGCTCAATTGGAGCGTTTCTAGCATGTTTGGTTGAAATTGCAAATTTACATTTTTCACTTTTGTCAGACAATTGCAATAATCTCACAGTAATCTAATTAGCTCAATTGGAGCAAATCTAGCATGTTTGGTTGAAATTGGAAATTTACATTTTGCACTTTTGTCAGACAATTGCAATATTCTCACATTAAGCTAATTAGCTCAATTGGAGCATTTCTAGCATGTTTGGTTGAAATTGGAAATTTACTTTTTTCACTTTTGTCAGACAATTGCAATATTCTCTCAATAAGCTAATTAGCTCATTTGGAGCATTTCTAGCATGTTTGGTTGAAATTAGAAATTTACATCTTTCGGTGTTGTCAGACGTTTGTAATATTCTCACAATAAGCTAATTAGCTCAATTGGAGCATTTCTAGCATGTTTGGTTGAAATTTGAAATTTACATTTTTCACTTTTGTCAGACGTTTGTAATATTCTCACAATAAGCTAATTAGCTAAATTGGAGCATTTTTAGCATGTTTGGTTGAAATTGGAAATTTACATTTTTCAGTTTTGTCAGACGTTTGTAAAATTCTTACAATAGGCTTATTTGCGCAATTTGAGCATTTCTAGCATGTTTGGTTGAAATTGGAAATTTACTTTTTTCACTTTTGTCAGACAATTGCAATATTCTCACAATAAGCTAATTAGCTCAATTGGAGCATTTCTAGCATGTTTGGTTGAAATTGGAAATTTACATTTTTCACTTTTGTCAGACAATTGCAATATTCTCACAATAAGCTAATTAGCTCAATTGGAGCATTTCTAGCATGTTTGGTTGAAGTTGGAAATTTACATTTTTCACTTTTGTCAGACGTTTGTAATATTCTCACAATAAGCTAATTAGCTCAATTGGAGCATTTCTAGCACGTTTGGTTGAAATTGGAAATTTACATTTTTCACTTTTGTCAGACAATTGCAATATTCTCACAATAAGCTAATTAGCTCAATTGGAGCATTTCTAGCATCTTCGGTTGAAATTGGAAATTTACATTTTTCAGTGTTGTCAGACGTTTTCTAATATTCTCACAATAAGCTAATTAGCTCAATTGGAGCATTTCTAGCATGTTTGGTTGAAATTGGAAATTTACATTTTTCACTTTTGTCAGACGTTTGTAATATTCTCACAATAAGCTAATTAGCTCAATTGGAGCATTTCTAGCATGTTGGGTTGAAATTGGAAATTTACATTTTTCACTTTTGTCAGACGTTTGTAATATTCTCACAATAAGCTAATTAGCTCAATTGGATCACTTCTAGCATGTTTGGTTGAAATTGCAAATTTACATTTTTCACTTTTGTCAGACGTTTGTAATATTCTCACAATAAGCTAATTAGCTCAATTGGAGCATTTCTAGCATGTTTGGTTGAAATTGGAAATTTACATTTCTCAGTGTTGTCAGACGTTTGTAATATTCTCACAATAAGCTAATTAGCTAAATTGGAGCATTTCTAGCGTCTTCGGTTGAAATTGGAAATTTACATTTTTCACTTTTGTCAGACAATTGCAATATTCTCACAATAAGCTAATTAGCTCAATTGGAGCATTTCTAGCATGTTTGGTTGAAATTGGAAATTTACATTTTTCACTTTTGTCAGACGTTTGTAATATTCTCACAATAAGCTAATTAGCTCAATTGGAGCATTTCTAGCACGTTTGGTTGAAATTGGAAATTTACCTTTTTCACTTTTGTCAAACAATTGCAATATTCTCTCAATAAGCTAATTAGCTCAATTGGAGCATTTCTAGCATGTTTGGTTGAAATTGGAAATTTACTTTTTTCACTTTTGTCAGACAATTGCAATATTCTCTCAATAAGCTAATTAGCTCATTTGGAGCATTTCTAGCATGTTTGGTTGAAATTAGAAATTTACATTTTTCAGTGTTTTCAGACGGTTGTAATATTCTCACAATAAGCTAATTAGCTCAATTGGAGCATTTTTAGCATGTTTGGTTGATATTGGAAATTTACATTTTTCAGTTTTGTCAGACGTTTGTAAAATTCTTACAGTAGGCTTATTTGCGCAATTTGAGCATTTCTAGCATGTTTGGTTGAAATTGGAAATTTACTTTTTTCACTTTTGTCAGACAATTGCAATATTCTCACAATAAGCTAATTAGCTCAATTGGAGCATTTCTAGCATGTTTGGTTGAAATTGGAAATTTACATTTTTCAGTGTTGTCAGACGTTTGTAATATTCTCACAATAAGCTAATTAGCTAAATTGGAGCATTTCTAGCATGTTTGGTTGAAATTGCAAATTTACATTTTTCACTTCTGTCAGACAATTGCAATATTCTCACAATAAGCTAATTAGCTCAATTGGAGCATTTCTAGCATGTTTGGTTGAAATTGGAAATTTACATTTTTCAATTTTGTTAGACGTTTGTAATATTCTCACAATAAGCTAATTAGCTCAATTGGAGCATTTCTAGCATGTTTGGTTGAAATTGCAAATTTACATTTTTCACTTCTGTCAGACAATTGCAATATTCTCACAATAAGCTAATTAGCTCAATGGGAGCATTTCTAGCATGTTTGGTTGAAATTGGAAATTTACATTTTTCAATTTTGTTAGACGTTTGTAATATTCTCACAATAAGCTAATTAGCTCAATTGGAGCATTTCTAGCATGTTTAGTTGAAATTGGAAATTTACATTTTTCACTTTTGTCAGACAATTGCAATATTCTCACAATAAGCTAATTAGCTCAATTGGAGCATTTCTAGCATGTTTGGTTGAAATTGGAAATTTACATTTTTCACTTTTGTCAGACGTTTGTAATATTTTCACAATAAGCTAATTAGCTCAATTGGAGCATTTCTAGCACGTTTGGTTGAAATTGGAAATTTACATTTTTCACTTTTGTCAAACAATTGCAATATTCTCACAATAAGCTAATTAGCTCAATTGGAGCATTTCTAGCATGTTTGGTTGAAATTGGAAATTTACATTTTTAAGTGTTGTCAGACGTTTGTAATATTCTCACAATAAGCTAATTAGCTCAATTGGAGCATTTCTAGCATGTTTGGTTGAAATTGCAAATTTACATTTTTCACTTCTGTCAGACAATTGCAATATTCTCACAATAAGCTAATTAGCTCAATTGGAGCATTTCTAGCATGATTGGTTGAAATTGGAAATTTACATTTTTCAATTTTGTTAGATGTTTGTAATATTCTCACAATAAGCTAATTAGCTCAATTGGAGAATTTCTAGCATGTTTGGTTGAAATTGGAAATTTACATTTTTCACTTTTGTCAGACAATTGCAATATTCTCACAATAAGCTAATTAGCTCAATTGGAGCATTTCTAGCATGTTTGGTTGAAATTGGAAGTTTACATTTTTCACTTTTGTCAGACGTTTGTAATATTCTCACAATAAGCTAATTAGCTCAATTGGAGCATTTCTAGCACGTTTGGTTGAAATTGGAAATTTACATTTTTCACTTTTGTCAAACAATTGCAATATTCTCACAATAAGCTAATTAGCTCAATTGGAGCATTTCTAGCATGTTTGGTTGAAATTGGAAATTTACATTTTTCAGTGTTGTCAGACGTTTGTAATATTCTCACAATAAGCTAATTAGCTAAATTGGAGCATTTCTAGCATGTTTGGTTGAAATTGCAAATTTACATTTTTCACTTTTGTCAGACAATTGCAATATTCTCACAATAAGCTAATTAGCTCAATTGGAGCATTTCTAGCATGTTTGGTTGAAATTAGAAATTTACATCTTTCGGTGTTGTCAGACGTTTGTAATATTCTCACAATAAGCTAATTAGCTCAATTGGAGCATTTTTAGCATGTTTGGTTGATATTGGAAATTTACATTTTTCAGTTTTGTCAGACGTTTGTAAAATTCTTACGGTAGGCTTATTTGCGCAATTTGAGCATTTCCAGCATGTTTGGTTGAAATTGGAAATTTACATTTTTCACTTTTGTCAAACAATTGCAATATTCTCACAATAAGCTAATTAGCTCAATTGGAGCATTTCTAGCATGTTTGGTTGAAATTGGAAATTTACATTTTTCACTTTTGTCAGACGTTTGTAATATTCTCACAATAAGCTAATTAGCTCAATTGGAGCATTTCTAGCATGTTTGGTTGAAATTGCAAATTTACATTTTTCACTTCTGTCAGACAATTGCAATATTCTCACAATAAGCTAATTAGCTCAATTGGAGCATTTCTAGCATGTTTGGTTGAAATTGGAAATTTACATTTTTCAATTTTGTTAGATGTTTGTAATATTCTCACAATAAGCTAATTAGCTCAATTGGAGAATTTCTAGCATGTTTGGTTGAAATTGGAAATTTACATTTTTCACTTTTGTCAGACAATTGCAATATTCTCACAAAAAGCTAATTAGCTCAATTGGAGCATTTCTAGCATGTTTGGTTGAAATTGGAAATTTACATTTTTCACTTCTGTCAGACAATTGCAATAATCTCACAATAAGCTAATTAGCTCAATTGGAGCATTTCTAGCATGTTTGGTTGAAATTGGAAATTTACATTTTTCAATTTTGTTAGACGTTTGTAATATTCTCACAATAAGCTAATTAGCTCAATTGGAGCATTTCTAGCATGTTTGGTTGAAATTGGAAATTTACATTTTTCACTTTTGTCAAACAATAGCAATATTCTCTCAATAAGCTAATTAGCTCAATTGGAGCATTTCTAGCATGTTTGGTTGAAATTAGAAATTTACATTTTTCAGTGTTGTCAGACGTTTGTAATATTCTCACAATAAGCTAATTAGCTCAATTGGAGCATTTTTAGCATGTTTGGTTGATATTGGAAATTTACATTTTTCAGTTTTCTCAGACGTTTGTAAAATTCTTACAGTAGGCTTATTTGCGCAATTCGAGCATTTCTAGCATGTTTGGTTGAAACTGGATTTTTACTTTTTTCAATTTTGTCAGACAATTGCAATATTCTCACAATAAGCTAATTAGCTCAATTGGAGCATTTCTAGCACGTTTGGTTGAAATTGGAAATTTACATTTTTCAGTGTTGTCAGACGTTTGTAATATTTTCACAATAAGCTAATTAGCTAAATTGGAGCATTTCTAGCATGTTTGGTTGAAATTGCAAATTTACATTTTTCACTTCTGTCAGACAATTGCAATATTCTCACAATAAGCTAATTAGCTCAATTGGAGCATTTCTAGCATGTTTGGTTGAAATTGGAAATTTACATTTTTCAATTTTGTTAGACGTTTGTAATATTCTCACAATAAGCTAATTAGCTCAATTGGAGCATTTCTAGCATGTTTGGTTGAAATTGGAAATTTACATTTTTCACTTTTGTCAGACAATTGCAATAATCTCACAGTAAGCTAATTAGCTCAATCGGAGCAAATCTAGCATGTTTGGTTGAAATTGGAAATTTACATTTTTCACTTTTGTCAGACAATTGCAATATTCTCACAATAAGCTAATTAGCTCAATTGGAGCATTTCTAGCATGTTTGGTTGAAATTGGAAATTTACTTTTTTCACTTTTGTCAGACAATTGCAATAATCTCTCAATAAGCTAATTAGCTCATTTGGAGCATTTCTAGCATGTTTGGTTGAAATTAGAAATTTACATTTTTCAGTGTTGTCAGACGTTTGTAATATTCTCACAATAAGCTAATTAGCTCAATTGGAGCATTTTTAGCATGTTTGGTTGATATTGGAAATTTACATTTTTTAGTTTTGTCAGACGTTTGTAAAATTCTTACAGTAAGCTTATTTGCGCAATTTGAGCATTTCTAGCATGTTTGGTTGAAATTGGAAATTTACTTTTTTCAATTTTGTCAGACAATTGCAATATTCTCACAATAAGCTAATTAGCTCAATTGGAGCATTTCTAGCACGTTTAGTTGAAATTGGAAATTTACATTTTTCACTTTTGTCAGACAATTGCAATATTCTCTCAATAAGCTAATTAGCTCATTTGGAGCATTTCTAGCATGTTTGGTTGAAATTAGAAATTTACATTTTTCAGTGTTGTCAGACGTTTGTAATATTCTCACAATAAGCTAATTAGCTCAATTGGAGCATTTTTAGCATGTTTGGTTGAAATTGGAAATTTACATTTTTCACTTTTGTCAGACGTTTGTAAAATTCTTACAGTAGGCTTATTTGCGCAATTTGAGCATTTCTAGCATGTTTGGTTGAAATTGGAAAATTACTTTTTTCACTTTTGTCAGACAATTGCAATATTCTCACAATAAGCTAATTAGCTCAATTGGAGCATTTTTAGCATGTTTGGTTGAAATTGGAAATTTACATTTTTCAGTTTTGTTAGACGTTTGTAATATTCTCACAATAAGCTAATTAGCTCAATTGGAGCATTTCTAGCATGTTTGGTTGAAATTGGAAATTTACATTTTTCACTTTTGTCAGACAATTGCAATATTCTCACAATAAGCTAATTAGCTCAATTGGAGCATTTCTAGCATGTTTGGTTGAAATTGGAAATTTACATTTTTCACTTTTGTCAGACGTTTGTAATATTTTCACAATAAGCTAATTAGCTCAATTGGAGCATTTCTAGCATGTTTGGTTGAAATTGCAAATTTACATTTTTCACTTCTGTCAGACAATTGCAATATTCTCACAATAAGCTAACTAGCTCAATGGGAGCATTTCTAGCATGTTTGGTTGAAATTGGAAATTTACATTTTTCAATTTTGTTAGACGTTTGTAATATTCTCACAATAAGCTAATTAGCTCAAATGGAGCATTTCTAGCATGTTTGGTTGAAATTGGAAATTTACATTTTTCACTTTTGTCAGACAATTGCAATATTCTCACAATAAGCTAATTAGCTCAATTGGAGCATTTCTAGCATGTTTGGTTGAAATTGGAAGTTGACATTTTTCACTTTTGTCAGATGTTTGTAATATTTTCACAATAAGCTAATTAGCTCAATTGGAGCATTTCTAGCACGTTTGGTTGAAATTGGAAATTTACATTTTTCACTTTTGTCAAACAATTGCAATATTCTCTCAATAAGCTAATCAGCTCAATTGGAGCATTTCTAGCATGTTTGGTTGAAATTGGAAATTTACATTTTTCAGTTTTGTCAGACGTTTGTAAAATTCTTACAGTAGGCTTATTTGCGCAATTTGAGCATTTCTAGCATGTTTGGTTGAAATTCGAAATTTACTTTTTTCACTTTTGTCAGACAATTGCAATATTCTCACAATAAGCTAATTAGCTCAATTGGAGCATTTCTAGCATGTTTGGTTGAAATTGGAAATTTACATTTTTCAGTGTTGTCAGACGTTTGTAATATTCTCACAATAAGCTAATTAGCCAAATTGGAGCATTTCTAGCATGTTTGGTTGAAATTGGAAATTTAAATTTTTCACTTTTGTCAGACAATTGCAATATTCTCACAATAAGCTAATTAGCTCAATTGGAGCATTTCTAGCATGTTTGGTTGAAATTGGAAATTTACATTTTTCACTTCTGTCAGACAATTGCAATATTCTCACAATAAGCTAATTAGCTCAATTGGAGCATTTCTAGCATGTTTGGTTGAAATTGGAAATTTACATTTTTCAATTTTGTTAGACGTTTGTAATATTCTCACAATAAGCTAATTAGCTCAATTGGAGCATTTCTAGCATGTTTGGTTGAAATTGGAAATTTACATTTTTCACTTTTGTCAGACAATTGCAATATTCTCACAATAAGCTAATTAGCTCAATTGGAGCATTTCTAGCACGTTTGGTTGAAATTGGAAATTTACATTTTTCACTTTTGTCAGACGTTTGTAATATTCTCACAATAAGCTAATTAGCTCAATTGGAGCATTTCTAGCACGTTTGGTTGAAATTGCAAATTTACATTTTTCACTTCTGTCAGACAATTGCAATATTCTCACAATAAGCTAATTAGCTCAATTGGAGCATTTCTAGCATGTTTGGTTGAAATTGGAAATTTACATTTTTCAATTTTGTTAGACGTTTGTAATATTCTCACAATAAGCTAATTAGCTCAATTGGAGCATTTCTAGCATGTTTGGTTGAAGTTGGAAATTTACATTTTTCACTTTTGTCAGACAATTGCAATAATCTCACAGTAAGCTAATTAGCTCAATCGGAGCAAATCTAGCATGTTTGGTTGAAATTGGAAATTTACATTTTTCACTTTTGTCAGACAATTGCAATATTCTCACAATAAGCTAATTAGCTCAATTGGAGCATTTCTAGCATGTTTGGTTGAAATTGGAAATTTACTTTTTTCACTTTTGTCAGACAATTGCAATATTCTCTCAATAAGCTAATTAGCTCATTTGGAGCATTTCTAGCATGTTTGGTTGAAATTAGAAATTTACATTTTTCAGTGTTGTCAGACGTTTGTAATATTCTCACAATAAGCTAATTAGCTCAATTGGAGCATTTTTAGCATGTTTGGTTGATATTGGAAATTTACATTTTTCAGTTTTGTCAGACGTTTGTAAAATTCTTACAGTAAGCTTATTTGCGCAATTTGAGCATTTCTAGCATGTTTGGTTGAAATTGGAAATTTACTTTTTTCAATTTTGTCAGACAATTGCAATATTCTCACAATAAGCTAATTAGCTCAATTGGAGCATTTCTAGCACGTTTAGTTGAAATTGGAAATTTACATTTTTCACTTTTGTCAGACAATTGCAATATTCTCTCAATAAGCTAATTAGCTCCTTTGGAGCATTTCTAGCATGTTTGGTTGAAATTAGAAATTTACATTTTTCAGTGTTGTCAGACGTTTGTAATATTCTCACAATAAGCTAATTAGCTCAATTGGAGCATTTTTAGCATGTTTGGTTGAAATTGGAAATTTACATTTTTCAGTTTTGTCAGACGTTTGTAAAATTCTTACAGTAGGCTTATTTGCGCAATTTGAGCATTTCTAGCATGTTTGGTTGAAATTCGAAAATTACTTTTTTCACTTTTGTCAGACAATTGCAATATTCTCACAATAAGCTAATTAGCTCAATTGGAGCATTTCTAGCATGTTTGGTTAAAATTGGAAATTTACATTTTTCAGTGTTGTCAGACGTTTGTAATATTCTCACAATAAGCTAATTAGCCAAATTGGAGCATTTCTAGCATGTTTGGTTGAAATTGGAAATTTACATTTTTCACTTTTGTCAGACAATTGCAATATTCTCACAATAAGCTAAATAGCTCAATTGGAGCATTTCTAGCATGTTTGGTTGAAATTGGAAATTTACATTTTTCACTTCTGTCAGACAATTGCAATATTCTCACAATAAGCTAATTAGCTCAATTGGAGCATTTCTAGCATGTTTGGTTGAAATTGGAAATTTACATTTTTCAATTTTGTTAGACGTTTGTAATATTCTCACAATAAGCTAATTAGCTCAATTGGAGCATTTCTAGCATGTTTGGTTGAAATTGGAAATTTACATTTTTCACTTTTGTCAGACAATTGCAATATTCTCACAATAAGCTAATTAGCTCAATTGGAGCATTTCTAGCACGTTTGGTTGAAATTGGAAATTTACATTTTTCACTTTTGTCAGACGTTTGTAATATTCTCACAATAAGCTAATTAGCTCAATTGGAGCATTTCTAGCACGTTTGGTTGAAATTGGAAATTTACATTTTTCACTTTTGTCAAACAATAGCAATATTCTCTCAATAAGCTAATTAGCTCAATTGGAGCATTTCTAGCATGTTTGGTTGAAATTAGAAATTTACATTTTTCAGTGTTGTCAGACGTTTGTAATATTCTCACAATAAGCTAATTAGCTCAATTGGAGCATTTTTAGCATGTTTGGTTGATATTGGAAATTTACATTTTTCAGTTTTCTCAGACGATTGTAAAATTCTTACAGTAGGCTTATTTGCGCAATTTGAGCATTTCTAGCATGTTTGGTTGAAATTGGATTTTTACTTTTTTCAATTTTGTCAGACAATTGCAATATTCTCACAATAAGCTAATTAGCTCAATTGGAGCATTTCTAGCACGTTTGGTTGAAATTGGAAATTTACATTTTTCAGTGTTGTCAGACGTTTGTAATATTCTCACAATAAGCTAATTAGCTAAATTGGAGCATTTCTAGCATGTTTGGTTGAAATTGCAAATTTACATTTTTCACTTCTGTCAGACAATTGCAATATTCTCACAATAAGCTAATTAGCTCAATTGGAGCATTTCTAGCATGTTTGGTTGAAATTGGAAATTTACATTTTTCAATTTTGTTAGACGTTTGTAATATTCTCACAATAAGCTAATTAGCTCAATTGGAGCATTTCTAGCATGTTTGGTTGAAATTGGAAATTTACATTTTTCACTTTTGTCAGACAATTGCAATAATCTCACAGTAAGCTAATTAGCTCAATCGGAGCAAATCTAGCATGTTTGGTTGAAATTGGAAATTTACATTTTTCATTTTTGTCAGACAATTGCAATATTCTCACAATAAGCTAATTAGCTCAATTGGAGCATTTCTAGCATGTTTGGTTGAAATTGGAAATTTACTTTTTTCACTTTTGTCAGACAATTGCAATATTCTCTCAATAAGCTAATTAGCTCATTTGGAGCATTTCTAGCATGTTTGGTTGAAATTAGAAATTTACATTTTTCAGTGTTGTCAGACGTTTGTAATATTCTCACAATAAGCTAATTAGCTCAATTGGAGCATTTTTAGCATGTTTGGTTGATATTGGAAATTTACATTTTTCAGTTTTGTCAGACGTTTGTAAAATTCTTACAGTAAGCTTATTTGCGCAATTTGAGCATTTCTAGCATGTTTGGTTGAAATTGGAAATTTACTTTTTTCAATTTTGTCAGACAATTGCAATATTCTCACAATAAGCTAATTAGCTCAATTGGAGCATTTCTAGCACGTTTAGTTGAAATTGGAAATTTACATTTTTCACTTTTGTCAGACAATTGCAATATTCTCTCAATAAGCTAATTAGCTCATTTGGAGCATTTCTAGCATGTTTGGTTGAAATTAGAAATTTACATTTTTCAGTGTTGTCAGACGTTTGTAATATTCTCACAATAAGCTAATTAGCTCAATTGGAGCATTTTTAGCATGTTTGGTTGAAATTGGAAATTTACATTTTTCACTTTTGTCAGACGTTTGTAAAATTCTTACAGTAGGCTTATTTGCGCAATTTGAGCATTTCTAGCATGTTTGGTTGAAATTGGAAAATTACTTTTTTCACTTTTGTCAGACAATTGCAATATTCTCACAATAAGCTAATTAGCTCAATTGGAGCATTTTTAGCATGTTTGGTTGAAATTGGAAATTTACATTTTTCACTTTTGTCAGACGTTTGTAATATTTTCACAATACGCTAATTAGCTCAATTGGAGCATTTCTAGCATGTTTGGTTGAAATTGCAAATTTACATTTTTCACTTCTGTCAGACAATTGCAATATTCTCACAATAAGCTAATTAGCTCAATGGGAGCATTTCTAGCATGTTTGGTTGAAATTGGAAATTTACATTTTTCAATTTTGTTAGACGTTTGTAATATTCTCACAATAAGCTAATTAGCTCAATTGGAGCATTTCTAGCATGTTTGGTTGAAATTGGAAATTTACATTTTTCACTTTTGTCAGACAATTGCAATATTCTCACAATAAGCTAATTAGCTCAATTGAAGCATTTCTAGCATGTTTGGTTGAAATTGGAAGTTTACATTTTTCACTTTTGTCAGACGTTTGTAATATTTTCACAATAAGCTAATTTGCTCAATTGGAGCATTTCTAGCACGTTTGGTTGAAATTAGAAATTTACATTTTTCACTTTTGTCAAACAATTGCAATATTCTCTCAATAAGCTAATCAGCTCAATTGGAGCATTTCTAGCATGTTTGGTTGAAATTGGAAATTTACATTTTTCACTTTTGTCAAACAATTGCAATATTCTCTCAATAAGCTAATTAGCTCAATTGGAGCATTTCTAGCATGTTTGGTTGAAATTGGAAGTTTACATTTTTCACTTTTGTCAGACGTTTGTAATATTCTCACAATAAGCTAATTAGCTCAATTGGAGCATTTCTAGCACGTTTGGTTGAAATTGGAAATTTACATTTTTCACTTTTGTCAAACAATTGCAATATTCTCACAATAAGCTAATTAGCTCAATTGGAGCATTTCTAGCATCTACGGTTGAAATTGGAAATTTACATTTTTCAGTGTTGTCAGACGTTTGTAATATTCTCACAATAAGCTAATTAGCTCAATTGGAGCGTTTCTAGCATGTTTGGTTGAAATTGCAAATTTACATTTTTCACTTTTGTCAGACAATTGCAATAATCTCACAGTAAGCTAATTAGCTCAATTGGAGCAAATCTAGCATGTTTGGTTGAAATTGGAAATTTACATTTTTCACTTTTGTCAGACAATTGCAATATTCTCACAATAAGCTAATTAGCTCAATTGGAGCATTTCTAGCATGTTTGGTTGAAATTGGAAATTTACTTTTTTCACTTTTGTCAGACAATTGCAATATTCTCTCAATAAGCTAATTAGCTCATTTGGAGCATTTCTAGCATGTTTGGTTGAAATTAGAAATTTACATTTTTCAGTGTTGTCAGACGTTTGTAATATTCTCACAATAAGCTAATTAGCTCAATTGGAGCATTTTAGCATGTTTGGTTGATATTGGAAATTTACATTCTTCAGTTTTGTCAGACGTTTGTAAAATTCTTACAGTAGGCTTATTTGCGCAATTTGAGCATTTCTAGCATGTTTGGTTGAAATTGGAAATTTACATTTTTCACTTTTGTCAAACAATTGCAATATTCTCACAATAAGCTAATTAGCTCAATTGGAGCATTTCTAGCATGTTTGGTTGAAATTGGAAATTTACATTTTTAAGTGTTGTCAGACGTTTGTAATATTCTCACAATAAGCTAATTAGCTCAATTGGAGCATTTCTAGCATGTTTGGTTGAAATTGCAAATTTACATTTTTCACTTCTGTCAGACAATTGCAATATTCTCACAATAAGCTAATTAGCTCAATTGGAGCATTTCTAGCATGTTTGGTTGAAATTGGAAATTTACATTTTTCAATTTTGTTAGATGTTTGTAATATTCTCACAATAAGCTAATTAGCTCAATTGGAGAATTTCTAGCATGTTTGGTTGAAATTGGAAATTTACATTTTTCACTTTTGTCAGACAATTGCAATATTCTCACAATAAGCTAATTAGCTCAATTGGAGCATTTCTAGCATGTTTGGTTGAAATTGGAAATTTACATTTTTCACTTTTGTCAGATGTTTGTAATATTCTCACAATAAGCTAATTAGTTCAATTGGAGCATTTCTAGCACGTTTGGTTGAATTTTGAAATTTACATTTTTCACTTTTGTCAAACAATTGCAATATTCTCTCAATAAGCTAATCAGCTCAATTGGAGCATTTCTAGCATGTTTGGTTGAAATTAGAAATTTACATTTTTCAGTGTTGTCAGACGTTTGTAATATTCTCACAATAAGCTAATTAGCTCAATTGGAGCATTTTTAGCATGTTTGGTTGAAATTGGAAATTTACATTTTTCACTTTTGTCAGACGTTTGTAAAATTTTTACAGTAGGCTTATTTGCGCAATTTGAGCATTTCTAGCATGTTTGGTTGAAATTGGAAAATTACTTTTTTCACTTTTGTCAGACAATTGCAATATTCTCACAATAAGCTAATTAGCTCAATTGGAGCATTTTTAGCATGTTTGGTTGAAATTGGAAATTTACATTTTTCAGTTTTGTTAGACGTTTGTAATATTCTCACAATAAGCTAATTAGCTCAATTGGAGCATTTCTAGCATGTTTGGTTGAAATTGCAAATTTACATTTTTCACTTCTGTCAGACAATTGCAATATTCTCACAATAAGCTAATTAGCTCAATGGGAGCATTTCTAGCATGTTTGGTTGAAATTGGAAATTTACATTTTTCAGTTTTGTTAGACGTTTGTAATATTCTCACAATAAGCTAATTAGCTCAATTGGAGCATTTCTAGCATGTTTGGTTGAAATTGCAAATTTACATTTTTCACTTCTGTCAGACAATTGCAATATTCTCACAATAAGCTAATTAGCTCAATGGGAGCATTTCTAGCATGTTTGGTTGAAATTGGAAATTTACATTTTTCAATTTTGTTAGACGTTTGTAATATTCTCTCAATAAGCTAATTAGCTCAATTGGAGCATTTCTAGCATGTTTGGTTGAAATTGGAAGTTTACATTTTTCACTTTTGTCAGACGTTTGTAATATTCTCACAATAAGCTAATTAGCTCAATTGGAGCATTTCTAGCACGTTTGGTTGAAATTGGAAATTTACATTTTTCACTTTTGTCAAACAATTGCAATATTCTCACAATAAGCTAATTAGCTCAATTGGAGCATTTCTAGCATCTACGGTTGAAATTGGAAATTTACATTTTTCAGTGTTGTCAGACGTTTGTAATATTCTCACAATAAGCTAATTAGCTCAATTGGAGCGTTTCTAGCATGTTTGGTTGAAATTGCAAATTTACATTTTTCACTTTTGTCAGACAATTGCAATAATCTCACAGTAAGCTAATTAGCTCAATTGGAGCAAATCTAGCATGTTTGGTTGAAATTGGAAATTTACATTTTTCACTTTTGTCAGACAATTGCAATATTCTCACAATAAGCTAATTAGCTCAATTGGAGCATTTCTAGCATGTTTGGTTGAAATTGGAAATTTACTTTTTTCACTTTTGTCAGACAATTGCAATATTCTCTCAATAAGCTAATTAGCTCATTTGGAGCATTTCTAGCATGTTTGGTTGAAATTAGAAATTTACATTTTTCAGTGTTGTCAGACGTTTGTAATATTCTCACAATAAGCTAATTAGCTCAATTGGAGCATTTTTAGCATGTTTGGTTGATATTGGAAATTTACATTCTTCAGTTTTGTCAGACGTTTGTAAAATTCTTACAGTAGGCTTATTTGCGCAATTTGAGCATTTCTAGCATGTTTGGTTGAAATTGGAAATTTACATTTTTCACTTTTGTCAAACAATTGCAATATTCTCACAATAAGCTAATTAGCTCAATTGGAGCATTTCTAGCATGTTTGGTTGAAATTGGAAATTTACATTTTTAAGTGTTGTCAGACGTTTGTAATATTCTCACAATAAGCTAATTAGCTCAATTGGAGCATTTCTAGCATGTTTGGTTGAAATTGCAAATTTACATTTTTCACTTCTGTCAGACAATTGCAATATTCTCACAATAAGCTAATTAGCTCAATTGGAGCATTTCTAGCATGTTTGGTTGAAATTGGAAATTTACATTTTTCAATTTTGTTAGATGTTTGTAATATTCTCACAATAAGCTAATTAGCTCAATTGGAGAATTTCTAGCATGTTTGGTTGAAATTGGAAATTTACATTTTTCACTTTTGTCAGACAATTGCAATATTCTCACAATAAGCTAATTAGCTCAATTGGAGCATTTCTAGCATGTTTGGTTGAAATTGGAAATTTACATTTTTCACTTTTGTCAGATGTTTGTAATATTCTCACAATAAGCTAATTAGTTCAATTGGAGCATTTCTAGCACGTTTGGTTGAATTTTGAAATTTACATTTTTCACTTTTGTCAAACAATTGCAATATTCTCTCAATAAGCTAATCAGCTCAATTGGAGCATTTCTAGCATGTTTGGTTGAAATTAGAAATTTACATTTTTCAGTGTTGTCAGACGTTTGTAATATTCTCACAATAAGCTAATTAGCTCAATTGGAGCATTTTTAGCATGTTTGGTTGAAATTGGAAATTTACATTTTTCACTTTTGTCAGACGTTTGTAAAATTTTTACAGTAGGCTTATTTGCGCAATTTGAGCATTTCTAGCATGTTTGGTTGAAATTGGAAAATTACTTTTTTCACTTTTGTCAGACAATTGCAATATTCTCACAATAAGCTAATTAGCTCAATTGGAGCATTTTTAGCATGTTTGGTTGAAATTGGAAATTTACATTTTTCAGTTTTGTTAGACGTTTGTAATATTCTCACAATAAGCTAATTAGCTCAATTGGAGCATTTCTAGCATGTTTGGTTGAAATTGCAAATTTACATTTTTCACTTCTGTCAGACAATTGCAATATTCTCACAATAAGCTAATTAGCTCAATGGGAGCATTTCTAGCATGTTTGGTTGAAATTGGAAATTTACATTTTTCAATTTTGTTAGACGTTTGTAATATTCTCACAATAAGCTAATTAGCTCAATTGGAGCATTTCTAGCATGTTTGGTTGAAATTGGAAATTTACATTTTTCACTTTTGTCAGACAATTGCAATATTCTCACAATAAGCTAATTAGCTCAATTGGAGCATTTCTAGCATGTTTGGTTGAAATTGGAAGTTTACATTTTTCACTTTTGTCAGACGTTTGTAATATTTTCACAATAAGCTAATTAGCTCAATTGGAGCATTTCTAGCACGTTTGGTTGAAATTGGAAATTTACATTTTTCACTTTTGTCAAACAATTGCAATATTCTCTCAATAAGCTAATCAGCTCAATTGGAGCATTTCTAGCATGTTTGGTTGAAATTGGAAATTTACATTTTTCACTTTTGTCAAACAATTGCAATATTCTCTCAATAAGCTAATTAGCTCAATTGGAGCATTTCTAGCATGTTTGGTTGAAATTGGAAGTTTACATTTTTCACTTTTGTCAGACGTTTGTAATATTCTCACAATAAGCTAATTAGCTCAATTGGAGCATTTCTAGCACGTTTGGTTGAAATTGGAAATTTACATTTTTCACTTTTGTCAAACAATTGCAATATTCTCACAATAAGCTAATTAGCTCAATTGGAGCATTTCTAGCATCTACGGTTGAAATTGGAAATTTACATTTTTCAGTGTTGTCAGACGTTTGTAATATTCTCACAATAAGCTAATTAGCTCAATTGGAGCGTTTCTAGCATGTTTGGTTGAAATTGCAAATTTACATTTTTCACTTTTGTCAGACAATTGCAATAATCTCACAGTAAGCTAATTAGCTCAATTGGAGCAAATCTAGCATGTTTGGTTGAAATTGGAAATTTACATTTTTCACTTTTGTCAGACAATTGCAATATTCTCACAATAAGCTAATTAGCTCAATTGGAGCATTTCTAGCATGTTTGGTTGAAATTGGAAATTTACTTTTTTCACTTTTGTCAGACAATTGCAATATTCTCTCAATAAGCTAATTAGCTCATTTGGAGCATTTCTAGCATGTTTGGTTGAAATTAGAAATTTACATTTTTCAGTGTTGTCAGACGTTTGTAATATTCTCACAATAAGCTAATTAGCTCAATTGGAGCATTTTTAGCATGTTTGGTTGATATTGGAAATTTAAATTTTTCAGTTTTGTCAGACGTTTGTAAAATTCTTACAGTAGGCTTATTTGCGCAATTTGAGCATTTCTAGCATGTTTGGTTGAAATTGGAAATTTACATTTTTCACTTTTGTCAAACAATTGCAATATTCTCACAATAAGCTAATTAGCTCAATTGGAGCATTTCTAGCATGTTTGGTTGAAATTGGAAATTTACATTTTTAAGTGTTGTCAGACGTTTGTAATATTCTCACAATAAGCTAATTAGCTCAATTGGAGCATTTCTAGCATGTTTGGTTGAAATTGCAAATTTACATTTTTCACTTCTGTCAGACAATTGCAATATTCTCACAATAAGCTAATTAGCTCAATTGGAGCATTTCTAGCATGTTTGGTTGAAATTGGAAATTTACATTTTTCAATTTTGTTAGATGTTTGTAATATTCTCACAATAAGCTAATTAGCTCAATTGGAGAATTTCTAGCATGTTTGGTTGAAATTGGAAATTTACATTTTTCACTTTTGTCAGACAATTGCAATATTCTCACAATAAGCTAATTAGCTCAATTGGAGCATTTTTAGCATGTTTGGTTGAAATTGGAAATTTACATTTTTCAGTTTTGTCAGACGTTTGTAAAATTCTTTCACTAGGCTTATTTGCGCAATTTGAGCATTTCTAGCATGTTTGGTTGAAATTCGAAATTTACTTTTTTCACTTTTGTCAGACAATTGCAATATTCTCACAATAAGCTAATCAGCTCAATTGGAGCATTTCTAGCATGTTTGGTTGAAATTGGAAATTTACATTTTTCACTTTTGTCAAACAATTGCAATATTCTCTCAATAAGCTAATTAGCTCAATTGGAGCATTTCTAGCATGTTTGGTTGAAATTGGAAGTTTACATTTTTCACTTTTGTCAGACGTTTGTAATATTCTCACAATAAGCTAATTAGCTCAATTGGAGCATTTCTAGCACGTTTGGTTGAAATTGGAAATTTACATTTTTCACTTTTGTCAAACAATTGCAATATTCTCACAATAAGCTAATTAGCTCAATTGGAGCATTTCTAGCATCTACGGTTGAAATTGGAAATTTACATTTTTCAGTGTTGTCAGACGTTTGTAATATTCTCACAATAAGCTAATTAGCTCAATTGGAGCGTTTCTAGCATGTTTGGTTGAAATTGCAAATTTACATTTTTCACTTTTGTCAGACAATTGCAATAATCTCACAGTAAGCTAATTAGCTCAATTGGAGCAAATCTAGCATGTTTGGTTGAAATTGGAAATTTACATTTTTCACTTTTGTCAGACAATTGCAATATTCTCACAATAAGCTAATTAGCTCAATTGGAGCATTTCTAGCATGTTTGGTTGAAATTGGAAATTTACTTTTTTCACTTTTGTCAGACAATTGCAATATTCTCTCAATAAGCTAATTAGCTCATTTGGAGCATTTCTAGCATGTTTGGTTGAAATTAGAAATTTACATTTTTCAGTGTTGTCAGACGTTTGTAATATTCTCACAATAAGCTAATTAGCTCAATTGGAGCTATTTTAGCATGTTTGGTTGATATTGGAAATTTACATTTTTCAGTTTTGTCAGACGTTTGTAAAATTCTTACAGTAGGCTTATTTGCGCAATTTGAGCATTTCTAGCATGTTTGGTTGAAATTGGAAATTTACATTTTTCACTTTTGTCAAACAATTGCAATATTCTCACAATAAGCTAATTAGCTCAATTGGAGCATTTCTAGCATGTTTGGTTGAAATTGGAAATTTACATTTTTAAGTGTTGTCAGACGTTTGTAATATTCTCACAATAAGCTAATTAGCTCAATTGGAGCATTTCTAGCATGTTTGGTTGAAATTGCAAATTTACATTTTTCACTTCTGTCAGACAATTGCAATATTCTCACAATAAGCTAATTAGCTCAATTGGAGCATTTCTAGCATGTTTGGTTGAAATTGGAAATTTACATTTTTCAATTTTGTTAGATGTTTGTAATATTCTCACAATAAGCTAATTAGCTCAATTGGAGAATTTCTAGCATGTTTGGTTGAAATTGGAAATTTACATTTTTCACTTTTGTCAGACAATTGCAATATTCTCACAATAAGCTAATTAGCTCAATTGGAGCATTTTTAGCATGTTTGGTTGAAATTGGAAATTTACATTTTTCACTTTTGTCAGATGTTTGTAATATTCTCACAATAAGCTAATTAGTTCAATTGGAGCATTTTTAGCACGTTTGGTTGAATTTTGAAATTTACATTTTTCACTTTTGTCAAACAATTGCAATATTCTCTCAATAAGCTAATT
This sequence comes from Watersipora subatra, assembly GCF_963576615.1. Classification (NCBI taxonomy): domain Eukaryota; kingdom Metazoa; phylum Bryozoa; class Gymnolaemata; order Cheilostomatida; family Watersiporidae; genus Watersipora; species Watersipora subatra. Next base: position 50,475 of record NW_027045232.1, on the reverse strand, counting down.
AGCTCAATTGGAGCATTTCTAGCATGTTTGGTTGAAATTGGAAATTTACATTTTTCACTTTTGTCAAACAATTGCAATATTCTCTCAATAAGCTAATTAGCTCAATTGGAGCATTTCTAGCATGTTTGGTTGAAATTGGAAATTTACATTTTTCAGTTTTGTCAGACGTTTGTAAAATTCTTACACTAGGCTTATTTGCGCAATTTGAGCATTTCTAGCATGTTTGGTTGAAATTCGAAAATTACTTTTTTCACTTTTGTCAGACAATTGCAATATTCTCACAATAAGCTAATTAGCTCAATTGGAGCATTTCTAGCATGTTTGGTTGAAATTGGAAATTTACATTTTTCAGTGTTGTCAGACGTTTGTAATATTCTCACAATAAGCTAATTAGCCAAATTGGAGCATTTCTAGCATGTTTGGTTGAAATTGGAAATTTACATTTTTCACTTTTGTCAGACAATTGCAATATTCTCACAATAAGCTAATTAGCTCAATTGGAGCATTTCTAGCATGTTTGGTTGAAATTGGAAATTTACATTTTTCACTTCTGTCAGACAATTGCAATATTCTCACAATAAGCTAATTAGCTCAATTGGAGCATTTCTAGCATGTTTGGTTGAAATTGGAAATTTACATTTTTCAATTTTGTTAGACGTTTGTAATATTCTCACAATAAGCTAATTAGCTCAATTGGAGCATTTCTAGCATGTTTGGTTGAAATTGGAAATTTACATTTTTCACTTTTGTCAGACAATTGCAATATTCTCACAATAAGCTAATTAGCTCAATTGGAGCATTTCTAGCACGTTTGGTTGAAATTGGAAATTTACATTTTTCACTTTTGTCAGACGTTTGTAATATTCTCACAATAAGCTAATTAGCTCAATTGGAGCATTTCTAGCACGTTTGGTTGAAATTGGAAATTTACATTTTTCACTTTTGTCAAACAATAGCAATATTCTCTCAATAAGCTAATTAGCTCAATTGGAGCATTTCTAGCATGTTTGGTTGAAATTAGAAATTTACATTTTTCAGTGTTGTCAGACGTTTGTAATATTCTCACAATAAGCTAATTAGCTCAATTGGAACATTTTTAGCATGTTTGGTTGATATTGGAAATTTACATTTTTCAGTTTTCTCAGACGTTTGTAAAATTCTTACAGTAGGCTTATTTGCGCAATTTGAGCATTTCTAGCATGTTTGGTTGAAATTGGATTTTTACTTTTTTCAATTTTGTCAGACAATTGCAATATTCTCACAATAAGCTAATTAGCTCAATTGGAGCATTTCTAGCACGTTTGGTTGAAATTGGAAATTTACATTTTTCAGTGTTGTCAGACGTTTGTAATATTCTCACAATAAGCTAATTAGCTAAATTGGAGCATTTCTAGCATGTTTGGTTGAAATTGCAAATTTACATTTTTCACTTCTGTCAGACAATTGCAATATTCTCACAATAAGCTAATTAGCTCAATTGGAGCATTTCTAGCATGTTTGGTTGAAATTGGAAATTTACATTTTTCAATTTTGTTAGACGTTTGTAATATTCTCACAATAAGCTAATTAGCTCAATTGGAGCATTTCTAGCATGTTTGGTTGAAATTGGAAATTTACATTTTTCACTTTTGTCAGACAATTGCAATAATCTCACAGTAAGCTAATTAGCTCAATTGGAGCAAATCTAGCATGTTTGGTTGAAATTGGAAATTTACATTTTTCACTTTTGTCAGACAATTGCAATATTCTCACAATAAGCTAATTAGCTCAATTGGAGCATTTCTAGCATGTTTGGTTGAAATTGGAAATTTACTTTTTTCACTTTTGTCAGACAATTGCAATATTCTCTCAATAAGCTAATTAGCTCATTTGGAGCATTTCTAGCATGTTTGGTTGAAATTAGAAATTTACATTTTTCAGTGTTGTCAGACGTTTGTAATATTCTCACAATAAGCTAATTAGCTCAATTGGAGCATTTTTAGCATGTTTGGTTGATATTGGAAATTTACATTTTTCAGTTTTGTCAGACGTTTGTAAAATTCTTACAGTAAGCTTATTTGCGCAATTTGAGCATTTCTAGCATGTTTGGTTGAAATTGGAAATTTACTTTTTTCAATTTTGTCAGACAATTGCAATATTCTCACAATAAGCTAATTAGCTCAATTGGAGCATTTCTAGCACGTTTAGTTGAAATTGGAAATTTACATTTTTCACTTTTGTCAGACAATTGCAATATTCTCTCAATAAGCTAATTAGCTCATTTGGAGCATTTCTAGCATGTTTGGTTGAAATTAGAAATTTACATTTTTCAGTGTTGTCAGACGTTTGTAATATTCTCACAATAAGCTAATTAGCTCAATTGGAGCATTTTTAGCATGTTTGGTTGAAATTGGAAATTTACATTTTTCAGTTTTGTCAGACGTTTGTAAAATTCTTACAGTAGGCTTATTTGCGCAATTTGAGCATTTCTAGCATGTTTGGTTGAAATTGGAAAATTACTTTTTTCACTTTTGTCAGACAATTGCAATATTCTCACAATAAGCTAATTAGCTCAATTGGAGCATTTTTAGCATGTTTGGTTGAAATTGGAAATTTACATTTTTCACTTTTGTCAGACGTTTGTAATATTCTCACAATAAGCTAATTAGCTAAATTGGAGCATTTCAAGAACGTTTGGTTGAAATTGCAAATTTACATTTTTCACTTCTGTCAGACAATTGCAATATTCTCACAATAAGCTAATTAGCTCAATTTGAGCATTTCTAGCATGTTTGGTTGAAATTGGAAATTTACATTTTTCACTTTTGTCAGACAATTGCAATATTCTCACAATAAGCTAATTAGCTCAATTGGAGCATTTCTAGCATGTTCGGTTGAAATTTGAAATTTACATTTTTCACTTTTGTCAGACGTTTGTAATATTCTCACAATAAGCTAATTAGCTCAATTGGAGCATTTTTAGCACGTTTGGTTGAAATTGGAAATTTACATTTTTCACTTTTGTCAGACAATTGCAATATTCTCACAATAAGCTAATTAGCTCAATTGGAGCATTTCTAGCATGTTTGGTTGAAATTGGAAATTTACAATTTTCAGTGTTGTCAGACGTTTGTAATATTCTCACAATAAGCTAATTAGCTAAATTGGAGCATTTCTAGCATGTTTGGTTGAAATTGCAAATTTACATTTTTCACTTCTGTCAGACAATTGCAATAATCTCACAATAAGCTAATTAGCTCAATTGGAGCATTTCTAGCATGTTTGGTTGAAATTGGAAATTTACATTTTTCACTTTTGTCAGACAATTGCAATATTCTCACAATAAGCTAATTAGCTCAATTGAAGCATTTCTAGCATGTTTGGTTGAAATTGGAAATTTGCATTTTTCACTTTTGTCAGACGTTTGTAATATTCTCACAATAAGCTAATTAGCTCAATTGGAGCATTTCTAGCACTTTTGGTTGAAATTGGAAATTTACATTTTTCACTTTTGTCAAACAATTGCAATATTCTCTCAATAAGCTAATTAGCTCAATTGGAGCATTTCTAGCATGTTCGGTTGAAATTGGAAATTTACATTTTTCACTTTTGTCAGACGTTTGTAATATTCTCACAATAAGCTAATTAGCTCAATTGGAGCATTTTTAGCACGTTTGGTTGAAATTGGAAATTTACATTTTTCACTTTTGTCAGACAATTGCAATATTCTCACAATAAGCTAATTAGCTCAATTGGAGCATTTCTAGCATGTTTGGTTGAATTTGGAAATTTACATTTTTCACTTCTGTCAGACAATTGCAATATTCTCACAATAAGCTAATTAGCTCAATTGGAGCATTTCTAGCATGTTTGGTTGAAATTGGAAATTTACAATTTTCAGTGTTGTCAGACGTTTGTAATATTCTCACAATAAGCTAATTAGCTAAATTGGAGCATTTCTAGCATGTTTGGTTGAAATTGCAAATTTACATTTTTCACTTCTGTCAGACAATTGCAATATTCTCACAATAAGCTAATTAGCTCAATTGGAGCATTTCTAGCATGTTTGGTTGAAATTGGAAATTTACATTTTTCAATTTTGTTAGACGTTTGTAATATTCTCACAATAAGCTAATTAGCTCAATTGGAGCATTTCTAGCATGTTTGGTTGAAATTGGAAATTTACATTTTTCACTTTTGTCAGACAATTGCAATATTCTCACAATAAGCTAATTAGCTCAATTGGAGCATTTCTAGCATGTTTGGTTGAAATTGGAAATTTACATTTTTCACTTTTGTCAGACGTTTGTAATATTCTCACAATAAGCTAATTAGCTCAATTGGAGCATTTCTAGCACGTTTGGTTGAAATTTGAAATTTACATTTTTCACTTTTGTCAAACAATTGCAATATTCTCTCAATAAGCTAATTAGCTCAATTGGAGCATTTCTAGCATGTTTGGTTGAAATTGGAAATTTACATTTTTCACTTTTGTCAAACAATTGCAATATTCTCTCAATAAGCTAATTAGCTCAATTGGAGCATTTCTAGCATGTTCGGTTGAAATTGGAAATTTACATTTTTCACTTTTGTCAGACGTTTGTAATATTCTCACAATAAGCTAATTAGCTCTATTGGAGCATTTCTAGCATGTTTGGTTGAAATTGGAAATTTACATTTTTCACTTTTGTCAGACAATTGCAATATTCTCACAATAAGCTAATTAGCTCAATTGGAGCATTTCTAGCATGTTTGGTTGAAATTGGAAGTTTACATTTTTCACTTTTGTCAGACAATTGCAATATTTTCACAATAAGCTAATTAGCTCAATTGGAGCATTTCTAGCACGTTTGGTTGAAATTGGAAATTTACATTTTTCACTTTTGTCAAACAATTGCAATATTCTCTCAATAAGCTAATCAGCTCAATTGGAGCATTTCTAGCATGTTTGGTTGAAATTGGAAATTTACATTTTTCACTTTTGTCAAACAATTGCAATATTCTCTCAATAAGCTAATTAGCTCAATTGGAGCATTTCTAGCATGTTTGGTTGAAATTGGAAGTTTACATTTTTCACTTTTGTCAGACGTTTGTAATATTCTCACAATAAGCTAATTAGCTCAATTGGAGCATTTCTAGCACGCTTGGTTGAAATTGGAAATTTACATTTTTCACTTTTGTCAAACAATTGCAATATTCTCACAATAAGCTAATTAGCTCAATTGGAGCATTTCTAGCATCTACGGTTGAAATTGGAAATTTACATTTTGCAGTGTTGTCAGACGTTTGTAATATTCTCACAATAAGCTAATTAGCTCAATTGGAGCGTTTCTAGCATGTTTGGTTTAAATTGCAAATTTACATTTTTCACTTTTGTCAGACAATTGCAATAATCTCACAGTAAGCTAATTAGCTCAATTGGAGCAAATCTAGCATGTTTGGTTGAAATTGGAAATTTACATTTTTCACTTTTGTCAGACAATTGCAATATTCTCACAATAAGCTAATTAGCTCAATTGGAGCATTTCTAGCATGTTTGGTTGAAATTGGAAATTTACTTTTTTCACTTTTGTCAGACAATTGCAATATTCTCTCAATAAGCTAATTAGCTCATTTGGAGCATTTCTAGCATGTTTGGTTGAAATTAGAAATTTACATTTTTCAGTGTTGTCAGACGTTTGTAATATTCTCACAATAAGCTAATTAGCTCAATTGGAGCATTTTTAGCATGTTTGGTTGATATTGGAAATTTACATTTTTCAGTTTTGTCAGACGTTTGTAAAATTCTTACAGTAGGCTTATTTGCGCAATTTGAGCATTTCTAGCATGTTTGGTTGAAATTGGAAATTTACATTTTTCACTTTTGTCAAACAATTGCAATATTCTCACAATAAGCTAATTAGCTCAATTGGAGCATTTCTAGCATGTTTGGTTGAAATTGGAAATTTACATTTTTAAGTGTTGTCAGACGTTTGTAATATTCTCACAATAAGCTAATTAGCTCAATTGGAGCATTTCTAGCATGTTTGGTTGAAATTGCAAATTTACATTTTTCACTTCTGTCAGACAATTGCAATATTCTCACAATAAGCTAATTAGCTCAATTGGAGCATTTCTAGCATGTTTGGTTGAAATTGGAAATTTACATTTTTCAATTTTGTTAGATGTTTGTAATATTCTCACAATAAGCTAATTAGCTCAATTGGAGCATTTCTAGCACGTTTGGTTGAAATTTGAAATTTACATTTTTCACTTTTGTCAAACAATTGCAATATTCTCTCAATAAGCTAATTAGCTCAATTGGAGCATTTCTAGCATGTTTGGTTGAAATTGGAAATTTACATTTTTCACTTTTGTCAAACAATTGCAATATTCTCTCAATAAGCTAATTAGCTCAATTGGAGCATTTCTAGCATGTTCGGTTGAAATTGGAAATTTACATTTTTCACTTTTGTCAGACGTTTGTAATATTCTCACAATAAGCTAATTAGCTCTATTGGAGCATTTCTAGCATGTTTGGTTGAAATTGGAAATTTACATTTTTCACTTTTGTCAGACAATTGCAATATTCTCACAATAAGCTAATTAGCTCAATTGGAGCATTTCTAGCATGTTTGGTTGAAATTGGAAGTTTACATTTTTCACTTTTGTCAGACAATTGCAATATTTTCACAATAAGCTAATTAGCTCAATTGGAGCATTTCTAGCACGTTTGGTTGAAATTGGAAATTTACATTTTTCACTTTTGTCAAACAATTGCAATATTCTCTCAATAAGCTAATCAGCTCAATTGGAGCATTTCTAGCATGTTTGGTTGAAATTGGAAATTTACATTTTTCACTTTTGTCAAACAATTGCAATATTCTCTCAATAAGCTAATTAGCTCAATTGGAGCATTTCTAGCATGTTTGGTTGAAATTGGAAGTTTACATTTTTCACTTTTGTCAGACGTTTGTAATATTCTCACAATAAGCTAATTAGCTCAATTGGAGCATTTCTAGCACGCTTGGTTGAAATTGGAAATTTACATTTTTCACTTTTGTCAAACAATTGCAATATTCTCACAATAAGCTAATTAGCTCAATTGGAGCATTTCTAGCATCTACGGTTGAAATTGGAAATTTACATTTTGCAGTGTTGTCAGACGTTTGTAATATTCTCACAATAAGCTAATTAGCTCAATTGGAGCGTTTCTAGCATGTTTGGTTTAAATTGCAAATTTACATTTTTCACTTTTGTCAGACAATTGCAATAATCTCACAGTAAGCTAATTAGCTCAATTGGAGCAAATCTAGCATGTTTGGTTGAAATTGGAAATTTACATTTTTCACTTTTGTCAGACAATTGCAATATTCTCACAATAAGCTAATTAGCTCAATTGGAGCATTTCTAGCATGTTTGGTTGAAATTGGAAATTTACTTTTTTCACTTTTGTCAGACAATTGCAATATTCTCTCAATAAGCTAATTAGCTCATTTGGAGCATTTCTAGCATGTTTGGTTGAAATTAGAAATTTACATTTTTCAGTGTTGTCAGACGTTTGTAATATTCTCACAATAAGCTAATTAGCTCAATTGGAGCATTTTTAGCATGTTTGGTTGATATTGGAAATTTACATTTTTCAGTTTTGTCAGACGTTTGTAAAATTCTTACAGTAGGCTTATTTGCGCAATTTGAGCATTTCTAGCATGTTTGGTTGAAATTGGAAATTTACATTTTTCACTTTTGTCAAACAATTGCAATATTCTCACAATAAGCTAATTAGCTCAATTGGAGCATTTCTAGCATGTTTGGTTGAAATTGGAAATTTACATTTTTAAGTGTTGTCAGACGTTTGTAATATTCTCACAATAAGCTAATTAGCTCAATTGGAGCATTTCTAGCATGTTTGGTTGAAATTGCAAATTTACATTTTTCACTTCTGTCAGACAATTGCAATATTCTCACAATAAGCTAATTAGCTCAATTGGAGCATTTCTAGCATGTTTGGTTGAAATTGGAAATTTACATTTTTCAATTTTGTTAGATGTTTGTAATATTCTCACAATAAGCTAATTAGCTAAATTGGAGCATTTCAAGAACGTTTGGTTGAAATTGCAAATTTACATTTTTCACTTCTGTCAGACAATTGCAATATTTTCACAAAAAGCTAATTAGCTCAACTTGAGCATTTCTAGCATGTTTGGTTGAAATTGGAAATTTACATTTTTCACTTTTGTCAGACAATTGCAATATTCTCACAATAAGCTAATTAGCTCAATTGGAGCATTTCTAGCATGTTTGGATGAAATTGGAAATTTACATTTTTCACTTTTGTCAGACGTTTGTAATATTCTCACAATAAGCTAATTAGCTCAATTGGAGCATTTCTAGCACGCTTGGTTGAAATTGGAAATTTACATTTTTCACTTTTGTCAAACAATTGCAATATTCTCTCAATAAGCTAATTAGCTCAATTGGAGCATTTCTAGCATGTTCGGTTGAAATTGGAAATTTACATTTTTCACTTTTGTCAGACGTTTGTAATATTCTCACAATAAGCTAATTAGCTCAATTGGAGCATTTTTAGCACGTTTGGTTGAAATTGGAAATTTACATTTTTCACTTTTGTCAGACAATTGCAATATTCTCACAATAAGCTAATTAGCTCAATTGGAGCATTTCTAGCATGTTTGGTTGAAATTGGAAATTTACAATTTTCAGTGTTGTCAGACGTTTGTAATATTCTCACAATAAGCTAATTAGCTAAATTGGAGCATTTCTAGCATGTTTGGTTGAAATTGCAAATTTACATTTTTCACTTCTGTCAGACAATTGCAATATTCTCACAATAAGCTAATTAGCTCAATTGGAGCATTTCTAGCATGTTTGGTTGAAATTGGAAATTTACATTTTTCAATTTTGTTAGACATTTGTAATATTCTCACAATAAGCTAATTAGCTCAATTGGAGCATTTCTAGCATGTTTGGTTGAAATTGGAAATTTAGATTTTTCACTTTTGTCAGACAATTGCAATATTCTCACAATAAGCTAATTAGCTCAATTGGAGCATTTCTAGCATGTTTGGTTGAAATTGGAAATTTACATTTTTCACTTTTGTCAGACGTTTGTAATATTCTCACAATAAGCTAATTAGCTCAATTGGAGCATTTCTAGCACGTTTGGTTGAAATTTGAAATTTACATTTTTCACTTTTGTCAAACAATTGCAATATTCTCTCAATAAGCTAATTAGCTCAATTGGAGCATTTTTAGCATGTTTGGTTGAAATTGGAAATTTACATTTTTCACTTTTGTCAGACGTTTGTAAAATTCTTACAGTAGGCTTATTTGCGCAATTTGAGCATTTCTAGCATGTTTGGTTGAAATTGGAAAATTACTTTTTTCACTTTTGTCAGACAATTGCAATATTCTCACAATAAGCTAATTAGCTCAATTGGAGCATTTTTAGCATGTTTGGTTGAAATTGGAAATTTACACTTTTCAGTTTTGTCAGACGTTTGTAATATTCTCACAATAAGCTAATTAGCTAAATTGGAGCATTTCAAGAACGTTTGGTTGAAATTGCAAATTTACATTTTTCACTTCTGTCAGACAATTGCAATATTCTCACAATAAGCTAATTAGCTCAATTTGAGCATTTCTAGCATGTTTGGTTGAAATTGGAAATTTACATTTGTCACTTTCGTCAGACAATTGCAATATTCTCACAATAAGCTAATTAGCTCATTTGGAGCATTTCTAGCATGTTTGGTTGAAATTAGAAATTTACATTTTTCAGTGTTGTCAGACGTTTGTAATATTCTCACAATAAGCTAATTAGCTCAATTGGAGCATTTTTAGCATGTTTGGTTGAAATTGGAAATTTACATTTTTCACTTTTGTCAGACGTTTGTAAAATTCTTACAGTAGGCTTATTTGCGCAATTTGAGCATTTCTAGCATGTTTGGTTGAAATTGGAAATTTACTTTTTTCACTTTTGTCAGACAATTGCAATATTCTCACAATAAGCTAATTAGCTCAATTGGAGCATTTTTAGCATGTTTGGTTGAAATTGGAAATTTACATTTTTCACTTTCGTCAGACGTTTGTAATATTCTCACAATAAGCTAATTAGCTAAATTGGAGCATTTCAAGAACGTTTGGTTGAAATTGCAAATTTACATTTTTCACTTCTGTCAGACAATTGCAATATTCTCACAATAAGCTAATTAGCTCAATTTGAGCATTTCTAGCATGTTTGGTTGAAATTGGAAATTTACATTTTTCACTTTTGTCAGACAATTGCAATATTCTCACAATAAGCTAATTAGCTCAATTGGAGCATTTCTAGCATGTTTGGATGAAATTGGAAATTTACATTTTTCACTTTTGTCAGACGTTTGTAATATTCTCACAATAAGCTAATTAGCTCAATTGGAGCATTTCTAGCACGCTTGGTTGAAATTGGAAATTTACATTTTTCACTTTTGTCAAACAATTGCAATATTCTCTCAATAAGCTAATTAGCTCAATTGGAGCATTTCTAGCATGTTCGGTTGAAATTGGAAATTTACATTTTTCACTTTTGTCAGACGTTTGTAATATTCTCACAATAAGCTAATTAGCTCAATTGGAGCATTTTTAGCACGTTTGGTTGAAATTGGAAATTTACATTTTTCACTTTTGTCAGACAATTGCAATATTCTCACAATAAGCTAATTAGCTCAATTGGAGCATTTCTAGCATGTTTGGTTGAAATTGGAAATTTACAATTTTCAGTGTTGTCAGACGTTTGTAATATTCTCACAATAAGCTAATTAGCTAAATTGGAGCATTTCTAGCATGTTTGGTTGAAATTGCAAATTTACATTTTTCACTTCTGTCAGACAATTGCAATATTCTCACAATAAGCTAATTAGCTCAATTGGAGCATTTCTAGCATGTTTGGTTGAAATTGGAAATTTACATTTTCAATTTTGTTAGACGTTTGTAATATTCTCACAATAAGCTAATTAGCTCAATTGGAGCATTTCTAGCATGTTTGGTTGAAATTGGAAATTTACATTTTTCACTTTTGTCAGACAATTGCAATATTCTCACAATAAGCTAATTAGCTCAATTGGAGCATTTCTAGCATGTTTGGTTGAAATTGGAAATTTACATTTTTCACTTTTGTCAGACGTTTGTAATATTCTCACAATAAGCTAATTAGCTCAATTGGAGCATTTCTAGCACGTTTGGTTGAAATTTGAAATTTACATTTTTCACTTTTGTCAAACAATTGCAATATTCTCTCAATAAGCTAATTAGCTCAGTTGGAGCATTTTTAGCATGTTTGGTTGAAATTGGAAATTTACATTTTTCACTTTTGTCAGACGTTTGTAAAATTCTTACAGTAGGCTTATTTGCGCAATTTGAGCATTTCTAGCATGTTTGGTTGAAATTGGAAAATTACTTTTTTCACTTTTGTCAGACAATTGCAATATTCTCACAATAAGCTAATTAGCTCAATTTGAGCATTTCTAGCATGTTTGGTTGAAATTGGAAAATTACTTTTTTCACTTTTGTCAGACAATTGCAATATTCTCACAATAAGCTAATTAGCTCAATTGGAGCATTTTTAGCATGTTTGGTTGAAATTGGAAATTTACATTTTTCAATTTTGTTAGACGTTTGTAATATTCTCACAATAAGCTAATTAGCTCAATTGGAGCATTTCTAGCATGTTTGGTTGAAATTGAAAATTTACATTTTTCACTTTTGTCAGACAATTGCAATAATCTCACAGTAAGCTAATTAGCTCAATTGGAGCAAATCTAGCATGTTTGGTTGAAATTGGAAATTTACATTTTTCACTTTTGTCAGACAATTGCAATATTCTCACAATAAGCTAATTAGCTCAATTGGAGCATTTCTAGCATGTTTGGTTGAAATTGGAAATTTACTTTTTTCACTTTTGTCAGACAATTGCAATATTCTCTCAATAAGCTAATTAGCTCATTTGGAGCATTTCTAGCATGTTTGGTTGAAATTAGAAATTTACATTTTTCAGTGTTGTCAGACGTTTGTAATATTCTCACAATAAGCTAATTAGCTCAATTGGAGCATTTTTAGCATGTTTGGTTGATATTGGAAATTTACATTTTTCAGTTTTGTCAGACGTTTGTAAAATTCTTACAGTAAGCTTATTTGCGCAATTTGAGCATTTCTAGCATGTTTGGTTGAAATTGGAAATTTACTTTTTTCAATTTTGTCAGACAATTGCAATATTCTCACAATAAGCTAATTAGCTCAATTGGAGCATTTCTAGCACGTTTAGTTGAAATTGGAAATTTACATTTTTCACTTTTGTCAGACAATTGCAATATTCTCTCAATAAGCTAATTAGCTCATTTGGAGCATTTCTAGCATGTTTGGTTGAAATTAGAAATTTACATTTTTCAGTGTTGTCAGACGTTTGTAATATTCTCACAATAAGCTAATTAGCTCAATTGGAGCATTTTTAGCATGTTTGGTTGAAATTGGAAATTTACATTTTTCACTTTTGTTAGACGTTTGTAAAATTCTTACAGTAGGCTTATTTGCGCAATTTGAGCATTTCTAGCATGTTTGGTTGAAATTGGAAAATTACTTTTTTCACTTTTGTCAGACAATTGCAATATTCTCACAATAAGCTAATTAGCTCAATTGGAGCATTTTTAGCATGTTTGGTTGAAATTGGAAATTTACATTTTTCACTTTCGTCAGACGTTTGTAATATTCTCACAATAAGCTAATTAGCTAAATTGGAGCATTTCAAGAACGTTTGGTTGAAATTGCAAATTTACATTTTTCACTTCTGTCAGACAATTGCAATATTTTCACAATAAGCTAATTAGCTCAACTTGAGCATTTCTAGCATGTTTGGTTGAAATTGGAAATTTACATTTTTCACTTTTGTCAGACAATTGCAATATTCTCACAATAAGCTAATTAGCTCAATTGGAGCATTTCTAGCATGTTTGGATGAAATTGGAAATTTACATTTTTCACTTTTGTCAGACGTTTGTAATATTCTCACAATAAGCTAATTAGCTCAATTGGAGCATTTCTAGCACGCTTGGTTGAAATTGGAAATTTACATTTTTCACTTTTGTCAAACAATTGCAATATTCTCTCAATAAGCTAATTAGCTCAATTGGAGCATTTCTAGCATGTTCGGTTGAAATTGGAAATTTACATTTTTCACTTTTGTCAGACGTTTGTAATATTCTCACAATAAGCTAATTAGCTCAATTGGAGCATTTTTAGCACGTTTGGTTGAAATTGGAAATTTACATTTTTCACTTTTGTCAGACAATTGCAATATTCTCACAATAAGCTAATTAGCTCAATTGGAGCATTTCTAGCATGTTTGGTTGAAATTGGAAATTTACAATTTTCAGTGTTGTCAGACGTTTGTAATATTCTCACAATAAGCTAATTAGCTAAATTGGAGCATTTCTAGCATGTTTGGTTGAAATTGCAAATTTACATTTTTCACTTCTGTCAGACAATTGCAATATTCTCACAATAAGCTAATTAGCTCAATTGGAGCATTTCTAGCATGTTTGGTTGAAATTGGAAATTTACATTTTTCAATTTTGTTAGACGTTTGTAATATTCTCACAATAAGCTAATTAGCTCAATTGGAGCATTTCTAGCATGTTTGGTTGAAATTGGAAATTTAGATTTTTCACTTTTGTCAGACAATTGCAATATTCTCACAATAAGCTAATTAGCTCAATTGGAGCATTTCTAGCATGTTTGGTTGAAATTGGAAATTTACATTTTTCACTTTTGTCAGACGTTTGTAATATTCTCACAATAAGCTAATTAGCTCAATTGGAGCATTTCTAGCACGTTTGGTTGAAATTTGAAATTTACATTTTTCACTTTTGTCAAACAATTGCAATATTCTCTCAATAAGCTAATTAGCTCAATTGGAGCATTTTTAGCATGTTTGGTTGAAATTGGAAATTTACATTTTTCACTTTTGTCAGACGTTTGTAAAATTCTTACAGTAGGCTTATTTGCGCAATTTGAGCATTTCTAGCATGTTTGGTTGAAATTGGAAAATTACTTTTTTCACTTTTGTCAGACAATTGCAATATTCTCACAATAAGCTAATTAGCTCAATTGGAGCATTTTTAGCATGTTGGTTGAAATTGGAAATTTACACTTTTCAGTTTTGTCAGACGTTTGTAATATTCTCACAATAAGCTAATTAGCTAAATTGGAGCATTTCAAGAACGTTTGGTTGAAATTGCAAATTTACATTTTTCACTTCTGTCAGACAATTGCAATATTCTCACAATAAGCTAATTAGCTCAATTTGAGCATTTCTAGCATGTTTGGTTGAAATTGGAAATTTACATTTGTCACTTTCGTCAGACAATTGCAATATTCTCACAATAAGCTAATTAGCTCATTTGGAGCATTTCTAGCATGTTTGGTTGAAATTAGAAATTTACATTTTTCAGTGTTGTCAGACGTTTGTAATATTCTCACAATAAGCTAATTAGCTCAATTGGAGCATTTTTAGCACGTTTGGTTGAAATTGGAAATTTACATTTTTCACTTTTGTCAGACGTTTGTAAAATTCTTACAGTAGGCTTATTTGCGCAATTTGAGCATTTCTAGCATGTTTGGTTGAAATTGGAAATTTACTTTTTTCACTTTTGTCAGACAATTGCAATATTCTCACAATAAGCTAATTAGCTCAATTGGAGCATTTTTAGCATGTTTGGTTGAAATTGGAAATTTACATTTTTCACTTTCGTCAGACGTTTGTAATATTCTCACAATAAGCTAATTAGCTAAATTGGAGCATTTCAAGAACGTTTGGTTGAAATTGCAAATTTACATTTTTCACTTCTGTCAGACAATTGCAATATTCTCACAATAAGCTAATTAGCTCAATTTGAGCATTTCTAGCATGTTTGGTTGAAATTGGAAATTTACATTTTTCACTTTTGTCAGACAATTGCAATATTCTCACAATAAGCTAATTAGCTCAATTGGAGCATTTCTAGCATGTTTGGATGAAATTGGAAATTTACATTTTTCACTTTTGTCAGACGTTTGTAATATTCTCACAATAAGCTAATTAGCTCAATTGGAGCATTTCTAGCACGCTTGGTTGAAATTGGAAATTTACATTTTTCACTTTTGTCAAACAATTGCAATATTCTCTCAATAAGCTAATTAGCTCAATTGGAGCATTTCTAGCATGTTCGGTTGAAATTGGAAATTTACATTTTTCACTTTTGTCAGACGTTTGTAATATTCTCACAATAAGCTAATTAGCTCAATTGGAGCATTTTTAGCACGTTTGGTTGAAATTGGAAATTTACATTTTTCACTTTTGTCAGACAATTGCAATATTCTCACAATAAGCTAATTAGCTCAATTGGAGCATTTCTAGCATGTTTGGTTGAAATTGGAAATTTACAATTTTCAGTGTTGTCAGACGTTTGTAATATTCTCACAATAAGCTAATTAGCTAAATTGGAGCATTTCTAGCATGTTTGGTTGAAATTGCAAATTTACATTTTTCACTTCTGTCAGACAATTGCAATATTCTCACAATAAGCTAATTAGCTCAATTGGAGCATTTCTAGCATGTTTGGTTGAAATTGGAAATTTACATTTTCAATTTTGTTAGACGTTTGTAATATTCTCACAATAAGCTAATTAGCTCAATTGGAGCATTTCTAGCATGTTTGGTTGAAATTGGAAATTTACATTTTTCACTTTTGTCAGACAATTGCAATATTCTCACAATAAGCTAATTAGCTCAATTGGAGCATTTCTAGCATGTTTGGTTGAAATTGGAAATTTACATTTTTCACTTTTGTCAGACGTTTGTAATATTCTCACAATAAGCTAATTAGCTCAATTGGAGCATTTCTAGCACGTTTGGTTGAAATTTGAAATTTACATTTTTCACTTTTGTCAAACAATTGCAATATTCTCTCAATAAGCTAATTAGCTCAGTTGGAGCATTTTTAGCATGTTTGGTTGAAATTGGAAATTTACATTTTTCACTTTTGTCAGACGTTTGTAAAATTCTTACAGTAGGCTTATTTGCGCAATTTGAGCATTTCTAGCATGTTTGGTTGAAATTGGAAAATTACTTTTTTCACTTTTGTCAGACAATTGCAATATTCTCACAATAAGCTAATTAGCTCAATTGGAGCATTTTTAGCATGTTTGGTTGAAATTGGAAATTTACACTTTTCAGTTTTGTCAGACGTTTGTAATATTCTCACAATAAGCTAATTAGCTAAATTGGAGCATTTCAAGAACGTTTGGTTGAAATTGCAAATTTACATTTTTCACTTCTGTCAGACAAGTGCAATATTCTCACAATAAGCTAATTAGCTCAATTTGAGCATTTCTAGCATGTTTGGTTGAAATTGGAAATTTACATTTTTCACTTTCGTCAGACAATTGCAATATTCTCACAATAAGCTAATTAGCTCAATTGGAGCATTTCTAGCATGTTTGGTTGAAATTGGAAATTTACATTTTTCACTTTTGTCAGACGTTTGTAATATTCTCACAATAAGCTAATTAGCTCAATTGGAGCATTTCTAGCACGTTTGGTTGAAATTGGAAATTTACATTTTTCACTTTTGTCAAACAATTGCAATATTCTCTCAATAAGCTAATTAGCTCAATTGGAGCATTTCTAGCATGTTCGGTTGAAATTGGAAATTTACATTTTTCACTTTTGTCAGACAATTGCAATATTCTCACAATAAGCTAATTAGCTCAATTGGAGCATTTCTAGCATGTTTGGTTGAAATTGGAAATTTACAATTTTCAGTGTTGTCAGACGTTTGTAATATTCTCACAATAAGCTAATTAGCTAAATTGGAGCATTTCTAGCATGTTTGGTTGAAATTGGAAATTTACATTTTTCACTTTTGTCAAACAATTGCAATATTCTCTCAATAAGCTAATTAGCTCAATTGGAGCATTTCTAGCATGTTTGGTTGAAATTGAAAATTTACATTTTTCACTTTTGTCAGACAATTGCAATAATCTCACAGTAAGCTAATTAGCTCAATTGGAGCAAATCTAGCATGTTTGGTTGAAATTGGAAATTTACATTTTTCACTTTTGTCAGACAATTGCAATATTCTCACAATAAGCTAATTAGCTCAATTGGAGCATTTCTAGCATGTTTGGTTGAAATTGGAAATTTACTTTTTTCACTTTTGTCAGACAATTGCAATATTCTCACAATAAGCTAATTAGCTCAATTGGAGCATTTCTAGCATGTTTGGTTGAAATTGGAAATTTACATTTTTCAATTTTGTTAGACGTTTGTAATATTCTCACAATAAGCTAATTAGCTCAATTGGAGCATTTCTAGCATGTTTGGTTGAAATTGGAAATTTACATTTTTCACTTTTGTCAGACATTTGCAATATTCTGACAATAAGCTAATTAGCTCAATTGGAGCATTTCTAGCATGTTTGGTTGAAATTGGAAATTTACATTTTTCTCTTTTGTCAAACAATTGCAATATTCTCTCAATAAGCTAATTAGCTCAATTGGAGCATTTCTAGCATGTTTGGTTGAAATTGGAAATTTACATTTTTCACTTTTGTCAAACAATTGCAATATTCTCTCAATAAGCTAATTAGCTCAATTGGAGCATTTCTAGCATGTTCGGTTGAAATTGGAAATTTACATTTTTCACTTTTGTCAGACGTTTGTAATATTCTCACAATAAGCTAATTAGCTCAATTGGAGCATTTCTAGCACGTTTGGTTGAAATTGGAAATTTACATTTTTCAGTGTTGTCAGACGTTTGTAATATTCTCACAATAAGCTAATTAGCTAAATTGGAGCATTTCTAGCATGTTTGGTTGAAATTGCAAATTTACATTTTTCACTTTTGTCAGACAATTGAAATATTCTCACAATAAGCTAATTAGCTCAATTGGAGCATTTCTAGCATGTTTGGTTGAAATTGGAAATTTACATTTTTCAATTTTGTTAGACGTTTGTAATATTCTCACAATAAGCTAATTAGCTCAATTGGAGCATTTCTAGCATGTTTGGTTGAAATTGAAAATTTACATTTTTCACTTTTGTCAGACAATTGCAATAATCTCACAGTAAGCTAATTAGCTCAATTGGAGCAAATCTAGCATGTTTGGTTGAAATTGGAAATTTACATTTTTCACTTTTGTCAGACAATTGCAATATTCTCACAATAAGCTAATTAGCTCAATTGGAGCATTTCTAGCATGTTTGGTTGAAATTAGAAATTTACATTTTTCAGTGTTGTCAGACGTTTGTAATATTCTCACAATAAGCTAATTAGCTCAATTGGAGCATTTTTAGCATGTTTGGTTGATATTGGAAATTTACATTTTTCAGTTTTGTCAGACGTTTGTAAAATTCTTACAGTAAGCTTATTTGCGCAATTTGAGCATTTCTAGCATGTTTGGTTGAAATTGGAAATTTACTTTTTTCAATTTTGTCAGACAATTGCAATATTCTCACAATAAGCTAATTAGCTCAATTGGAGCATTTCTAGCACGTTTAGTTGAAATTGGAAATTTACATTTTTCACTTTTGTCAGACAATTGCAATATTCTCTCAATAAGCTAATTAGCTCATTTGGAGCATTTCTAGCATGTTTGGTTGAAATTAGAAATTTACATTTTTCAGTGTTGTCAGACGTTTGTAATATTCTCACAATAAGCTAATTAGCTCAATTGGAGCATTTTTAGCATGTTTGGTTGAAATTGGAAATTTACATTTTTCACTTTTGTTAGACGTTTGTAAAATTCTTACAGTAGGCTTATTTGCGCAATTTGAGCATTTCTAGCATGTTTGGTTGAAATTGGAAAATTACTTTTTTCACTTTTGTCAGACAATTGCAATATTCTCACAATAAGCTAATTAGCTCAATTGGAGCATTTTTAGCATGTTTGGTTGAAATTGGAAATTTACATTTTTCACTTTCGTCAGACGTTTGTAATATTCTCACAATAAGCTAATTAGCTAAATTGGAGCATTTCAAGAACGTTTGGTTGAAATTGCAAATTTACATTTTTCACTTCTGTCAGACAATTGCAATAATCTCACAGTAAGCTAATTAGCTCAATTGGAGCAAATCTAGCATGTTTGGTTGAAATTGGAAATTTACATTTTTCACTTTCGTCAGACGTTTGTAATATTCTCACAATAAGCTAATTAGCTAAATTGGAGCATTTCAAGAACGTTTGGTTGAAATTGCAAATTTACATTTTTCACTTCTGTCAGACAATTGCAATAATCTCACAGTAAGCTAATTAGCTCAATTGGAGCAAATCTAGCATGTTTGGTTGAAATTGGAAATTTACATTTTTCACTTTTGTCAGACAATTGCAATATTCTCACAATAAGCTAATTAGCTCAATTGGAGCATTTCTAGCATGTTTGGTTGAAATTAGAAATTTACATTTTTCAGTGTTGTCAGACGTTTGTAATATTCTCACAATAAGCTAATTAGCTCAATTGGAGCATTTTTAGCATGTTTGGTTGATATTGGAAATTTACATTTTTCAGTTTTGTCAGACGTTTGTAAAATTCTTACAGTAAGCTTATTTGCGCAATTTGAGCATTTCTAGCATGTTTGGTTGAAATTGGAAATTTACTTTTTTCAATTTTGTCAGACAATTGCAATATTCTCACAATAAGCTAATTAGCTCAATTGGAGCATTTCTAGCACGTTTAGTTGAAATTGGAAATTTACATTTTTCACTTTTGTCAGACAATTGCAATATTCTCTCAATAAGCTAATTAGCTCATTTGGAGCATTTCTAGCATGTTTGGTTGAAATTAGAAATTTACATTTTTCAGTGTTGTCAGACGTTTGTAATATTCTCACAATAAGCTAATTAGCTCAATTGGAGCATTTTTAGCATGTTTGGTTGAAATTGGAAATTTACATTTTTCACTTTTGTTAGACGTTTGTAAAATTCTTACAGTAGGCTTATTTGCGCAATTTGAGCATTTCTAGCATGTTTGGTTGAAATTGGAAAATTACTTTTTTCACTTTTGTCAGACAATTGCAATATTCTCACAATAAGCTAATTAGCTCAATTGGAGCATTTTTAGCATGTTTGGTTGAAATTGGAAATTTACATTTTTCACTTTCGTCAGACGTTTGTAATATTCTCACAATAAGCTAATTAGCTAAATTGGAGCATTTCAAGAACGTTTGGTTGAAATTGCAAATTTACATTTTTCACTTCTGTCAGACAATTGCAATATTTTCACAATAAGCTAATTAGCTCAACTTGAGCATTTCTAGCATGTTTGGTTGAAATTGGAAATTTACATTTTTCACTTTTGTCAGACAATTGCAATATTCTCACAATAAGCTAATTAGCTCAATTGGAGCATTTCTAGCATGTTTGGATGAAATTGGAAATTTACATTTTTCACTTTTGTCAGACGTTTGTAATATTCTCACAATAAGCTAATTAGCTCAATTGGAGCATTTCTAGCACGCTTGGTTGAAATTGGAAATTTACATTTTTCACTTTTGTCAAACAATTGCAATATTCTCTCAATAAGCTAATTAGCTCAATTGGAGCATTTCTAGCATGTTCGGTTGAAATTGGAAATTTACATTTTTCACTTTTGTCAGACGTTTGTAATATTCTCACAATAAGCTAATTAGCTCAATTGGAGCATTTTTAGCACGTTTGGTTGAAATTGGAAATTTACATTTTTCACTTTTGTCAGACAATTGCAATATTCTCACAATAAGCTAATTAGCTCAATTGGAGCATTTCTAGCATGTTTGGTTGAAATTGGAAATTTACAATTTTCAGTGTTGTCAGACGTTTGTAATATTCTCACAATAAGCTAATTAGCTAAATTGGAGCATTTCTAGCATGTTTGGTTGAAATTGCAAATTTACATTTTTCACTTCTGTCAGACAATTGCAATATTCTCACAATAAGCTAATTAGCTCAATTGGAGCATTTCTAGCATGTTTGGTTGAAATTGGAAATTTACATTTTTCAATTTTGTTAGACGTTTGTAATATTCTCACAATAAGCTAATTAGCTCAATTGGAGCATTTCTAGCATGTTTGGTTGAAATTGGAAATTTACATTTTTCACTTTTGTCAGACAATTGCAATATTCTCACAATAAGCTAATTAGCTCAATTGGAGCATTTCTAGCATGTTTGGTTGAAATTGGAAATTTACATTTTTCACTTTTGTCAGACGTTTGTAATATTCTCACAATAAGCTAATTAGCTCAATTGGAGCATTTCTAGCACGTTTGGTTGAAATTTGAAATTTACATTTTTCACTTTTGTCAAACAATTGCAATATTCTCTCAATAAGCTAATTAGCTAAATTGGAGCATTTCAAGAACGTTTGGTTGAAATTGCAAATTTACATTTTTCACTTCTGTCAGACAATTGCAATATTCTCACAATAAGCTAATTAGCTCAATTTGAGCATTTCTAGCATGTTTGGTTGAAATTGGAAATTTACATTTTTCACTTTCGTCAGACAATTGCAATATTCTCACAATAAGCTAATTAGCTCATTTGGAGCATTTCTAGCATGTTTGGTTGAAATTAGAAATTTACATTTTTCAGTGTTGTCAGACGTTTGTAATATTCTCACAATAAGCTAATTAGCTCAATTGGAGCATTTTTAGCATGTTTGGTTGAAATTGGAAATTTACATTTTTCACTTTTGTCAGACGTTTGTAAAATTCTTACAGTAGGCTTATTTGCGCAATTTGAGCATTTCTAGCATGTTTGGTTGAAATTGGAAAATTACTTTTTTCACTTTTGTCAGACAATTGCAATATTCTCACAATAAGCTAATTAGCTCAATTGGAGCATTTCTAGCATGTTTGGTTGAAATTGGAAATTTACATTTTTCACTTTTGTCAGACGTTTGCAATATTTTCACAATAAGCTAATTAGCTCAACTTGAGCATTTCTAGCATGTTTGGTTGAAATTGGAAATTTACATTTTTCACTTTTGTCAGACAATTGCAATATTCTCACAATAAGCTAATTAGCTCAATTGGAGCATTTCTAGCATGTTTGGATGAAATTGGAAATTTACATTTTTCACTTTTGTCAGACGTTTGTAATATTCTCACAATAAGCTAATTAGCTCAATTGGAGCATTTCTAGCACGCTTGGTTGAAATTGGAAATTTACATTTTTCACTTTTGTCAAACAATTGCAATATTCTCTCAATAAGCTAATTAGCTCAATTGGAGCATTTCTAGCATGTTCGGTTGAAATTGGAAATTTACATTTTTCACTTTTGTCAGACGTTTGTAATATTCTCACAATAAGCTAATTAGCTCAATTGGAGCATTTTTAGCACGTTTGGTTGAAATTGGAAATTTACATTTTTCACTTTTGTCAGACAATTGCAATATTCTCACAATAAGCTAATTAGCTCAATTGGAGCATTTCTAGCATGTTTGGTTGAAATTGGAAATTTACAATTTTCAGTGTTGTCAGACGTTTGTAATATTCTCACAATAAGCTAATTAGCTAAATTGGAGCATTTCTAGCATGTTTGGTTGAAATTGCAAATTTACATTTTTCACTTCTGTCAGACAATTGCAATATTCTCACAATAAGCTAATTAGCTCAATTGGAGCATTTCTAGCATGTTTGGTTGAAATTGGAAATTTACATTTTTCAATTTTGTTAGACGTTTGTAATATTCTCACAATAAGCTAATTAGCTCAATTGGAGCATTTCTAGCATGTTTGGTTGAAATTGGAAATTTACATTTTTCACTTTTGTCAGACAATTGCAATATTCTCACAATAAGCTAATTAGCTCAATTGGAGCATTTCTAGCATGTTTGGTTGAAATTGGAAATTTACATTTTTCACTTTTGTCAGACGTTTGTAATATTCTCACAATAAGCTAATTAGCTCAATTGGAGCATTTCTAGCACGTTTGGTTGAAATTTGAAATTTACATTTTTCACTTTTGTCAAACAATTGCAATATTCTCTCAATAAGCTAATTAGCTCAATTGGAGCATTTTTAGCATGTTTGGTTGAAATTGGAAATTTACATTTTTCACTTTTGTCAGACGTTTGTAAAATTCTTACAGTAGGTTTATTTGCGCAATTTGAGCATTTCTAGCATGTTTGGTTGAAATTGGAAAATTACTTTTTTCACTTTTGTCAGACAATTGCAATATTCTCACAATAAGCTAATTAGCTCAATTGGAGCATTTTTAGCATGTTTGGTTGAAATTGGAAATTTACAATTTTCAGTTTTGTCAGACGTTTGTAATATTCTCACAATAAGCTAATTAGCTAAATTGGAGCATTTCAAGAACGTTTGGTTGAAATTGCAAATTTACATTTTTCACTTCTGTCAGACAATTGCAATATTCTCACAATAAGCTAATTAGCTCAATTTGAGCATTTCTAGCATGTTTGGTTGAAATTGGAAATTTACATTTTTCACTTTCGTCAGACAATTGCAATATTCTCACAATAAGCTAATTAGCTCATTTGGAGCATTTCTAGCATGTTTGGTTGAAATTAGAAATTTACATTTTTCAGTGTTGTCAGACGTTTGTAATATTCTCACAATAAGCTAATTAGCTCAATTGGAGCATTTTTAGCATGTTTGGTTGAAATTGGAAATTTACATTTTTCACTTTTGTCAGACAATTGTAAAATTCTTACAGTAGGCTTATTTGCGCAATTTGAGCATTTCTAGCATGTTTGGTTGAAATTGGAAATTTACTTTTTTCACTTTTGTCAGACAATTGCAATATTCTCACAATAAGCTAATTAGCTCAATTGGAGCATTTTTAGCATGTTTGGTTGAAATTGGAAATTTACATTTTTCACTTTCGTCAGACGTTTGTAATATTCTCACAATAAGCTAATTAGCTAAATTGGAGCATTTCAAGAACGTTTGGTTGAAATTGCAAATTTACATTTTTCACTTCTGTCAGACAATTGCAATATTCTCACAATAAGCTAATTAGCTCAATTTGAGCATTTCTAGCATGTTTGGTTGAAATTGGAAATTTACATTTTTCACTTTTGTCAGACAATTGCAATATTCTCACAATAAGCTAATTAGCTCAATTGGAGCATTTCTAGCATGTTTGGATGAAATTGGAAATTTACATTTTTCACTTTTGTCAGACGTTTGTAATATTCTCACAATAAGCTAATTAGCTCAATTGGAGCATTTCTAGCACGCTTGGTTGAAATTGGAAATTTACATTTTTCACTTTTGTCAAACAATTGCAATATTCTCTCAATAAGCTAATTAGCTCAATTGGAGCATTTCTAGCATGTTCGGTTGAAATTGGAAATTTACATTTTTCACTTTTGTCAGACGTTTGTAATATTCTCACAATAAGCTAATTAGCTCAATTGGAGCATTTTTAGCACGTTTGGTTGAAATTGGAAATTTACATTTTTCACTTTTGTCAGACAATTGCAATATTCTCACAATAAGCTAATTAGCTCAATTGGAGCATTTCTAGCATGTTTGGTTGAAATTGGAAATTTACAATTTTCAGTGTTGTCAGACGTTTGTAATATTCTCACAATAAGCTAATTAGCTAAATTGGAGCATTTCTAGCATGTTTGGTTGAAATTGCAAATTTACATTTTTCACTTCTGTCAGACAATTGCAATATTCTCACAATAAGCTAATTAGCTCAATTGGAGCATTTCTAGCATGTTTGGTTGAAATTGGAAATTTACATTTTCAATTTTGTTAGACGTTTGTAATATTCTCACAATAAGCTAATTAGCTCAATTGGAGCATTTCTAGCATGTTTGGTTGAAATTGGAAATTTACATTTTTCACTTTTGTCAGACAATTGCAATATTCTCACAATAAGCTAATTAGCTCAATTGGAGCATTTCTAGCATGTTTGGTTGAAATTGGAAATTTACATTTTTCACTTTTGTCAGACGTTTGTAATATTCTCACAATAAGCTAATTAGCTCAATTGGAGCATTTCTAGCACGTTTGGTTGAAATTTGAAATTTACATTTTTCACTTTTGTCAAACAATTGCAATATTCTCTCAATAAGCTAATTAGCTCAGTTGGAGCATTTTTAGCATGTTTGGTTGAAATTGGAAATTTACATTTTTCACTTTTGTCAGACGTTTGTAAAATTCTTACAGTAGGCTTATTTGCGCAATTTGAGCATTTCTAGCATGTTTGGTTGAAATTGGAAAATTACTTTTTTCACTTTTGTCAGACAATTGCAATATTCTCACAATAAGCTAATTAGCTCAATTGGAGCATTTTTAGCATGTTTGGTTGAAATTGGAAATTTACACTTTTCAGTTTTGTCAGACGTTTGTAATATTCTCACAATAAGCTAATTAGCTAAATTGGAGCATTTCAAGAACGTTTGGTTGAAATTGCAAATTTACATTTTTCACTTCTGTCAGACAAGTGCAATATTCTCACAATAAGCTAATTAGCTCAATTTGAGCATTTCTAGCATGTTTGGTTGAAATTGGAAATTTACATTTTTCACTTTCGTCAGACAATTGCAATATTCTCACAATAAGCTAATTAGCTCAATTGGAGCATTTCTAGCATGTTTGATTGAAATTGGAAATTTACATTTTTCACTTTTGTCAGACGTTTGTAATATTCTCACAATAAGCTAATTAGCTCAATTGGAGCATTTCTAGCACGTTTGGTTGAAATTGGAAATTTACATTTTTCACTTTTGTCAAACAATTGCAATATTCTCTCAATAAGCTAAATAGCTCAATTGGAGCATTTCTAGCATGTTCGGTTGAAATTGGAAATTTACATTTTTCACTTTTGTCAGACGTTTGTAATATTCTCACAATAAGCTAATTAGCTCAATTGGAGCATTTTTAGCACGTTTGGTTGAAATTGGAAATTTACATTTTTCACTTTTGTCAGACAATTGCAATATTCTCACAATAAGCTAATTAGCTCAATTGGAGCATTTCTAGCATGTTTGGTTGAAATTGGAAATTTACATTTTTCACTTCTGTCAGACAATTGCAATATTCTCACAATAAACTAATTAGCTCAATTGGAGCATTTCTAGCATGTTTGGTTGAAATTGGAAATTTACAATTTTCAGTGTTGTCAGACGTTTGTAATATTCTCACAATAAGCTAATTAGCTAAATTGGAGCATTTCTAGCATGTTTGGTTGAAATTGGAAATTTACATTTTTCACTTTTGTCAAACAATTGCAATATTCTCTCAATAAGCTAATTAGCTCAATTGGAGCATTTCTAGCATGTTTGGTTGAAATTGGAAATTTACATTTTTCACTTTTGTCAGACGTTTGTAATATTCTCACAATAAGCTAATTAGCTAAATTGGAGCATTTCTAGCATGTTTGGTTGAAATTGCAAATTTACATTTTTCACTTCTGTCAGACAATTGCAATATTCTCACAATAAGCTAATTAGCTCAATTGGAGCATTTCTAGCATGTTTGGTTGAAATTGGAAATTTACATTTTTCAATTTTGTTAGACGTTTGTAATATTCTCACAATAAGCTAATTAGCTCAATTGGAGCATTTCTAGCATGTTTGGTTGAAATTGGAAATTTACATTTTTCACTTTTGTCAGACATTTGCAATATTCTGACAATAAGCTAATTAGCTCAATTGGAGCATTTCTAGCATGTTTGGTTGAAATTGGAAATTTACATTTTTCTCTTTTGTCAAACAATTGCAATATTCTCTCAATAAGCTAATTAGCTCAATTGGAGCATTTCTAGCATGTTTGGTTGAAATTGGAAATTTACATTTTTCACTTTTGTCAAACAATTGCAATATTCTCTCAATAAGCTAATTAGCTCAATTGGAGCATTTCTAGCATGTTCGGTTGAAATTGGAAATTTACATTTTTCACTTTTGTCAGACGTTTGTAATATTCTCACAATAAGCTAATTAGCTCAATTGGAGCATTTCTAGCACGTTTGGTTGAAATTGGAAATTTACATTTTTCACTTTTGTCAGACAATTGCAATATTCTCTCAATAAGCTAATTAGCTCAATTGGAGCATTTCTAGCATGTTTGGCTGAAATTGGAAATTTACATTTTTCAGTGTTGTCAGACGTTTGTAATATTCTCACAATAAGCTAATTAGCTCAATTGGAGCATTTCTAGCATGTTTGGTTGAAATTGGAAATTTACATTTTTCACTTTTGTCAGACAATTGCAATAATCTCACAGTAAGCTAATTAGCTCAATTGGAGCAATTCTAGCATGTTTGGTTGAAATTGGAAATTTACATTTTTCACTTTTGTCAGACAATTGCAATATTCTCACAGTAAGCTAATTAGCTCAATTGGAGCATTTCTAGCATGTTTGGTTGAAATTCGAAATTTACTTTTTTTCACTTTTGTCAGACAATTGCAATATTCTCTCAATAAGCTAATTAGCTCATTTGGAGCATTTCTAGCATGTTTGGTTGAAATTAGAAATTTACATTTTTCAGTGTTGTCAGACGTTTCTAATATTCTCACAATAAGCTAATTAGCTCAATTGGAGCATTTTTAGCATGTTTGGTTGAAATTGGAAATTTACATTTTCCAGTTTTGTCAGACGTTTGTAAAATTCTTACAGTAGGCTTATTTGCGCAATTTGAGCATTTCTAGCATGTTTGGTTGAAATTCGAAATTTACTTTTTTCACTTTTGGCAGACAATTGCAATATTCTCACAATAAGCTAATTAGCTCAATTGGAGCATTTCTAGCATGTTTGGTTGAAATTGGAAATTTACATTTTTCAGTGTTGTCAGACGTTTGTAATATTCTCACAATAAGCTAATTAGCTCAATTGGAGCATTTTTAGCATGTTTGGTTGATATTGGAAATTTACATTTTTCAGTGTTGTCAGACG
The DNA here is from genome assembly GCF_963576615.1 of Watersipora subatra. NCBI lineage: Eukaryota > Metazoa > Bryozoa > Gymnolaemata > Cheilostomatida > Watersiporidae > Watersipora > Watersipora subatra. The sequence continues at coordinate 22,576 of NW_027045232.1, read as the reverse complement.
TTTGTAATATTCTCACAATAAGCTAATTAGCTCAATTGGAGCATTTTTAGCATGTTTGGTTGATATTGGAAATTTACATTTTTCACTTCTGTCAGACAATTGCAATATTCTCACAATAAGCTAATTAGCTCAATTTGAGCATTTCTAGCATGTTTGGTTGAAATTGGAAATTTACATTTTTCACTTTCGTCAGACAATTGCAATATTCTCACAATAAGCTAATTAGCTCATTTGGAGCATTTCTAGCATGTTTGGTTGAAATTAGAAATTTACATTTTTCAGTGTTGTCAGACGTTTGTAATATTCTCACAATAAGCTAATTAGCTCAATTGGAGCATTTTTAGCATGTTTGGTTGAAATTGGAAATTTACATTTTTCACTTTTGTCAGACAATTGTAAAATTCTTACAGTAGGCTTATTTGCGCAATTTGAGCATTTCTAGCATGTTTGGTTGAAATTGGAAATTTACTTTTTTCACTTTTGTCAGACAATTGCAATATTCTCACAATAAGCTAATTAGCTCAATTGGAGCATTTTTAGCATGTTTGGTTGAAATTGGAAATTTACATTTTTCACTTTCGTCAGACGTTTGTAATATTCTCACAATAAGCTAATTAGCTAAATTGGAGCATTTCAAGAACGTTTGGTTGAAATTGCAAATTTACATTTTTCACTTCTGTCAGACAATTGCAATATTCTCACAATAAGCTAATTAGCTCAATTTGAGCATTTCTAGCATGTTTGGTTGAAATTGGAAATTTACATTTTTCACTTTTGTCAGACAATTGCAATATTCTCACAATAAGCTAATTAGCTCAATTGGAGCATTTCTAGCATGTTTGGATGAAATTGGAAATTTACATTTTTCACTTTTGTCAGACGTTTGTAATATTCTCACAATAAGCTAATTAGCTCAATTGGAGCATTTCTAGCACGCTTGGTTGAAATTGGAAATTTACATTTTTCACTTTTGTCAAACAATTGCAATATTCTCTCAATAAGCTAATTAGCTCAATTGGAGCATTTCTAGCATGTTCGGTTGAAATTGGAAATTTACATTTTTCACTTTTGTCAGACGTTTGTAATATTCTCACAATAAGCTAATTAGCTCAATTGGAGCATTTTTAGCACGTTTGGTTGAAATTGGAAATTTACATTTTTCACTTTTGTCAGACAATTGCAATATTCTCACAATAAGCTAATTAGCTCAATTGGAGCATTTCTAGCATGTTTGGTTGAAATTGGAAATTTACAATTTTCAGTGTTGTCAGACGTTTGTAATATTCTCACAATAAGCTAATTAGCTAAATTGGAGCATTTCTAGCATGTTTGGTTGAAATTGCAAATTTACATTTTTCACTTCTGTCAGACAATTGCAATATTCTCACAATAAGCTAATTAGCTCAATTGGAGCATTTCTAGCATGTTTGGTTGAAATTGGAAATTTACATTTTCAATTTTGTTAGACGTTTGTAATATTCTCACAATAAGCTAATTAGCTCAATTGGAGCATTTCTAGCATGTTTGGTTGAAATTGGAAATTTACATTTTTCACTTTTGTCAGACAATTGCAATATTCTCACAATAAGCTAATTAGCTCAATTGGAGCATTTCTAGCATGTTTGGTTGAAATTGGAAATTTACATTTTTCACTTTTGTCAGACGTTTGTAATATTCTCACAATAAGCTAATTAGCTCAATTGGAGCATTTCTAGCACGTTTGGTTGAAATTTGAAATTTACATTTTTCACTTTTGTCAAACAATTGCAATATTCTCTCAATAAGCTAATTAGCTCAGTTGGAGCATTTTTAGCATGTTTGGTTGAAATTGGAAATTTACATTTTTCACTTTTGTCAGACGTTTGTAAAATTCTTACAGTAGGCTTATTTGCGCAATTTGAGCATTTCTAGCATGTTTGGTTGAAATTGGAAAATTACTTTTTTCACTTTTGTCAGACAATTGCAATATTCTCACAATAAGCTAATTAGCTCAATTGGAGCATTTTTAGCATGTTTGGTTGAAATTGGAAATTTACACTTTTCAGTTTTGTCAGACGTTTGTAATATTCTCACAATAAGCTAATTAGCTAAATTGGAGCATTTCAAGAACGTTTGGTTGAAATTGCAAATTTACATTTTTCACTTCTGTCAGACAAGTGCAATATTCTCACAATAAGCTAATTAGCTCAATTTGAGCATTTCTAGCATGTTTGGTTGAAATTGGAAATTTACATTTTTCACTTTCGTCAGACAATTGCAATATTCTCACAATAAGCTAATTAGCTCAATTGGAGCATTTCTAGCATGTTTGGTTGAAATTGGAAATTTACATTTTTCACTTTTGTCAGACGTTTGTAATATTCTCACAATAAGCTAATTAGCTCAATTGGAGCATTTCTAGCACGTTTGGTTGAAATTGGAAATTTACATTTTTCACTTTTGTCAAACAATTGCAATATTCTCTCAATAAGCTAAATAGCTCAATTGGAGCATTTCTAGCATGTTCGGTTGAAATTGGAAATTTACATTTTTCACTTTTGTCAGACGTTTGTAATATTCTCACAATAAGCTAATTAGCTCAATTGGAGCATTTTTAGCACGTTTGGTTGAAATTGGAAATTTACATTTTTCACTTTTGTCAGACAATTGCAATATTCTCACAATAAGCTAATTAGCTCAATTGGAGCATTTCTAGCATGTTTGGTTGAAATTGGAAATTTACATTTTTCACTTCTGTCAGACAATTGCAATATTCTCACAATAAACTAATTAGCTCAATTGGAGCATTTCTAGCATGTTTGGTTGAAATTGGAAATTTACAATTTTCAGTGTTGTCAGACGTTTGTAATATTCTCACAATAAGCTAATTAGCTAAATTGGAGCATTTCTAGCATGTTTGGTTGAAATTGGAAATTTACATTTTTCACTTTTGTCAAACAATTGCAATATTCTCTCAATAAGCTAATTAGCTCAATTGGAGCATTTCTAGCATGTTTGGTTGAAATTGGAAATTTACATTTTTCACTTTTGTCAGACGTTTGTAATATTCTCACAATAAGCTAATTAGCTAAATTGGAGCATTTCTAGCATGTTTGGTTGAAATTGCAAATTTACATTTTTCACTTCTGTCAGACAATTGCAATATTCTCACAATAAGCTAATTAGCTCAATTGGAGCATTTCTAGCATGTTTGGTTGAAATTGGAAATTTACATTTTTCAATTTTGTTAGACGTTTGTAATATTCTCACAATAAGCTAATTAGCTCAATTGGAGCATTTCTAGCATGTTTGGTTGAAATTGGAAATTTACATTTTTCACTTTTGTCAGACATTTGCAATATTCTGACAATAAGCTAATTAGCTCAATTGGAGCATTTCTAGCATGTTTGGTTGAAATTGGAAATTTACATTTTTCTCTTTTGTCAAACAATTGCAATATTCTCTCAATAAGCTAATTAGCTCAATTGGAGCATTTCTAGCATGTTTGGTTGAAATTGGAAATTTACATTTTTCACTTTTGTCAAACAATTGCAATATTCTCTCAATAAGCTAATTAGCTCAATTGGAGCATTTCTAGCATGTTCGGTTGAAATTGGAAATTTACATTTTTCACTTTTGTCAGACGTTTGTAATATTCTCACAATAAGCTAATTAGCTCAATTGGAGCATTTCTAGCACGTTTGGTTGAAATTGGAAATTTACATTTTTCACTTTTGTCAGACAATTGCAATATTCTCTCAATAAGCTAATTAGCTCAATTGGAGCATTTCTAGCATGTTTGGCTGAAATTGGAAATTTACATTTTTCAGTGTTGTCAGACGTTTGTAATATTCTCACAATAAGCTAATTAGCTCAATTGGAGCATTTCTAGCATGTTTGGTTGAAATTGGAAATTTACATTTTTCACTTTTGTCAGACAATTGCAATAATCTCACAGTAAGCTAATTAGCTCAATTGGAGCAATTCTAGCATGTTTGGTTGAAATTGGAAATTTACATTTTTCACTTTTGTCAGACAATTGCAATATTCTCACAGTAAGCTAATTAGCTCAATTGGAGCATTTCTAGCATGTTTGGTTGAAATTCGAAATTTACTTTTTTTCACTTTTGTCAGACAATTGCAATATTCTCTCAATAAGCTAATTAGCTCATTTGGAGCATTTCTAGCATGTTTGGTTGAAATTAGAAATTTACATTTTTCAGTGTTGTCAGACGTTTCTAATATTCTCACAATAAGCTAATTAGCTCAATTGGAGCATTTTTAGCATGTTTGGTTGAAATTGGAAATTTACATTTTCCAGTTTTGTCAGACGTTTGTAAAATTCTTACAGTAGGCTTATTTGCGCAATTTGAGCATTTCTAGCATGTTTGGTTGAAATTCGAAATTTACTTTTTTCACTTTTGGCAGACAATTGCAATATTCTCACAATAAGCTAATTAGCTCAATTGGAGCATTTCTAGCATGTTTGGTTGAAATTGGAAATTTACATTTTTCAGTGTTGTCAGACGTTTGTAATATTCTCACAATAAGCTAATTAGCTCAATTGGAGCATTTTTAGCATGTTTGGTTGATATTGGAAATTTACATTTTTCAGTTTTGTCTGACGTTTGTAAAATTCTTACAGTAAGCTTATTTGCGCAATTTGAGCATTTCTAGCATGTTTGGTTGAAATTGGAAATTTACTTTTTTCAATTTTGTCAGACAATTGCAATATTTTCACAATAAGCTAATTAGCTCAATTGGAGCATTTCTAGCACGTTTAGTTGAAATTGGAAATTTACATTTTTCACTTTTGTCAGACAATTGCAATATTCTCTCAATAAGCTAATTAGCTCATTTGGAGCATTTCTAGCATGTTTGGTTGAAATTAAAAATTTACATTTTTCAGTGTTGTCAGACGTTTGTAATATTCTCACAATAAGCTAATTAGCTCAATTGGAGCATTTTTAGCATGTTTGGTTGAAATTGGAAATTTACATTTTTCACTTTTGTCAGACGTTTGTAAAATTCTTACAGTAGGCTTATTTGCGCAATTTGAGCATTTCTAGCATGTTTGGTTGAAATTGGAAAATTACTTTTTTCACTTTTGTCAGACAATTGCAATATTCTCACAATAAGCTAATTAGCTCAATTGGAGCATTTCTAGCATGTTTAGTTGAAATTGGAAATTTACATTTTTCAGTGTTGTCAGACGTTTGTAATATTCTCACAATAAGCTAATTAGCTAAATTGGAGCATTTCTAGAACGTTTGGTTGAAATTGCAAATTTACATTTTTCACTTCTGTCAGACAATTGCAATATTCTCACAATAAGCTAATTAGCTCAATTTGAGCATTTCTAGCATGTTTGGTTGAAATTGGAAATTTACATTTTTCACTTTTGTCAGACAATTGCAATATTCTCACAATAAGCTAATTAGCTCAATTGGAGCATTTCTAGCATGTTTGGTTGAAATTGGAAATTTACATTTTTCACCTTTGTCAGACGTTTGTAATATTCTCACAATAAGCTAATTAGCTAAATTGGAGCATTTCTAGAACGTTTGGTTGAAATTGCAAATTTACATTTTTCACTTCTGTCAGACAATTGCAATATTCTCACAATAAGCTAATTAGCTCAATTGGAGCATTTCTAGCATGTTCGGTTGAAATTGGAAATTTACATTTTTCACTTTTGTCAGACGTTTGTAATATTCTCACAATAAGTTAATTAGCTCAATTGGAGCATTTTTAGCACGTTTGGTTGAAATTGGAAATTTACATTTTTCACTTTTGTCAGACAATTGCAATATTCTCACAATAAGCTAATTAGCTCAATTGGAGCATTTCTAGCATGTTTGGTTGAAATTGGAAATTTACATTTTTCACTTCTGTCAGACAATTGCAATATTCTCACAATAAGCTAATTAGCTCAATTGGAGCATTTCTAGCATGTTTGGTTGAAATTGGAAATTTACATTTTTCAATTTTGTTAGACGTTTGTAATATTCTCACAATAAGCTAATTAGCTCAATTGGAGCTTCTCTAGCATGTTTGGTTGAAATTGGAAATTTACATTTTTCACTTTTGTCCGACAATTGTAATATTTTCACAATAAGCTATATAGCTCAATTGGAGCATTTCTAGCACGTTTGGTTGAAATTGGAAATTTACATTTTTCACTTTTGTCAAACAATTGCAATATTCTCTCAATAAGCTAATTAGCTCAATTGGAGCATTTCTAGCATGTTTGGTTGAAATTGGAAATTTACATTTTTCACTTTTGTCAAACAATTGCATTATTCTCTCAATAAGCTAATTAGCTCAATTGGAGCAGTTCTAGCATGTTTGGTTGAAATTGGAAGTTTACATTTTTCACTTTTGTCAGACGTTTGTAATATTCTCACAATAAGCTAATTAGCTCAATTGGAGCATTTCTAGCACGTTTGGTTGAAATTGGAAATTTACATTTTTCACTTTTGTCAGACAATTGCAATATTCTCACAATAAGCTAATTAGCTCAATTGGAGCATTTCTAGCATCTACGGTTGAAATTGGAAATTTACATTTTTCAGTGTTGTCAGACGTTTGTAATATTCTCACAATAAGCTAATTAGCTCAATTGGAGCATTTCTAGCATGTTTGGTTGAAATTGGAAATTTACATTTTTCACTTTTGTCAGACAATTGCAATAATCTCACAGTAAGCTAATTAGCTCAATTGGAGCAAATCTAGCATGTTTGGTTGAAATTGGAAATTTACATTTTTCACTTTTGTCAGACAATTGCAATATTCTCACAATAAGCTAATTAGCTCAATTGGAGCATTTCTAGCATGTTTGGTTGAAATTGGAAATTTACATTTTTCACTTTTGTCAGACGTTTGTAATATTCTCACAATAAGCTAATTAGCTCAATTGGAGCATTTCTAGCATGTTTGGTTGGAATTGGAAATTTACATTTTTCAATTTTGTTAGACGTTTGTAATATTCTCACAATAAGCTAATTAGCTCAATTGGAGCATTTCTAGCATGTTTGGTTGAAATTTGAAATTTACATTTTTCACTTTTGTCAGACGTTTGTAATATTTTCACAATAAGCTAATTAGCTAAATTGGAGCATTTTTAGCATGTTTGGTTGAAATTGGAAATTTACATTTTTCAGTTTTGTCAGACGTTTGTAAAATTCTTACAGTAGGCTTATTTGCGCAATTTGAGCATTTCTAGCATGTTTGGTTGAAATTGGAAATTTACTTTTTTCACTTTTGTCAGACAATTGCAATATTCTCACAATAAGCTAATTAGCTCAATTGGAGCATTTCTAGCATGTTTGGTTGAAATTGGAAATTTACATTTTTCACTTTTGTCAGACAATTGCAATATTCTCACAATAAGTTAATTAGCTCAATTGGAGCATTTCTAGCATGTTTGGTTGAAATTGGAAATTTACATTTTTCACTTTTGTCAGACGTTTGTAATATTCTCACAATAAGCTAATTAGCTCAATTGGAGCATTTCTAGCACGTTTGGTTGAAATTGGAAATTTACATTTTTCACTTTTGTCAGACAATTGCAATATTCTCACAATAAGCTAATTAGCTCAATTGGAGCATTTCTAGCATCTTCGGTTGAAATTGGAAATTTACATTTTTCAGTGTTGTCAGACGTTTGTAATATTCTCACAATAAGCTAATTAGCTCAATTGGAGCATTTCTAGCATGTTTGGTTGAAATTGGAAATTTACATTTTTCAATTTTGTTAGACGTTTGTAATATTCTCACAATAAGCTAATTAGCTCAATTGGAGCATTTCTAGCATGTTTGGTTGAAATTGGAAATTTACATTTTTCACTTTTGTCAGACAATTGCAATAATCTCACAGTAAGCTAATTAGCTCAATTGGAGCAAATCTAGCATGTTTGGTTGAAATTGGAAATTTACATTTTTCACTTTTGTCAGACAATTGCAATATTCTCACAATAAGCTAATTAGCTCAATTGGAGCATTTCTAGCATGTTTGGTTGAAATTGGAAATTTACTTTTTTCACTTTTGTCAGACAATTGCAATATTCTCTCAATAAGCTAATTAGCTCATTTGGAGCATTTCTAGCATGTTTGGTTGAAATTAGAAATTTACATTTTTCAGTGTTGTCAGACGTTTGTAATATTCTCACAATAAGCTAATTAGCTCAATTGGAGCATTTTTAGCATGTTTGGTTGACATTGGAAATTTACATTTTTCAGTTTTGTCAGACGTTTGTAAAATTCTTACAGTAAGCTTATTTGCGCAATTTGAGCATTTCTAGCATGTTTGGTTGAAATTGGAAATTTACTTTTTTCACTTTTGTCAGACAATTGCAATATTCTCACAATAAGCTAATTAGCTCAATTGGAGCATTTCTAGCACATTTAGTTGAAATTGGAAACTTACATTTTTCACTTTTGTCAGACAATTGCAATATTCTCTCAATAAGCTAATTAGCTCATTTGGAGCATTTCTAGCATGTTTGGTTGAAATTAGAAATTTACATTTTTCAGTGTTGTCAGACGTTTGTAATATTCTCACAATAAGCTAATTAGCTCAATTGGAGCATTTTTAGCATGTTTGGTTGAAATTGGAAATTTACATTTTTCACTTTTGTCAGACGTTTGTAAAATTCTTACAGTAGGCTTATTTGCGCAATTTGAGCATTTCTAGCATGTTTGGTTGAAATTGGAAAATTACTTTTTTCACTTTTGTCAGACAATTGCAATATTCTCACAATAAGCTAATTAGCTCAATTGGAGCATTTTTAGCATGTTTGGTTGAAATTGGAAATTTACATATTTCAGTTTTGTCAGACGTTTGTAATATTCTCACAATAAGCTAATTAGCTAAATTGGAGCATTTCAAGAACGTTTGGTTGAAATTGCAAATTTACATTTTTCACTTCTGTCAGACAATTGCAATATTCTCACAATAAGCTAATTAGCTCAATTTGAGCATTTCTAGCATGTTTGGTTGAAATTGGAAATTTACATTTTTCACTTTTGTCAGACAATTGCAATATTCTCACAATAAGCTAATTAGCTCAATTGGAGCATTTCTAGCATGTTTGGTTGAAATTGGAAATTTACATTTTTCACTTTTGTCAGACGTTTGTAATATTCTCACAATAAGCTAATTAGCTCAATTGGAGCATTTCTAGCATGTTTGGTTGAAATTGGAAATTTACTTTTTTCACTTTTGTCAGACAATTGCAATATTCTCTCAATAAGCTAATTAGCTCATTTGGAGCATTTCTAGCATGTTTGGTTGAAATTAGAAATTTACATTTTTCAGTGTTGTCAGACGTTTGTAATATTCTCACAATAAGCTAATTAGCTCAATTGGAGCATTTTTAGCATGTTTGGTTGACATTGGAAATTTACATTTTTCAGTTTTGTCAGACGTTTGTAAAATTCTTACAGTAAGCTTATTTGCGCAATTTGAGCATTTCTAGCATGTTTGGTTGAAATTGGAAATTTACTTTTTTCACTTTTGTCAGACAATTGCAATATTCTCACAATAAGCTAATTAGCTCAATTGGAGCATTTCTAGCACATTTAGTTGAAATTGGAAACTTACATTTTTCACTTTTGTCAGACAATTGCAATATTCTCTCAATAAGCTAATTAGCTCATTTGGAGCATTTCTAGCATGTTTGGTTGAAATTAGAAATTTACATTTTTCAGTGTTGTCAGACGTTTGTAATATTCTCACAATAAGCTAATTAGCTCAATTGGAGCATTTTTAGCATGTTTGGTTGAAATTGGAAATTTACATTTTTCACTTTTGTCAGACGTTTGTAAAATTCTTACAGTAGGCTTATTTGCGCAATTTGAGCATTTCTAGCATGTTTGGTTGAAATTGGAAAATTACTTTTTTCACTTTTGTCAGACAATTGCAATATTCTCACAATAAGCTAATTAGCTCAATTGGAGCATTTTTAGCATGTTTGGTTGAAATTGGAAATTTACATATTTCAGTTTTGTCAGACGTTTGTAATATTCTCACAATAAGCTAATTAGCTAAATTGGAGCATTTCAAGAACGTTTGGTTGAAATTGCAAATTTACATTTTTCACTTCTGTCAGACAATTGCAATATTCTCACAATAAGCTAATTAGCTCAATTTGAGCATTTCTAGCATGTTTGGTTGAAATTGGAAATTTACATTTTTCACTTTTGTCAGACAATTGCAATATTCTCACAATAAGCTAATTAGCTCAATTGGAGCATTTCTAGCATGTTTGGTTGAAATTGGAAATTTACATTTTTCACTTTTGTCAGACGTTTGTAATATTCTCACAATAAGCTAATTAGCTCAATTGGAGCATTTCTAGCACGTTTGGTTGAAATTGGAAATTTATATTTTTCACTTTTGTCAAACAATTGCAATATTCTCTCAATAAGCTAATTAGCTCAATTGGAGCATTTCTAGCATGTTCGGTTGAAATTGGAAATTTACATTTTTCACTTCTGTCAGACAATTGCAATATTCTCACAATAAGCTAATTAGCTCAATTGGAGCATTTCTAGCATGTTTGGTTGAAATTGGAAATTTACAATTTTCAGTGTTGTCAGACGTTTGTAATATTCTCACAATAAGCTAATTAGCTAAATTGGAGCATTTCTAGCATGTTTGGTTGAAATTGCAAATTTACATTTTTCACTTCTGTCAGACAATTGCAATATTCTCACAATAAGCTAATTAGCTCAATTGGAGCATTTCTAGCATGTTTGGTTGAAATTGGAAATTTACATTTTTCAATTTTGTTAGACGTTTGTAATATTCTCACAATAAGCTAATTAGCTCAATTGGAGCATTTCTAGCATGTTTGGTTGAAATTGGAAATTTACATTTTTCAATTTTGTTAGACGTTTGTAATATTCTCACAATAAGCTAATTAGCTCAATTGGAGCATTTCTAGCATGTTTGGTTGAAATTGGAAATTTACATTTTTCACTTTTGTCAGACGTTTGTAATATTTTCACAATAAGCTAATTAGCTCAATTGGAGCATTTCTAGCACGTTTGGTTGAAATTGGAAATTTACATTTTTCACTTTTGTCAGACAATTGCAATATTCTCACAATAAGCTAATTAGCTCAATTGGAGCATTTCTAGCATCTTCGGTTGAAATTGGAAATTTACATTTTTCAGTGTTGTCAGACGTTTGTAATATTCTCACAATAAGCTAATTAGCTCAATTGGAGCATTTCTAGCATGTTTGGTTGAAATTGGAAATTTACATTTTTCACTTTTGTCAGACAATTGCAATAATCTCACAGTAAGCTAATTAGCTCAATTGGAGCAATTCTAGCATGTTTGGTTGAAATTGGAAATTTACATTTTTCACTTTTGTCAGACAATTGCAATATTCTCACAATAAGCTAATTAGCTCAATTGGAGCATTTCTAGCATGTTTGGTTGAAATTCGAAATTTACTTTTTTCACTTTTGTCAGACAATTGCAATATTCTCTCAATAAGCTAATTAGCTCATTTGGAGCATTTCTAGCATGTTTGGTTGAAATTAGAAATTTACATTTTTCAGTGTTGTCAGACGTTTGTAATATTCTCACAATAAGCTAATTAGCTCAATTGGAGCATTTTTAGCATGTTTGGTTGAAATTGGAAATTTACATTTTTCAGTTTTGTCAGACGTTTGTGAAATTCTTACAGTAGGCTTATTTGCGCAATTTGAGCATTTCTAGCATGTTTGGTTGAAATTCGAATTTTACTTTTTTCACTTTTGGCAGACAATTGCAATATTCTCACAATAAGCTAATTAGCTCAATTGGAGCATTTCTAGCATGTTTGGTTGAAATTGGAAATTTACATTTTTCAGTGTTGTCAGACGTTTGTAATATTCTCACAATAAGCTCATTAGCTCAATTGGAGCATTTTTAGCATGTTTGGTTGATATTGGAAATTTACATTTTTCAGTTTTGTCTGACGTTTGTAAAATTCTTACAGTAAGCTTATTTGCGCAATTTGAGCATTTCTAGCATGTTTGGTTGAAATTGGAAATTTACTTTTTTCAATTTTGTCAGACAATTGCAATATTCTCACAATAAGCTAATTAGCTCAATTGGAGCATTTCTAGCACGTTTAATTGAAATTTGAAATTTACATTTTTCACTTTTGTCAGACAATTGCAATATTCTCTCAATAAGCTAATTAGCTCATTTGGAGCATTTCTAGCATGTTTGGTTGAAATTAAAAATTTACATTTTTCAGTGTTGTCAGACGTTTGTAATATTCTCACAATAAGCTAATTAGCTCAATTGGAGCATTTTTAGCATGTTTGGTTGAAATTGGAAATTTACATTTTTCACTTTTGTCAGACGTTTGTAAAATTCTTACAGTAGGCTTATTTGCGCAATTTGAGCATTTCTAGCATGTTTGGTTGAAATTGGAAAATTACTTTTTTCACTTTTGTCAGACAATTGCAACATTCTCACAATAAGCTAATTAGCTCAATTGGAGCATTTCTAGCATGTTTAGTTGAAATTGGAAATTTACATTTTTCAGTGTTGTCAGACGTTTGTAATATTCTCACAATAAGCTAATTAGCTAAATTGGAGCATTTCTAGAACGTTTGGTTGAAATTGCAAATTTACATTTTTCACTTCTGTCAGACAATTGCAATATTCTCACAATAAGCTAATTAGCTCAATTTGAGCATTTCTAGCATGTTTGGTTGAAATTGGAAATTTACATTTTTCACTTTTGTCAGACAATTGCAATATTCTCACAATAAGCTAATTAGCTCAATTGGAGCATTTCTAGCATGTTTGGTTGAAATTGGAAATTTACATTTTTCACCTTTGTCAGACGTTTGTAATATTCTCACAATAAGCTAATTAGCTAAATTGGAGCATTTCTAGAACGTTTGGTTGAAATTGCAAATTTACATTTTTCACTTCTGTCAGACAATTGCAATATTCTCACAATAAGCTAATTAGCTCAATTGGAGCATTTCTAGCATGTTCGGTTGAAATTGGAAATTTACATTTTTCACTTTTGTCAGACGTTTGTAATATTCTCACAATAAGTTAATTAGCTCAATTGGAGCATTTTTAGCACGTTTGGTTGAAATTGGAAATTTACATTTTTCACTTTTGTCAGACAATTGCAATATTCTCACAATAAGCTAATTAGCTCAATTGGAGCATTTCTAGCATGTTTGGTTGAAATTGGAAATTTACATTTTTCACTTCTGTCAGACAATTGCAATATTCTCACAATAAGCTAATTAGCTCAATTGGAGCATTTCTAGCATGTTTGGTTGAAATTGGAAATTTACATTTTTCAATTTTGTTAGACGTTTGTAATATTCTCACAATAAGCTAATTAGCTCAATTGGAGCTTTTCTAGCATGTTTGGTTGAAATTGGAAATTTACATTTTTCACTTTTGTCCGACAATTGTAATATTTTCACAATAAGCTAATTAGCTCAATTGGAGCATTTCTAGCACGTTTGGTTGAAATTGGAAATTTACATTTTTCACTTTTGTCAAACAATTGCAATATTCTCTCAATAAGCTAATTAGCTCAATTGGAGCATTTCTAGCATGTTTGGTTGAAATTGGAAATTTACATTTTTCACTTTTGTCAAACAATTGCATTATTCTCTCAATAAGCTAATTAGCTCAATTGGAGCATTTCTAGCATGTTTGGTTGAAATTGGAAGTTTACATTTTTCACTTTTGTCAGACGTTTGTAATATTCTCACAATAAGCTAATTAGCTCAATTGGAGCATTTCTAGCACGTTTGGTTGAAATTGGAAATTTACATTTTTCACTTTTGTCAGACAATTGCAATATTCTCACAATAAGCTAATTAGCTCAATTGGAGCATTTCTAGCATCTACGGTTGAAATTGGAAATTTACATTTTTCAGTGTTGTCAGACGTTTGTAATATTCTCACAATAAGCTAATTAGCTCAATTGGAGCATTTCTAGCATGTTTGGTTGAAATTGGAAATTTACATTTTTCACTTTTGTCAGACAATTGCAATAATCTCACAGTAAGCTAATTAGCTCAATTGGAGCAAATCTAGCATGTTTGGTTGAAATTGGAAATTTACATTTTTCACTTTTGTCAGACAATTGCAATATTCTCACAATAAGCTAATTAGCTCAATTGGAGCATTTTTAGCATGTTTGGTTGAAATTGGAAATTTACATTTTTCACTTTTGTCAGACGTTTGTAATATTCTCACAATAAGCTAATTAGCTCAATTGGAGCATTTCTAGCATGTTTGGTTGGAATTGGAAATTTACATTTTTCAATTTTGTTAGACGTTTGTAATATTCTCACAATAAGCTAATTAGCTCAATTGGAGCATTTCTAGCATGTTTGGTTGAAATTTGAAATTTACATTTTTCACTTTTGTCAGACGTTTGTAATATTTTCACAATAAGCTAATTAGCTAAATTGGAGCATTTTTAGCATGTTTGGTTGAAATTGGAAATTTACATTTTTCAGTTTTGTCAGACGTTTGTAAAATTCTTACAGTAGGCTTATTTGCGCAATTTGAGCATTTCTAGCATGTTTGGTTGAAATTGGAAATTTACTTTTTTCACTTTTGTCAGACAATTGCAATATTCTCACAATAAGCTAATTAGCTCAATTGGAGCATTTCTAGCATGTTTGGTTGAAATTGGAAATTTACATTTTTCACTTTTGTCAGACAATTGCAATATTCTCACAATAAGCTAATTAGCTCAATTGGAGCATTTCTAGCATGTTTGGTTGAAATTGGAAATTTACATTTTTCACTTTTGTCAGACGTTTGTAATATTCTCACAATAAGCTAATTAGCTCAATTGGAGCATTTCTAGCACGTTTGGTTGAAATTGGAAATTTACATTTTTCACTTTTGTCAGACAATTGCAATATTCTCACAATAAGCTAATCAGCTCAATTGGAGCATTTCTAGCATCTTCGGTTGAAATTGGAAATTTACATTTTTCAGTGTTGTCAGACGTTTGTAATATTCTCACAATAAGCTAATTAGCTCAATTGGAGCATTTCTAGCATGTTTGGTTGAAATTGGAAATTTACATTTTTCAATTTTGTTAGACGTTTGTAATATTCTCACAATAAGCTAATTAGCTCAATTGGAGCATTTCTAGCATGTTTGGTTGAAATTGGAAATTTACATTTTTCACTTTTGTCAGACAATTGCAATAATCTCACAGTAAGCTAATTAGCTCAATTGGAGCAAATCTAGCATGTTTGGTTGAAATTGGAAATTTACATTTTTCACTTTTGTCAGACAATTGCAATATTCTCACAATAAGCTAATTAGCTCAATTGGAGCATTTCTAGCATGTTTGGTTGAAATTGGAAATTTACTTTTTTCACTTTTGTCAGACAATTGCAATATTCTCTCAATAAGCTAATTAGCTCATTTGGAGCATTTCTAGCATGTTTGGTTGAAATTAGAAATTTACATTTTTCAGTGTTGTCAGACGTTTGTAATATTCTCACAATAAGCTAATTAGCTCAATTGGAGCATTTTTAGCATGTTTGGTTGATATTGGAAATTTACATTTTTCAGTTTTGTCAGACGTTTGTAAAATTCTTACAGTAAGCTTATTTGCGCAATTTGAGCATTTCTAGCATGTTTGGTTGAAATTGGAAATTTACTTTTTTCACTTTTGTCAGACAATTGCAATATTCTCACAATAAGCTAATTAGCTCAATTGGAGCATTTCTAGCACATTTAGTTGAAATTGGAAATTTACATTTTTCACTTTTGTCAGACAATTGCAATATTCTCTCAATAAGCTAATTAGCTCATTTGGAGCATTTCTAGCATGTTTGGTTGAAATTAGAAATTTACATTTTTCAGTGTTGTCAGACGTTTGTAATATTCTCACAATAAGCTAATTAGCTCAATTGGAGCATTTTTAGCATGTTTGGTTGAAATTGGAAATTTACATTTTTCACTTTTGTCAGACGTTTGTAAAATTCTTACAGTAGGCTTATTTGCGCAATTTGAGCATTTCTAGCATGTTTGGTTGAAATTGGAAAATTACTTTTTTCACTTTTGTCAGACAATTGCAATATTCTCACAATAAGCTAATTAGCTCAATTGGAGCATTTTTAGCATGTTTGGTTGAAATTGGAAATTTACATTTTTCAGTTTTGTCAGACGTTTGTAATATTCTCACAATAAGCTAATTAGCTAAATTGGAGCATTTCAAGAACGTTTGGTTGAAATTGCAAATTTACATTTTTCACTTCTGTCAGACAATTGCAATATTCTCACAATAAGCTAATTAGCTCAATTTGAGCATTTCTAGCATGTTTGGTTGAAATTGGAATATTACATTTTTCACTTTTGTCAGACAATTGCAATATTCTCACAATAAGCTAATTAGCTCAATTGGAGCATTTCTAGCATGTTTGGTTGAAATTGGAAATTTACATTTTTCACTTTTGTCAGACGTTTGTAATATTCTCACAATAAGCTAATTAGCTCAATTGGGGCATTTCTAGCACGTTTGGTTGAAATTGGAAATTTACATTTTTCAGTGTTGTCAAACAATTGCAATATTCTCTCAATAAGCTAATTAGCTCAATTGGAGCATTTCTAGCATGTTCGGTTGAAATTGGAAATTTACATTTTTCACTTTTGTCAGACGTTTGTAATATTCTCACAATAAGCTAATTAGCTCAATTGGAGCATTTTTAGCACGTTTGGTTGAAATTGGAAATTTACATTTTTCACTTTTGTCAGACAATTGCAATATTCTCACAATAAGCTAATTAGCTCAATTGGAGCATTTCTAGCATGTTTGGTTGAAATTGGAAATTTACATTTTTCACTTCTGTCAGACAATTGCAATATTCTCACAATAAGCTAATTAGCTCAATTGGAGCATTTCTAGCATGTTTGGTTGAAATTGGAAATTTACAATTTTCAGTGTTGTCAGACGTTTGTAATATTCTCACAATAAGCTAATTAGCTAAATTGGAGCATTTCTAGCATGTTTGGTTGAAATTGCAAATTTACATTTTTCACTTCTGTCAGACAATTGCAATATTCTCACAATAAGCTAATTAGCTCAATTGGAGCATTTCTAGCATGTTTGGTTGAAATTGGAAATTTACATTTTTCAATTTTGTTAGACGTTTGTAATATTCTCACAATAAGCTAATTAGCTCAATTGGAGCATTTCTAGCATGTTTGGTTGAAATTGGAAATTTACATTTTTCACTTTTGTCAGACGTTTGTAATATTTTCACAATAAGCTAATTAGCTCAATTGGAGCATTTCTAGCACGTTTGGTTGAAATTGGAAATTTACATTTTTCACTTTTGTCAGACAATTGCAATATTCTCACAATAAGCTAATTAGCTCAATTGGAGCATTTCTAGCATCTTCGGTTGAAATTGGAAATTTACATTTTTCAGTGTTGTCAGACGTTTGTAATATTCTCACAATAAGCTAATTAGCTCAATTGGAGCATTTCTAGCATGTTTGGTTGAAATTGGAAATTTACATTTTTCACTTTTGTCAGACAATTGCAATAATCTCACAGTAAGCTAATTAGCTCAATTGGAGCAATTCTAGCATGTTTGGTTGAATTTGGAAATTTACATTTTTCACTTTTGTCAGACAATTGCAATATTCTCACAATAAGCTAATTAGCTCAATTGGAGCATTTCTAGCATGTTTGGTTGAAATTCGAAATTTACTTTTTTCACTTTTGTCAGACAATTGCAATATTCTCTCAATAAGCTAATTAGCTCATTTGGAGCATTTCTAGCATGCTTGGTTGAAATTAGAAATTTACATTTTTCAGTGTTGTCAGACGTTTGTAATATTCTCACAATAAGCTAATTAGCTCAATTGGAGCATTTTTAGCATGTTTGGTTGAAATTGGAAATTTACATTTTTCAGTTTTGTCAGACGTTTGTGAAATACTTACAGTAGGCTTATTTGCGCAATTTGAGCATTTCTAGCATGTTTGGTTGAAATTCGAAATTTACTTTTTTCACTTTTGGCAGACAATTGCAATATTCTCACAATAAGCTAATTAGCTCAATTGGAGCATTTCTAGCATGTTTGGTTGAAATTGGAAATTTACATTTTTCAGTGTTGTCAGACGTTTGTAATATTCTCACAATAAGCTCATTAGCTCAATTGGAGCATTTTTAGCATGTTTGGTTGATATTGGAAATTTACATTTTTCAGTTTTGTCTGACGTTTGTAAAATTCTTACAGTAAGCTTATTTGCGCAATTTGAGCATTTCTAGCATGTTTGGTTGAAATTGGAAATTTACTTTTTTCAATTTTGTCAGACAATTGCAATATTCTCACAATAAGCTAATTAGCTCAATTGGAGCATTTCTAGCACGTTTAGTTGAAATTGGAAATTTACATTTTTCACTTTTGTCAGACAATTGCAATATTCTCTCAATAAGCTAATTAGCTCATTTGGAGCATTTCTAGCATGTTTGGTTGAAATTAAAAATTTACATTTTTCAGTGTTGTCAGACGTTTGTAATATTCTCACAATAAGCTAATTAGCTCAATTGGAGCATTTTTAGCATGTTTGGTTGAAATTGGAAATTTACATTTTTCACTTTTGTCAGACGTTTGTAAAATTCTTACAGTAGGCTTATTTGCGCAATTTGAGCATTTCTAGCATGTTTGGTTGAAATTGGAAAATTACTTTTTTCACTTTTGTCAGACAATTGCAATATTCTCACAATAAGCTAATTAGCTCAATTGGAGCATTTCTAGCATGTTTAGTTGAAATTGGAAATTTACATTTTTCAGTGTTGTCAGACGTTTGTAATATTCTCACAATAAGCTAATTAGCTAAATTGGAGCATTTCTAGAACGTTTGGTTGAAATTGCAAATTTACATTTTTCACTTCTGTCAGACAATTGCAATATTCTCACAATAAGCTAATTAGCTCAATTTGAGCATTTCTAGCATGTTTGGTTGAAATTGGAAATTTACATTTTTCACTTTTGTCAGACAATTGAAATATTCTCACAATAAGCTAATTAGCTCAATTGGAGCATTTCTAGCATGTTTGGTTGAAATTGGAAATTTACATTTTTCACCTTTGTCAGACGTTTGTAATATTCTCACAATAAGCTAATTAGCTAAATTGGAGCATTTCTAGAACGTTTGGTTGAAATTGCAAATTTACATTTTTCACTTCTGTCAGACAATTGCAATATTCTCACAATAAGCTAATTAGCTCAATTGGAGCATTTCTAGCATGTTCGGTTGAAATTGGAAATTTACATTTTTCACTTTTGTCAGACGTTTGTAATATTCTCACAATAAGTTAATTAGCTCAATTGGAGCATTTTTAGCACGTTTGGTTGAAATTGGAAATTTACATTTTTCACTTTTGTCAGACAATTGCAATATTCTCACAATAAGCTAATTAGCTCAATTGGAGCATTTCTAGCATGTTTGGTTGAAATTGGAAATTTACATTTTTCACTTCTGTCAGACAATTGCAATATTCTCACGATAAGCTAATTAGCTCAATTGGAGCATTTCTAGCATGTTTGGTTGAAATTGGAAATTTACATTTTTCAATTTTGTTAGACGTTTGTAATATTCTCACAATAAGCTAATTAGCTCAATTGGAGCTTTTCTAGCATGTTTGGTTGAAATTGGAAATTTACATTTTTCACTTTTGTCCGACAATTGTAATATTTTCACAATAAGCTAATTAGCTCAATTGGAGCATTTCTAGCACGTTTGGTTGAAATTGGAAATTTACATTTTTCACTTTTGTCAAACAATTGCAATATTCTCTCAATAAGCTAATTAGCTCAATTGGAGCATTTCTAGCATGTTTGGTTGAAATTGGAAATTTACATTTTTCACTTTTGTCAAACAATTGCATTATTCTCTCAATAAGCTAATTAGCTCAATTGGAGCATTTCTAGCATGTTTGGTTGAATTTGGAAGTTTACATTTTTCACTTTTGTCAGACGTTTGTAATATTCTCACAATAAGCTAATTAGCTCAATTGGAGCATTTCTAGCACGTTTGGTTGAAATTGGAAGTTTACATTTTTCACTTTTGTCAGACAATTGCAATATTCTCACAATAAGCTAATTAGCTCAATTGGAGCATTTCTAGCATCTACGGTTGAAATTGGAAATTTACATTTTTCAGTGTTGTCAGACGTTTGTAATATTCTCACAATAAGCTAATTAGCTCAATTGGAGCATTTCTAGCATGTTTGGTTGAAATTGGAAATTTACATTTTTCACTTTTGTCAGACAATT
The DNA here is from genome assembly GCF_963576615.1 of Watersipora subatra. Classification (NCBI taxonomy): domain Eukaryota; kingdom Metazoa; phylum Bryozoa; class Gymnolaemata; order Cheilostomatida; family Watersiporidae; genus Watersipora; species Watersipora subatra. The sequence goes on along the minus strand of NW_027045232.1, from coordinate 2,287 downwards.
GCAATAATCTCACAGTAAGCTAATTAGCTCAATTGGAGCAAATCTAGCATGTTTGGTTGAAATTGGAAATTTACATTTTTCACTTTTGTCAGACAATTGCAATATTCTCACAATAAGCTAATTAGCTCAATTGGAGCATTTTTAGCATGTTTGGTTGAAATTGGAAATTTACATTTTTCACTTTTGTCAGACGTTTGTAATATTCTCACAATAAGCTAATTAGCTCAATTGGAGCATTTCTAGCATGTTTGGTTGGAATTGGAAATTTACATTTTTCAATTTTGTTAGACGTTTGTAATATTCTCACAATAAGCTAATTAGCTCAATTGGAGCATTTCTAGCATGTTTGGTTGAAATTTGAAATTTACATTTTTCACTTTTGTCAGACGTTTGTAATATTTTCACAATAAGCTAATTAGCTAAATTGGAGCATTTTTAGCATGTTTGGTTGAAATTGGAAATTTACATTTTTCAGTTTTGTCAGACGTTTGTAAAATTCTTACAGTAGGCTTATTTGCGCAATTTGAGCATTTCTAGCATGTTTGGTTGAAATTGGAAATTTACTTTTTTCACTTTTGTCAGACAATTGCAATATTCTCACAATAAGCTAATTAGCTCAATTGGAGCATTTCTAGCATGTTTGGTTGAAATTGGAAATTTACATTTTTCACTTTTGTCAGACAATTGCAATATTCTCACAATAAGCTAATTAGCTCAATTGGAGCATTTCTAGCATGTTTGGTTGAAATTGGAAATTTACATTTTTCACTTTTGTCAGACGTTTGTAATATTCTCACAATAAGCTAATTAGCTCAATTGGAGCATTTCTAGCACGTTTGGTTGAAATTGGAAATTTACATTTTTCACTTTTGTCAGACAATTGCAATATTCTCACAATAAGCTAATTAGCTCAATTGGAGCATTTCTAGCATCTTCGGTTGAAATTGGAAGTTTACATTTTTCAGTGTTGTCAGACGTTTGTAATATTCTCACAATAAGCTAATTAGCTCAATTGGAGCATTTCTAGCATGTTTGGTTGAAATTGGAAATTTACATTTTTCAATTTTGTTAGACGTTTGTAATATTCTCACAATAAGCTAATTAGCTCAATTGGAGCATTTCTAGCATGTTTGGTTGAAATTGGAAATTTACATTTTTCACTTTTGTCAGACAATTGCAATAATCTCACAGTAAGCTAATTAGCTCAATTGGAGCAAATCTAGCATGTTTGGTTGAAATTGGAAATTTACATTTTTCACTTTTGTCAGACAATTGCAATATTCTCACAATAAGCTAATTAGCTCAATTGGAGCATTTCTAGCATGTTTGGTTGAAATTGCAAATTTACTTTTTTCACTTTTGTCAGACAATTGCAATATTCTCTCAATAAGCTAATTAGCTCATTTGGAGCATTTCTAGCATGTTTGGTTGAAATTAGAAATTTACATTTTTCAGTGTTGTCAGACGTTTGTAATATTCTCACAATAAGCTAATTAGCTCAATTGGAGCATTTTTAGCATGTTTGGTTGATATTGGAAATTTACATTTTTCAGTTTTGTCAGACGTTTGTAAAATTCTTACAGTAAGCTTATTTGCGCAATTTGAGCATTTCTAGCATGTTTGGTTGAAATTGGAAATTTACTTTTTTCACTTTTGTCAGACAATTGCAATATTCTCACAATAAGCTAATTAGCTCAATTGGAGCATTTCTAGCACATTTAGTTGAAATTGGAAATTTACATTTTTCACTTTTGTCAGACAATTGCAATATTCTCTCAATAAGCTAATTAGCTCATTTGGAGCATTTCTAGCATGTTTGGTTGAAATTAGAAATTTACATTTTTCAGTGTTGTCAGACGTTTGTAATATTCTCACAATAAGCTAATTAGCTCAATTGGAGCATTTTTAGCATGTTTGGTTGAAATTGGAAATTTACATTTTTCACTTTTGTCAGACGTTTGTAAAATTCTTACAGTAGGCTTATTTGCGCAATTTGAGCATTTCTAGCATGTTTGGTTGAAATTGGAAAATTACTTTTTTCACTTTTGTCAGACAATTGCAATATTCTCACAATAAGCTAATTAGCTCAATTGGAGCATTTTTAGCATGTTTGGTTGAAATTGGAAATTTACATTTTTCAGTTTTGTCAGACGTTTGTAATATTCTCACAATAAGCTAATTAGCTAAATTGGAGCATTTCAAGAACGTTTGGTTGAAATTGCAAATTTACATTTTTCACTTCTGTCAGACAATTGCAATATTCTCACAATAAGCTAATTAGCTCAAT